>NW_006159927.1:427215-480547 GCF_000334495.1 Tupaia belangeri chinensis | reverse complement strand
AATGGCTGAGAAGTTTCCCAATTTCTGCAGAAAGATTTGTTTTGCCTTCTGGATCTCTGTCATAATTTCCGGTGTTGTGCCAACTCATCCCTCTGTGTGGCAGGGGCTGGGAGGGGCAGCAGGGGAGGCAGAGACAGAGAAAGGAGAAAAGTTCTACAGGGCACAATAATCCTCTGAAAGGTTTTGATGAGTCCACCGGGCCAGGGGCCTGTGTGCTGACTGTCTGCTGCCCGCTGCCTGGTTTGACGAATCGTTTGCCAAAGAGCCAGGCCAGCGGGAGCTTTGACCTTGGAGGGTGAGCGATCTGTCTTCATGGAAACACACTGTCATAAGCACATGTCTCAATTTCGCTTGGGAAGGCACTGAGGCTGCGTGAGAAAAGAGCCTTGGACATGGCTAAGAAGGAAAAATGTATGGCCCATCCAGAATCAAGGAAGCAGTTCAAATTAACCCAGAGCTTCCCTGGAGAGCAAGCTAGAAATCAGTGCGTCTCCCTCCAATGGTGGTGAATCCACTGCAAGGCTAGCACCACAGTTACTCTCTCCTTGGGGAGCCAAAGTGCTCCTTATCTCCCCTGTTCCATGACCAGACACTCCATTTGTCACCAAGGATAAGGGAAGGCGGGGAATCCTAGGAGGTAGTGCCTGTGGCATCTAGGTGCTTCACAGCAAAACCAAGCACTGCCCTCTGCCCCATCCTGAAGGTCAAGGAGGTGACAGCCTGGGGAGGCAGAGTGATAAATCTAGAGTCTCCTTGGTCGACCCACCAACCCACCGAGCAGTTCCTATCTGTGCTGACAGCTCCAGGGGAGATTTATCTGCCAGGATCTCAGGCTGCGGCAGAAGCAGCAGCCTCATGAATCGAGGAGAAGCATTGACGGAAGCCCAGGGCGTGCTTATTAAAGAAGAGAAAGGGACAGGAAGAAGAGCTCAGAGCTCCTGCCGGGTGATGTTGAGTGACACAGGATCCAGGTATTATGGGATGGCTGGGCCTGGCTATTTCAGGCTGAACTGGACAAATAGATAATGTTCATAGGGAGAAAATAAAAGCCAGAGGTGCTCTGAGAAGCTGATCGTGGGCAAGTGACAGAGAGACATTCAGCAGGGAGGGGAAAGGCAGGCAAGGTACTTCCAAGGGACCAGGCAGGGGCTCGCAGCCCAAAGGCAAACCAAAGGGCAATGCTGTTGGAATAATGTGCCATTCTCTGCCATGCCTGGAGGTCACCAGTGGAGGAGGCAGGGAGACAAAGTCCACAAAGAGGGCAGGTTTCCATCGCACTCAGGTGGGGCCAGGGCCAGTCTGCCTCAAGGCAGAGGGCTAGACAAGATGCCTTCAAAGAGACTGTTCCCGGACAGCTATGATTTATTGCCCAATTGTTTTGTGGTGGTTGTATTTTCTCATCTTCTGTGTGTGTTTGATTGCTTGCCAGAGTCATTTTAGGGCACTAAATATCAGGAACCAAAGATCCAGTCCTGAGTTTTTCAAAGGGAGACATTTTGTATTACTGTCATTTTATCTTCACATTCCATGAAATTAGAGGAGACATGATAACCCACAAGCCTGGCCTCAATGCAAACTAATTGCTGAGCTCTAAGCCAGCCAGAGACATGAAGTGGTTCCCACATCCCCAGGGGCCCAACTGAGCCTAAGGTAACGAGTCCATGACTAAGCCACGAGGGTTTGTTAAAAGATGTAAAGAAAGTTGAGAATGTCCCCAAACTCAATACAAAGGGCAAGAGTGCACAGTTACCAAGTATCACTTGATCGCTTTACCAGAGAGCTGACGATTGCCAAGATTGCTCAATGCCACCATTAGACCAAGGCACATCGAACTGGCCAGCAAAAGCTTTCTGAGTACATGGGTCTGCACTACACCATATCTG
Source organism: Tupaia belangeri chinensis (assembly GCF_000334495.1). NCBI lineage: Eukaryota > Metazoa > Chordata > Mammalia > Scandentia > Tupaiidae > Tupaia > Tupaia belangeri. The sequence continues at coordinate 478,664 of NW_006159927.1, read as the reverse complement.
CTCACTGATTTTACTCACCCGCACACCCAAGGATGACAGTAATCTGGTCACTTAACTGAAGCCTGGAAGATAACTTTATTCTTTGGGTTGAGGTGTTCTCATTGCACCTAATTTTAGAGGCTCTGAAATGTTGGAGGCCATATGGAAGACCAGGGTTCACCTCCTGGGTCACTTGTATACGCTGGGGGTGTGTGCTTGTGATCCTAGTTGACTGGAAAGGCTAGGGGAGGAGGATCATGATATAAGATCCTGTCTCTCTAGCCTCAAATAAATAAATACACCTAAAAAAAAGGAGAATCACTTTCTTAAAGTTTAAGATTAGAGTAATTGAAGATCTGTGAATACCTATTAATATTTCAAAAGGCAGTAACACTTTGAAGACAAACACTAAAGGAACAATGTCCTGTGAATCCCATTTATATTTATGGAAAATCCCATAGAGTTGTTCTTTCTTTTGGGATCAGAAGATGCTGTATGCTAGTTAGTCACTTTCTGGTTTTACTACACACATTGCCAGTGACTAAATAATTGGAAAAAAATAAAATAACAGACCCTTAAGTTTCATACCAGACAATTGCTACTCTGTGAGTTTAGGGTAGCCAGATCAGATCTTCTGATATTTCAGGAAAAGCCTTACCTCTGGATTTTTATGTGATAGCTCCAATTATAAAAAATAGGAAAGCAAAGTCAATGTTTTCTTTTTTTAATTTAACTGTATGTATGTATGTATTTTAATTTGACCAGACAGGGGGAGAGAGAGAGAGACAGGGAAAATGAGAAAGCCAGCCTCCAGGTCTGGGACTTGAACCACAGTGAGCCATGTGGAAGTCCAGCATCCCTAATCACCATGCCATCTGCCAGCCCCAAAGCCAATGTTTTCAATCACCCTGGAGATGAGTTGATCACCTTGAGGTAACTAAACATGACCGAGTGCCAGACTCAGCCCATTGACAAGTGTAATATACCTATTTAGAGCCTGGAGTTTTCCAATGATTGGCTGTAATTTTAGTTTTCTGATTGCTCAGATTCTAAATGTATTTATTGTACATTAAATGATCACAGAGAGATGGTAGAGGGGAGAAAAAAGAATGGCTGAAAAGAAAGTAGCATAACCCTAGGCAAATCCCTTCTCCTCCTTATAAACTGCTGTGTGAAGACGCAGTGACGGAGAGATTGAGAGACAAGAGCAAGTAGAAAACCAAAGATTTTTCAGGCTGGACCAGGGCTGTGCAGCCTCCTGACATTCCTCCAGAGACCCTCTTTGAAATGACAGGTTTTTTGCTCTGATGAGGTTTCTCTTCCTCTGGCTAGCCACGAACAGCCACTAACCCACTGAGAAAAAGGTCCTCAGGTCACTCTAATCTATGTACTACACACCGATCAATAACACGAGGAGTTACACTCCCAACCATGAACATGTAACTCAATCAGTGCTGGGAAGGTGGGGCAAAATTTGCCCCTGAAAGCTTGCTGTGAACAGCAGAAAATGTGGGTGATTTCATTATGTGAGATTGCTTTGTCATATTTCTGCTGAACCAAAGGATAACTGAAATGAACATTAATAATTCAGCACCATGGCCAGGACTGCAGAACCTCTGGGCCCTGCTCTCCCACCTGGGGCTCCTCCTGAGTTTCTGTATGTAAATAGCCTGGACCCCCATAGCCAGCAGGAGCCCCATTAGCAAAATCTGTGCCATTTCTCAAATTGATACTATCTGAAGAGTTTGCTGACCCCCAAAGGAAGTTGAGTCCTTGGGAAGCACAGGTGGGTCCATCCTCTGACCCAGCTTATGGACAGGCCTCCTGGTCAGTGCCTGGCAGCTCAGGAAACTGGGAAACTTCTGGCTAGGGTTTACTCCTTTCTTCTGACATTGTTTCCCTCTGAGGCATTCATGGATTCTTTTACCCAAAGGACATTTTGGAGTGAATCTTTGAAATAGAACTTTTCTTCTTCCTAATCTTCCTCTTCTCTGTTCTCCATCACTTTCTTTCTCACCCCACACCAATCCCACCCCGCCCCCTCCCACACACACACAGGCTTTTTTTCTGTATTTACTCTACTCGTTAACTTTCTTCTTTTCATAGACTTATGGCATGCCAAAGCTGAGTGAGTCCTTAGAAGCTTCTGATGCCAAGGTTAGCAAACCAGAGGTCCTTAGCAGGTAGGGGCAGATGGTGGCACAGCAGTAAAATGCAGTGCCCTGTGAGACATACCCACATGGGAAGGTTGCCAGTTTGCATCTGGAGACCTCCTTGAGCATGCTGGGCACATGTGTGCCCATGATCTGGGCTGGCTGGGCATGTGTGTGCCCATGATCTGGGCATGTGTGTGCACATGATCTGGGCTGGCTGGGTATGTGTGTGCACATGATCTGGGCTGGCTGGGCATGCATGTGCCCATGATCTGAGCTAGATGGGCATGTGTGTGCCCATGATCTGAAATGGCTGGAAATAGTGGTGGATCACAGCATCAAGACTCTATTGGGGTGTAGTATCTCTGTCTCTCTGTATCTCTCATTTATGGAATAAATAAATAAATATTTTAAAAATAAAATGCCCTTGGGGATAAGAAATTTACATAGACATGTCAAGAGCACATGCATTAAATATGAACAAGAGGTACTACTGCAGACAGCTAGACAGCATATGTGCTCTGCCTGTGTACATTAAGATTGCATATTTTTAATATCCAAGCTTGGCCAAACAAAACATAGTCAGGGCCTCATGTGACCTGTGGGTCCCCACTTTGAGAGGCAGTCTAAGCTAACCCCCTTCCTTACAAAGGATGAATTCAAGTATTAGAGGAAAGGAAATGATTGGTCCAGAGTCCCACAAAAGTTCATGTCTTCTGGCTTCCAGACTATGGTCTTTCCCAGAACACTTGAGCTTCTTTCCTCCATGCTTTGTGAGCGTTGTTCATGCACTTATTTATTTCCTCATTCAACACCGACTCATTTCTAGCCATAAGCACCGAGGACCCAGATGATCCAGGCAAGAACTCTATCCTCTTAGGACCCTTTCTCTGTCTCTGGAAAGTCACATGGTGCTGACAAGGGTTGTGCCTGAAATCTCCACAGGTACCAGGAAGACTCCATGACCGGCCTCAGTCCAGGAATCTCCAGAGTATCCTTCCTCTGATCTTGGACTCATTTGGAAATCCAAGCCTCTTCTGCACTGGCTCCTGAGTGATGAGCCTGAGCACATGTCACCATCAAAATATCCATCCATTAACCCATACTGAGGCATGCCAAAGAGTAGCCCTGGTGTCCTGATTGGCAGGACTGTCACTGTCCCTCCCCCTCCAGAAGCATTACTGAACAAATTTATCTGGTTCACCTACTGGCTTTGGGCCGGACCTCTGACACCCACAGCCCATAGTTAGAATGAAAATCAGGTGGCCTCAGCATGGAGAAAACCTGACCTGAGTCCAGACTAGAAGCCCCTCTGACAAGGAGTTTATTTCTCAGGCTGCCAGGTCTCTGTGCTTCTGAGGACTTTGTCATGTCTGAGTCACTGGCACTTAGGAAAAAGCACAATTTCACACACTCTATCGTTCACTCAGATATTCATCAACAAGCATCTGTTGAGTGCCTCCTGTGCTCTAGGCCTGCAATGTAAGACAATCAGGCTCTGCCTCAAGTACCCACTGTCCTGGGAAGAGATGGCAACCACCACCACCACTCTTTTTTTTTTTAAAGACACATATGGTATATCCCCATTCAATATATGCAGAATGACTGCGCTCTACAACAGAAATGGAGATATGAATATATGATAGTGTGGAGGATAAGTTTAGGTACAAGAGACTGTAAGAGAGAGGAGCAGATGGTAGAGAGTGATTGGGAGAGACAGGGGAAGAAACATTTAACAGCCATCTCCACTCCTTCTGGGGGTCTGGGTGAGAAGACCAGAGCCTGGAGACTTTCTTCTTATGCTCCCTTATTTCTCCTCCTTGAGGCTTCCCCAACCTCTGGCCTTATTCTCCAATTGTGCTAACTTCATTTTTGAGTCTCAGATAGTTTTCTGACCCTCTTCAAATTGTCATATCTGTTGCTCTTATAATACCTAGAGGAATGTGAGGCTGCTTTTAATCCTACCTTACAGAAGAGGAAACTGAGGTCCAAAAAAGATAAATGAATTACTCAAATGGCCGGGGGAAAAAAAGTAGAACTGGGATGAGGTCACACTTTCAAGTCTTGACAACTCTGAAGAAGAAAAATGTGGTATGCTGAAAAGGGAGAGCAACCTCTGGATACAGGAATATCTTCACCTCTGTGAAAAAAGCCATGACCTTGACACAAAGATATTATTCCAGAGGTGAGATCTGTATTCTATTGTCAGACCTCAGACAGTCAAGTATTTCAGGAGAGAATTAGTTAAAGCCATGATAATCCCAAACATTTACTTATGACTTAATATTTACTAAGTACTTAATATGTGTTCTAAGGGATTTATAATTAGTCTTCATAATAACCATATGGAGACTGGTACGATTTTAACTCTATTTGCAATGAGGGAACTGAAATACTGAGAGGTTATCTCAGACAGCTAGGAAGGAGGGAGGTATGACCAGAACAGGGAATATGATTCCAAAGACCAATGCTCTTAACCACATGGTATATGGTTTGGCCAGAGCATGCTTTCCCAGTTTGAAAGAAGAATATTGACTTACAAGAAAATGAGAGAGGTCACAGATTGGTAATTGCCAAGCAAATGGATAGGAAGTTATTCTAACAGCCTTCAGCATGAAAACTCAAGAAAGTAGTTTGTCCTGCCTTTCTCTGAAGAACAGGATGGTTGGCCTTGGGCGATGACCAATTGTCATTCAGCAAGGTCTCTCACAGGAAAGACCACAAGATCTCACAGAGATCCACTCTACTGAGTGAAGTACTACTGTTCTGACAAACCTAAAAACTAAGTTCGTTTCCCTCTGAGGCATTCATGGATTCTTTTACCCAAAGGACATTTTGGAGTGAATCTTTGAAATAGAACTTTTCTTCTTCCTAATCTTCCTCTTCTCTGTTCTCCATCACTTTCTTTCTCACCCCACACCAATCCCACCCCGCCCCCTCCCACACACACACAGGCTTTTTTTCTGTATTTACTCTACTCGTTAACTTTCTTCTTTTCATAGACTTATGGCATGCCAAAGCTGAGTGAGTCCTTAGAAGCTTCTGATGCCAAGGTTAGCAAACCAGAGGTCCTTAGCAGGTAGGGGCAGATGGTGGCACAGCAGTAAAATGCAGTGCCCTGTGAGACATACCCACATGGGAAGGTTGCCAGTTTGCATCTGGAGACCTCCTTGAGCATGCTGGGCACATGTGTGCCCATGATCTGGGCTGGCTGGGCATGTGTGTGCCCATGATCTGGGCATGTGTGTGCACATGATCTGGGCTGGCTGGGTATGTGTGTGCACATGATCTGGGCTGGCTGGGCATGCATGTGCCCATGATCTGAGCTAGATGGGCATGTGTGTGCCCATGATCTGAAATGGCTGGAAATAGTGGTGGATCACAGCATCAAGACTCTATTGGGGTGTAGTATCTCTGTCTCTCTGTATCTCTCATTTATGGAATAAATAAATAAATATTTTAAAAATAAAATGCCCTTGGGGATAAGAAATTTACATAGACATGTCAAGAGCACATGCATTAAATATGAACAAGAGGTACTACTGCAGACAGCTAGACAGCATATGTGCTCTGCCTGTGTACATTAAGATTGCATATTTTTAATATCCAAGCTTGGCCAAACAAAACATAGTCAGGGCCTCATGTGACCTGTGGGTCCCCACTTTGAGAGGCAGTCTAAGCTAACCCCCTTCCTTACAAAGGATGAATTCAAGTATTAGAGGAAAGGAAATGATTGGTCCAGAGTCCCACAAAAGTTCATGTCTTCTGGCTTCCAGACTATGGTCTTTCCCAGAACACTTGAGCTTCTTTCCTCCATGCTTTGTGAGCGTTGTTCATGCACTTATTTATTTCCTCATTCAACACCGACTCATTTCTAGCCATAAGCACCGAGGACCCAGATGATCCAGGCAAGAACTCTATCCTCTTAGGACCCTTTCTCTGTCTCTGGAAAGTCACATGGTGCTGACAAGGGTTGTGCCTGAAATCTCCACAGGTACCAGGAAGACTCCATGACCGGCCTCAGTCCAGGAATCTCCAGAGTATCCTTCCTCTGATCTTGGACTCATTTGGAAATCCAAGCCTCTTCTGCACTGGCTCCTGAGTGATGAGCCTGAGCACATGTCACCATCAAAATATCCATCCATTAACCCATACTGAGGCATGCCAAAGAGTAGCCCTGGTGTCCTGATTGGCAGGACTGTCACTGTCCCTCCCCCTCCAGAAGCATTACTGAACAAATTTATCTGGTTCACCTACTGGCTTTGGGCCGGACCTCTGACACCCACAGCCCATAGTTAGAATGAAAATCAGGTGGCCTCAGCATGGAGAAAACCTGACCTGAGTCCAGACTAGAAGCCCCTCTGACAAGGAGTTTATTTCTCAGGCTGCCAGGTCTCTGTGCTTCTGAGGACTTTGTCATGTCTGAGTCACTGGCACTTAGGAAAAAGCACAATTTCACACACTCTATCGTTCACTCAGATATTCATCAACAAGCATCTGTTGAGTGCCTCCTGTGCTCTAGGCCTGCAATGTAAGACAATCAGGCTCTGCCTCAAGTACCCACTGTCCTGGGAAGAGATGGCAACCACCACCACCACTCTTTTTTTTTTTAAAGACACATATGGTATATCCCCATTCAATATATGCAGAATGACTGCGCTCTACAACAGAAATGGAGATATGAATATATGATAGTGTGGAGGATAAGTTTAGGTACAAGAGACTGTAAGAGAGAGGAGCAGATGGTAGAGAGTGATTGGGAGAGACAGGGGAAGAAACATTTAACAGCCATCTCCACTCCTTCTGGGGGTCTGGGTGAGAAGACCAGAGCCTGGAGACTTTCTTCTTATGCTCCCTTATTTCTCCTCCTTGAGGCTTCCCCAACCTCTGGCCTTATTCTCCAATTGTGCTAACTTCATTTTTGAGTCTCAGATAGTTTTCTGACCCTCTTCAAATTGTCATATCTGTTGCTCTTATAATACCTAGAGGAATGTGAGGCTGCTTTTAATCCTACCTTACAGAAGAGGAAACTGAGGTCCAAAAAAGATAAATGAATTACTCAAATGGCCGGGGGAAAAAAAGTAGAACTGGGATGAGGTCACACTTTCAAGTCTTGACAACTCTGAAGAAGAAAAATGTGGTATGCTGAAAAGGGAGAGCAACCTCTGGATACAGGAATATCTTCACCTCTGTGAAAAAAGCCATGACCTTGACACAAAGATATTATTCCAGAGGTGAGATCTGTATTCTATTGTCAGACCTCAGACAGTCAAGTATTTCAGGAGAGAATTAGTTAAAGCCATGATAATCCCAAACATTTACTTATGACTTAATATTTACTAAGTACTTAATATGTGTTCTAAGGGATTTATAATTAGTCTTCATAATAACCATATGGAGACTGGTACGATTTTAACTCTATTTGCAATGAGGGAACTGAAATACTGAGAGGTTATCTCAGACAGCTAGGAAGGAGGGAGGTATGACCAGAACAGGGAATATGATTCCAAAGACCAATGCTCTTAACCACATGGTATATGGTTTGGCCAGAGCATGCTTTCCCAGTTTGAAAGAAGAATATTGACTTACAAGAAAATGAGAGAGGTCACAGATTGGTAATTGCCAAGCAAATGGATAGGAAGTTATTCTAACAGCCTTCAGCATGAAAACTCAAGAAAGTAGTTTGTCCTGCCTTTCTCTGAAGAACAGGATGGTTGGCCTTGGGCGATGACCAATTGTCATTCAGCAAGGTCTCTCACAGGAAAGACCACAAGATCTCACAGAGATCCACTCTACTGAGTGAAGTACTACTGTTCTGACAAACCTAAAAACTAAGTTCCAGAAGCCCCTATAATCTTTCTATTAATGTTCCATGTATGCCCCAGTTTGACCATTACCCTGTCTCATTAACAGAGATACAGTTGTTTTTTTAGATGCTATAGCCTATTAACATGTACTATCCCCCCAAACAGATAGCCCACTAAGCCTTTGTTAGCAGTACAAATCATCTGTTGCTGTCCAACAAATTGTCACAAATTTAGTGGCTTAAAATGTATACTTATTCTCTACAGTTTCAGTGGGTCAGAAATTAGTATAGTTTAGCTGGTCACAGTTATAAATTAGTATAGTTTATAGGCACAGCTTTGAATTTCTCATGAAGCTACAATTGAGGTGTCAGCCAGGGTTGGGTTCTCATCTGAAATCTCATGTGGAGAGGGTCTTCTTCCAAAATCCTGTGGTTGTTGGTAGGATCTAGTTCCGTATGGGTTATTGAACTAAGAGTTTCTGTTTCATGTTGGTTGTTATCCAGAGACTGACTTCAGTTCCTTGTTAAATGGGCTTTTCCACCTTGAACACTTGCCTCAAGTATGCAAGCTTAGAAAGCAAGAGAAAGACTGCTAGCAAGACAGAAGTTACAGTAATCCATTGTAATCTAATCACAGAAGTGACATCCCCTCAACAGTGAGGTATTCTGTTGCTTAGAAGCAAGTTACTCCAGGGAACAGCATTACACACACTGACAGAGATCACTGGGGGTTGTCTTAAGAGCACTCTACCACATAAGTCATTACTATGGTCACATAAATTAGTTTATCAGCTCTTTATAGCAAAACAACTTGCCAACAGAAATAGGATTTTTGACAAAAGAAGAAAGGAGGGGAAATTTTGAAATCAGGGCTCTGCCTTGGCCAGGGGGGCCTGGTTAACAAACTGTGAATGGCCAAGAAAATGAATGTGGTTTTGTTGAGCCTGGTCTTCCTATTATAGGTACAGGCAGAGAAATGGGCCCAGTACTGTAGGGATTAGACTAGTCACTTACATTTTGGACATTATTGTTCCCTGCACTTTCAAGCCATAGTGTTCTCCCTGGAGAGATTATATAAAGGAACACTTACTTTATCAGAAGACTTCTGACAGAGACACATCATTATCCAAGATTGGCTTAACAAAGGCTTAATAAAGACAACAATGAGAAGGTATTAACTCATTTGGCTCATGTTTGAGGACCTGACACATCTTAGATGTAGGACTTTTTTTCAGCATCAGTGATGGATCAAATCTGTTTGCATTGGAAATTGGCTAATATGCTGATGTCCCAGAAATCTTGTGCTGAAGCCAAGAAGACATTGAACCTGTCTAAATACATAAATTACTTCCCCACCCACAAAGCTCACCACCACCCAAGCCAGACCCTTCAGAGGCTGAGACATGTTGCACACAGAGCCAGAAGTCTGTTTCATTCCCCTTACATAGCAACTTACCATTCTCGTCCATTTATTTTAAGCAAATTATTCAGCTAAGTTGACAAGCATGAAAAAAACATGACCTACCCTGGGCTTTTCAAAAGAAATTTTCTCCCAAATATGATTCATTGTGCTCTGATCTCTCACTGTATTTTTATCAAATGTTCCATGCCAGCTCTTAAAAGGACACTGTCAACTCTGCAGGTTATGGCTGATTTCTTTGACTCTATTGTCAGATGAATCCCTTATCAATTTGAAACTGAAAATTCCACCTTCTAGAAGCTCTGGGAGATGCTCGATATTGCCACTGGGAGTCTAGTGACAGACCATGAAGACATTAAGTCACAATTATGTATAAACTATGCCACCCCCATTCTAGGTACGTTGGGCACTAACCTATAGGAGAGAATATACAGTCCCTGACCACATGGGGTTACATTCTAGAAAGACAGACAGACTATATACAAATAAAAAATTGGATGTAATAAATAACTTTGGACATTGGTAACGTCTATGAAGATGAAAAAGTAGAATGATGTGACAGAAAGTCTCTCAAAGGAAGTGTCATTTATGCATAGTCCTGAGTGAGGAAGGATGAGCCAAACAAGGTTCTAAGAGAAGAAAATTCCAGGAAAGGGAAGAGTGGCTCTTCATGTCACGTATCGTGAATGCCATTAGTCAAGCTGGGTCAATTTATTACCATCATAGATTGTGTAACTGGAAGATCAGTTCTTCCCATGGCTATTGAGGAATCAAAAGATCTACAAGGGAGACAGATTTAAGATATAGGCTCTGGAGACCAGCAGTTAGCATAATGGCTATGTCACTGGACTCCCACGTAGTCGACCATGGTTTGAGTCCTGGACCAGGTGGCTTAAACTCACATCTGGGTATGTGTGCGGGCGTGCCCAAGATCCCGAGAGGAGAATGGAGGAGAAGGGATTGTGGCGTGGCCATCCCCCCTGGGGGGTGATTTCTTGCTTTCTATATCTCTGTCTCTCTCTGTCTTTCTTGCAAGCACACAGGCCCTATAGCAAAAACCTCTTAAAAAAAAAAAAAGATATAGGCTCTGTCCTCTCTGTAAGAAGTACTAAGGGTGTCATTAGCAGGGAATGCTCTGCCTTGTTTATTATTACATCCCCAGAATCTAGCTCAAAGCCCAAACAAAGCAGGTACTAAATATATTGGGTTGTTGGAAAAGTCATTACACATTTTTGCATTAAAAAGAATGCCATGACTTTCCCAACAACTTAAAAGTGAACTGAATAAGAAAATGAATGTAAATGAGAGGGAAAGGGCTTCGAAAAAAATACAACTAGCTAGACAAAAGGTCATAAAAGAATGCAAAGCTAATGGGCTGGTACACTTTTCTTCTTGATAATTATTATTACCAACTTACACTCACAGAGTACCTATTATGCTCAGTATGTTCACTGAACACTGTGGTAAGCAATTTATATGTACAACTGCTTTTTAATCCTTCCAAAACTCTTTCAGGGAAATATTGTTTCCTTTCTATACACAAACATGTTGAATCACATTAATGCATCTCAGTTGTAAGTGGATGTGGAAAATGGTGGAAGATAAACGTTGGGACACTTCATAACAGTCCTATACTCCACCTAGGCTATGACTCTGTCACACTAGTAGAGAAGTCTCAGGAAAAATTGTTTCTAATGTCCTCACAGTGTCATAGTCCTGGGTTGGTGACTCTGTGACTTTCCCAGTTTTCTTGCACATTATTTACTTATCCATTCATTCAAGTGTATTTATTGAATACCTACTAAGCTCCAGGCACTACACTGGAGCTAAATGCGTTTAAAAAGAAAAAGAGGGTCCAGGAGGTGGCATAGTAGTTACAGTGCTGGATTCCTACATGGCTGACTGCGGCTCGAGTTCCAGACCTGGTGGTTTGAAAATCACATCGGTCATTGGGACCAGCAGTTAGCGTAATGGCTGTCGCTGGACTCCCACGTAGTTGACCGCGGTTCGCGTCCCAGACCTGGTGGCTTAAAACTCATGCCGGGCACATATGCGTGTGTGCCCAAGATCCCGAGAGGAGAATGGAGGAGAAGGGATTGCAGCGTGGCCATCCCCTCTGGGGGGTGATTTCTCGCTTTCTGTCTCTATGTCTCTCTCTGTGTCTCTGCACACGCCCTATAGCGAAAACCTCCCCCCCAAAAAAAAATCGCATCAGTCATTGTGTGTGTGCCCAAAACCCCAGGAGGAGAAGGAATTGAGGCATGACCACCACCACCCCCCACCCCACCGGGAGTTGATTTCTCACTTTCCCTCTACCTCTCTCTCTCTTTCTCCTCTCTGGGGAATTCACATATCCTATGGCAAAAAAGGAAGGAAGGAAGGGAGGAAGGAAGGAAGGAAGGAAGGAAGGAAGGAAGGAAGGAAGGAAGGAAGGAAGGAAGAAAGAAAGAAAGAAAGAAAGAAAGAAAGAAAGAAAGAAAGAAAGAAAGAGAAAAAAAGTCTCAAAACACTGGCTTCCTAACTCTATCCCTATCTCAAGAAGTAGTCCTCTGAATGTGGAACAAGAAAAATAAAGCAGACTGACTATCAAAACAGTAATTCTTATCTATTTTCCACCACTCTTTACCCCCACATCCAGACCACAGACTTTTCTAAGACATGGATATTCTTTTAGCCAACCAAACATGGCAGGAAGACAAGTAGGTAAGAAAAGACAGTGAGAAACACTGAACACAAATACAAGACAAAAGGCAAAGTCTTAGTTTAGCTGGTGTCAAAAATAGCCTTTTGGTCCATGAGAGGTAAGATGCTACCAGCTCTGTGGCTTTGGGGCCAAGGCAGCTGGATCCCACATAACCAGCACACAGTTTGAATCCCAGACTTGTTGGCTTAAGAAACACACTAGGTGCATGTGCTTGTATGCCCAAAATCTCAAAAGGAGGGTGAGATGGAGAAGGTGTTGTGGCATAACTATTTCCCATGGGGAGTGCTTTCTTTTCTCTCTATTTCTGTCTCTGTCTCTCTGGTGAACACATGTTTTCTGGCATAAATAAATAAATAAAATACACCCCCCCCCAAAAAAAAAAAAAACCTTCAGAAAAAAATAAAGTGCTACTGGGGCCAAGTGCTACTGAGGTCAAACTTAGTGGTTGGACTGTACAGTTGGTTTTCAGAACAATTCAGATTCAACATCCCCCCCCATACCAAATGCCAGCCTGAAGCATGCCTTTGTTTCATATTCCATTCACTTTCGGTTCCAATCAAAATCCCAGCCCACCCACTGGTCTTTCTTATCCCAATTGTTTTCTCTGTGGAACCACTGGGTTTTTCTCTCATTTCTTCTTTGGATGGTAATGGTAAGGAAAGGAAGGTTAATTTCTCTCTAGAGCAGCAGAAGAAGATTGTCTATCTGATGAAAAGTACTTTCTCAGAAAAAGATGGAGGACTTAGGAATGGAACAAAAGGTACCTCTCTAATTCTTGGGCAAGCTGTTCTCCATGGTGACCAGGTAAAACCTCTTGTTTTCTACAGAGCCAAAGGCACAGGGTGTACCATTGTGTTAGGTGAGTGTTCCCTCATAATGAATCTCATAACTGTTTTTGGGAAGGGAGAAAGCTGCTACTCACCAGTTTCTTCCATTAGTTTCATGCAGTCATACTTCTCCTGGTCTTTTAGCCTCAAGCAAGTCAAACACTTTGTGCCTATGTATCTCCTACCTCCTGGAGTTCCTCATCCTAATATCCTATCATCAATACCTAATAGCTGATAGATAAGTTACTAACCCTTTTGGATGCCAGTTCTTTGTAAATAAAATGGAAATGAGAGTATTTACCTCATTCCAATTCTTAAGAGTAAGTGCAAATCTCTCTTCACAGTCCCTGAAATATTGGAAACATCAAATTGGTGGATCTCAACTCTGTGTGTGCTTGAGAAACATCTGGGGTTTTGGTTTTTGTTTTTGTTTGTTTTTTTAATATTGATGCTTGATCCCAAACAAAGACCCATGAAACTGGAATCTGGTAGTGGGAGCCTGAGTATCAATATTTTTTAAGACTCCCAAAGTTCTTCTAATTTGCAAGTAGGACACGCACTCGTCACTAGATAAGTGGTGACTGTCATGGTTGTTGCTGCTGTTTTGTGTTGTTTTCGTTTTGTTCTTTTGGTCTAGCTTGGTTTATTAAGATGTTGAAATTTTGTCGTTTGTTCTTCAAGTTCACTTTTCTAGAGTTCCCATTTCTCAGCTCTCAAAAATACTGCTGTGCACAAGCAAAGGTGTCCCAGGTACCAGCTACTTCCAAATCTGAAATCTCCTTCTGCCCCAGGGCATACTGGTGAGTATGGCAGGCCTGACTGGGCTGGTTGTGGCCTGGGACTCTGGGCTGGCATATATCTGTCTCCCTTCCTGCCTCCTTCAGTGGAAAACTCACATTTCTGTTTCAGGGGAGAACTACTATCCTAGCTCCCTGTGGGGGCATTTCTCGGTGCTTGAGCAGCCCCCTGCTTCAGCCAGTGGGTACCTACTGTTGTTTTTAATCCACTTTGTCCAGATATAAACTCAAAGGTACTTGCAGACTTTGGGGTGGGGGAGAGTGGAGAATTTCTTGTTTCTGAAAATGGTGATGTGTTTGTAATTCTCAGTCAAGCCCCTTTCATCTTTCAGAGACAACTAAATGAACCTCAGAATTCCATAGCCCATGGCACAGTATCTTAGGTAAAAGGCACCTAATCAAAAATTTCAGGGATAATTGGCAAATTGGCTCTTCATAAGAAGGAAGTAATCTGAATTAAACACTATGGGTTAGTGGGGTGGGAGGGAGTGGGGGAGATGCCTGTGGCGTTAGTTCTGGGCTCATGGCACATCTGCATAAACGAATCAGTTCCAGGGACACACACACCTTCTTCGTGTGACCCACAAGCTAGTGCTGCTTCATGTCTGAGATCAGCAGACAAAGAGATGTAGAGAGGGAAGGCCACTTGGCAAATCTGAACGCCAAAGCCATAGCTGTTTGATCTGGAGTAATAGGAGTGAGAACCTTGGCACCACAAAAACCCAAGCAGGCAAATGTGAAAGTGAATCCCAGAAAACGTGCTCCTTTTGTGGTCTGATGGAAACAAGCTGCCCATTTTGTAACATAGCTGCCTTATGGTGGGATTTATGGCATAAGTGTCTTCAAAGGCAATTAAAAAAAAAAAAACAGAAGGAAATAAAAAAAGGAACAATCTCCTCTCCTGATGTCCCTTTCCCTCTGAATTGGAGTCAGAGCTCTCATTATTTCATTAGTTGGTCTTATTCCCTTGATGGCAACTGGATTCATGAGCATTTGATTTAAGCTGCAATTAAAAGTCCCAATCATAGAAATACATTTTCTAAAGATAATTGGGAGCATCATGCCAGCTTGTTGGCCTGTTAGCTAGCTCTAATTGTTGACCACTAAATTAAATGCAAATACAAGTAAATAGTTCATCCAAAGACATCTGAAAGAGAAGGAAGTTCTGTTTCTCATTGATCAAGGCCTCTGTCCTTTGCCCTTTGCCCTTTGCCCTTTGCAGGGATCCTGACCTTGCCCAGGACCACACATCTATCACTCCTGTATAAAAGACCTGTAGGGTAGCAGGGCATTTTAATTGCTTTGCATACATTAGAATGAAGAGCTCTTGAGAGAATGGTTTCCTATCATTTTTTTTTTCTTTCTATACCCTCCTTCTCTTTTCAATAAAAAAGAAACCTAAGATTTTCATATTTATGTTTTTCTCTTATGGTAGTAGCTCCCATAGCTTGAGCAAAAAAAAAAGTTTTTTCATCACTTTTTCTTCTGGAAGGATAGCAGAATGGTCAAAACATAGAATAGGCTGCCTCTGCAGATTATAAGACCCCCTTTACCACGAGAGAGAGGTAGAGAGTATTTTGGGCAGTATAGAGATTTCAAACATTGACTGGGGGGATTACAACATATCAAAGAAGGCTGACTGATCTTTATCATTCTTATAGCAAATTGCACACCACTTTTCCTTTGAAAATTTCCCCTCTTCCCTCTCAGCCTATACAGATTGGGAGTTGTGATAGAGTCTATTAGTGTTTGCAAGTACGCTCTCACCCTTGGCTCTATGTTGCAAGTATACTTCCCAATCCCCGAAGTCCTGTCTTAGCTTGCGACTGACTTTGGCCGATAGAACATGAATGGTAATGACATACACTGCATCTGTACAGAAGGGTTTTTTTTTTAAAGAATTATTTATTTTTTATTATTATTGTTAATGCTATTTTTCATATGAGTTTTGCCAGAGAAAGACACAGAGAAAGAGAGAGGGAGTAAGAAAGCAAGCCCCCAGGTCCGGGACTCAAACCATGGCCGGCCATGTGGGAATTACACCTTAACCACCATGCCACCTGCTCGCCCCAGAAGTTTTAAATCTTTTACAGAGGTCATCTCCATTTTATTATCTTCTTGTCTGCCTCAAAATTATACTTATTGCAAATTGGGGCTGTTCATGTAGGCTGAGTGAGAAGACACCTGGTAGAGCCTAACAAAGCCAACAGAACCACAACAGCTATAGCCAACCCACAATGGCCAACATTCAATAAGAGGGAGAAATGCAAAGTTGAGTCAGCAAGATGTAGAACATCACTCGGGGCTTGAGAGAAAGAAATGCCCTTCCCCCACAGACTGTGAAGCTGGAACCGGGGAATATGGAGCTACCACCCCTTTTTGCCACCACATAGCTTAAACATCAAGTCCACACATGGAGAAAAACCATCTCAAGACATGGAGAATCCAGACCTTGTGGCATCTCTTGAGTTTCACCAATCCTATGTTGAAAGTAGATCTTATTCTGGATGGTTCAGTTATAAGACAGATCCTCTTTTGGTCAAATCTGTTTACATTAGGTTTCTGTCATTTGCAACTGGAAAAAAATCTTCACTGAAGCACTTCAATGCTAAGATTCTCTCTCTCTCTCTCTCTCAGAACTCCCTGGTTGTCCCACCAAGAGAGGAAGGAACCCACGGCCTCAGGAAAAAAGGCACCATTGTTCAGACAGGAAAGCTCCTGAGAACCTGAAAGCTTACACAGCCTTCACATTAGTCCTGCCTTGGAGTTATCTACTCACCCATGGTTTGAAGAATGTATTCCAGAAGACAAAGCTGGAGAAAAGTCAGCTTTAGAAAAGCCCAAAGGGGACTTGATATTTCAATGGTAGCGTTGGAGCTGCAAACTGGAAGCCTTCTCCTCAGCTGAAATCATTTGTCATCCTGGCAACCAATGCTGGCCAGTAAGAGCTTTGGCTAAGCCTATTCTAGAATTTTATTTCTAAAAGTATCAATGACAATTGGATTTAGATGATTAATTTCTTCACCAATAGCCCTTTCTTCCTGACTTAAGTCAGAAACTAAATAATACAAACTGACTAAAATATCATTGCAGAATCAATAAAACATCCTCAACAGATAATTATAGCATTAATGCACTTATTCTCTGTTTGGTGCATCAATCATAGTTAATGAGGATAAGTTGAAATGATTTTAATTAAAGGCATTTGGGTTCTGTTGCCCTGAGTCATAGAATACTGAAACATAAGGGCTCTAAGAGCTTACAGACTAGAGGTTTTCAGATTGGGTTTTCTGAAACTTTGGGGGCTAGTTAGAACTATTTGGGGGCCACTATCAGAAACAGCAAGGAAAAAGAGGGCTACAGGTTCACAAGCCCCAAGATTCATAGTCTCATTTTAAACAGAACCTATCAGAATATGAATTTATTTGAAAGAAAGTTTGAGTTATAATAATTATAAGAAAAAAAGGAGGAAGAAGGGAATAAATAAGAAAAGAAGAAAGAAGCAGATGAGTTTAAAAACTACTTATCTCGTCCAATCTAATTTTTCAAATGCGGAAACCGATGTTCAGAAAGTTGGAGAGGTTTGTTTGATGTCACATGTTCAACAACAAAACTTGGACCAAAATTCGTAAGTTCTAACTCTCATTCTAATCTGTATCCTACTGCATCAGCCTTGCACATTTAGATTTAGAGACAAGGGGTATATTTTCATTCAGATGCAAGGAGTATTGGGGCAGTCCATCCCAATACATAGTCAGGAAGGACTCCTACCCCTGGACTCTATTTCTTACATCTACATATGCTCCGGCCCAGGAACCCAATCAAAATATTCTAGTCAAGATCTTTCCCAGGTTATCTAGAGTCCATGCCCAACAATTGTTGGTGGAGGAAGCTCCAACCAGAACTAGGAACTGATTCTGCTATTATTATCTATGTTTTTATTCATTGACATACCACCTAATCTGCATGATACAGTTTTGGCCATTCAAATATTTCAGGAAAATATAGAACAGTAGCCACATCCTTTCAGTCTGGAAAAGAAGGTAAAATCTATAGACCAACGTCACAATTTAGGATTGGACTGGCATTTCTTACATGTTGAACTATAAGCTTTATAGTTTAGAAGCAGAGATATATACCATTTATGGCTATATCTCCAGTGTTTTGCATGATACTGGGCACATAGTAGGTGTTCGATAACTATTTTTTGAATATTTTAATGCAACGATAAAAAAACTTGAAACTTACCATGTATTAGACTGTAGTAAATTAGCATGTGATAAAATATGTCATCTTTACCACAACTTAGAAAGTTATTATGTTACCATAAGCTATGTTACAGCTAAGGCACAGAGGAATTAAGAATATTACCTTGGGTCACATAGTCAGTAAGTGATGAAACTGGTATTTGATCTCAAGTCATTTCCAAAGGTTTTCTCCTTAACCATATTTGTGATATGCCCCCCAAATACCATATTTTGGAGGAGGATTTCTATAAAGAAATCGAGGAATACTTCATGGAAGAGATGCAAATCAATCTGTGCCTTAAAAATGTACAGAAGCTGGACTTAAGGAGATAAAGAAGGGCATTCCAGGGAGAGGAAACAGAGTGAGTAAAAGCATGGTGGCAGGGCAGGGCACAGATACATAAGAAGGCAAACTGAAGTTGGCTGAAGTGTATTCTGTATAAGGGAAGCATAAGGAAACATGGCCAGAAAGAAGGGTCAGGTCCAAGTATATGGAGGCAGGTAGGAGCCAATGAAAGTAACATGACCAGAGCTCAGTTTCAGACAAGCTTTCTTGCTTTTTGCTTTTGCTTTTGTTTTTGTTTGTTTGGTTTTTTGGATTTTTTTTTTTTTTTGGTTTTTCAGGGGGTTCATGCTTTCAGTGGAGAGAGACAGAGAGACACAGAGAGAGAAGGAAAGTGAGAAAACACCCGAATGGGGAATGGTCACACCACAATTCCTTCACTTCCATTCTTTTCTTTTGGAATTTTGGGCATGCACGCATACACACCCAGTGTATTTCTCAAGCTAAGATGCAATTGGCCATATGGGATCCACTGTGCTACAGCCTGGTCCACTGGACAGGAGTCCTGTCAAGCCTACCTTGGCCACATGCAGGGGGGAGGAGGGATGACAGAGGAGGACAACAAACTTAAGGACCAAATCCAGGCCTTTTTGACACATGGATCAAAGTTGGATGCAAGACTCAGATTCTGGATATGATATTTCAGCCTGATGCCATTACCTGAGCAAGAGATCTGGTCAATTTCACCCTAATTGACCCAATCTGATGCTCTTGACTTAAGAATGACCTTAGACCCAGCTGTAATAGTGGTGCATCTGGTGGCTGGATCTCCCTACTCATGAAGAAAACAGCTTCTATAGTCGTGATATAGTCTGATATAGTCGTGAATCCAGATATAGATTCTATTGACAATACCCCTGGCCCCAAAGAATCCACATTTTTCAGGTCCAGAAATAAACATGCATGCAGACACCTTTCCTTTTATGAAAGAATTCTCAACTGAAAGTCCACACATTATTTAAGTTCCTAAAATCCCATTAGAAGAAGCATACAACCTAGATACAGCAAACACATTAAAGCTATATATGGTGTAAAAATAATCTTTGACTTTGTTCAAACATATCATTACTAATTTTACAATTTAATTAATAGCTATGGCTATTATTTAATGCTAGGTACCTAAAATTCAAGACCTTATTTTGCAGTCCTGGACTTATATTGACTCCACTGCCCTTGCGTTTAATTCACAAATGTGTCAGACGGCCCCAAGGATGCCAAGGGCCTGGCAGTGTTGCAATCGACTTAAACTATCACAGTACTAGGAAAAGTGTTTAGAAATGAGTAGATGGAAATGAAACAAAGGTATCTTTAAAATAACTGGCTATCTGGTTATCACCCATCTGATGCTGAGGGGAAAAAATCTGCCAGCAGGTGAAGCGGAAATTAAGGCACTGGATCCCACATAGCCAACATTGTCTCGGACCTGGCAGATTGACAAACATACAGATCATATGTGCATGTGTGCCCAAAATCCAGAGGGGAGATTAAAGGAGAGGGATTGTGGTATGGCCAACCCCCCGTGAGGTGGGAAATCACTTCCTTCTTTTGTTCTCTCTCTGTCTCTGATGAGCACATGTGCCCTGTAGCAAAAAATATATATGTGTGTGTATGTGTATATGTATATGTATGTGTATATATAGAGACTTCACTTGAACTCTCTCTAGAAAGCTCTAGATCTGCCATGAATATTGAGCCTTTGCAATACCCTTTTATTGATTGAGAGTCTTACGACTTTCTCTCCTTGTATGACTTTAATGATGTGACTTAACAGTACTTCCCATTAAGAAGTGA
This sequence comes from Tupaia belangeri chinensis, assembly GCF_000334495.1. Lineage (NCBI taxonomy): Eukaryota > Metazoa > Chordata > Mammalia > Scandentia > Tupaiidae > Tupaia > Tupaia belangeri. The sequence continues at coordinate 458,597 of NW_006159927.1, read as the reverse complement.
GGTCTCTTTCTTCACTCCTAAAATCTGGATTGGCCCTGAAGCCAGGTCTGGGTCTAGGCTGAAGGAATCAAAAGGTACTTGGGGAATCAGAATTTAGGGAGATGCTTATAACCTGAGAGTTAGTGTCTTCTTAAAACATATGACCCTTTGGGAGCTGGACAGTGACACAGCAGTGAAGCATGATGCTCTGTGAGGCCAGCATACATGGGACCGTTCCAGATTTACATGAGGAGACCTCCCTTAGTATCCTAGGCATGCATGTGGCTATGATCTGAGGCTGGTTGAATCTGAGGGTAGATCATGATGTTTAAACTCCACTGGGGGTGCCTTTCTCTCTATCTCACTACTGGAAGAAATAAACTAAGAATAATTCTGTGTCCTAGGTAGCACACTTCCCTTAACCTAGTCCCAGTCCTGCTCATGACTTACGTTGGACAATAGAGTGTGACAGGAGTGACATTGTGCCAGTTCTGAGCCTTGGCTTCCACAGGCAATGCATGTTTCTACTTGTACTCTTGGAACCTGTCTTTGCCACAAGAACAAGCATGGGCTATCCTGCTGGAGGATCGGAGGCCATGCAGGAGAGAAAAAGAGGTGCTCAGGCTGAGCTGAAGCCATCCCAGACCAGCCAGCCCCCAACTGACCTACTACCTGTCCACAGATGCATACACAGCTCCAGCCCAGCCAAGCCAAATAGACAGAACTGCGAATAAACCCACAGACTCATGGGAATAATAAATGGTCATTGTTTTAAGATGTTTGGGGTAGGAGTAGTTTGCGATGGACTACTAGATAACTAATATACCTCTGTCTCATTCTGTGTCTGCTGCTATGACAAAATACCACAGACTGGGTTACTTTATAAATAATAGAAATTGATTTCCCATAGTTCCAGAGACCAGGAAGTTAAAGATTAAAGTGCCAACAAATGCAGTGTCTGGTGAAGGATGCTTAAATTTCCATGAAAGTACCTTCTTCTGCATTTTAACATAGCAGAAGAGATGGAAGGGCAAACAAAGGGGAGGACAACTAGCAAGTTTTGTCAAGTTCTTTCATATGATTGCTAATCCCATTCAGGAGAGCAGAGCTCTCTTAATTGCTTCCTAAAGTCCTGCCCCCTTAATACTATCACACCCGGGTCTTAGACTCAAGCATATGAATATGGGTGAACACACAGGTAAACCACAGGACTTCTTTTTTTTATTTATTTATTTATTTTTGGAGAGGTTTTACTATGGGGCACATGTGCTTGCCAGACAGAGAGAGAGAGACAGGAAGACGGAAAGCGAGAGATCACCCCCCAGGGAGGATGGCCACGACACAATCCCTTCTCCTCCATTCTCCTCTCGGGATCTTGGGCACGCACGCACACACGCCTGGCGTGAGTTTTAAGCCACCGGGTCTGGGACGTGAACCACAGTCGACTACATTGGAGTCCAGTGACATAGCCATTACACTAACTGCTGGTCCCACCACAGGGCTTCTTACCTTTCCTTTCACCACATCACTGGTGTTTGTCTTCTCTTAAAGAAGATTTCTCCTAAAGAAAATTAAAAAGTAAGGATCACCAGATGGTGTAATGGTTACATCACAAGACTCCCACATAGTCGACCACTGTTTGAATCCTGGGCTCCGTGGCTTAAAAGTCATGCCAGTCATGTGTGTATGTGTACTCAGAATCCTAAGAGAAGAATTGAGGAGAAAAGGTGTCATCATGCCATCCACCCCAGGGAGTGATTCCTTGTTTTCTGTCTCTCTGTCTCTCTCTGTCTCTTGGACAAGCACACATGTCCTATAGCAAAAATATCTCTGGAAAAAATTAAATTAAAAAGTATATGACTCTGGATTCAGTGATATGTGCCAAGACAGAATTAGAAGAGATTAAAGTTAGAAGGATGCAAAGTGAAGAAATAAGTGTTTCTGGATCTAGTTCTGCCAGTAATCTGAACAAATATGCTTCCATCTCTGGGACCTGAGACCTTTCTCTTAACAATGAATGGTTTACTCTAGAGCAGAAGCAACTAGGTTTCTTTACCTACACCATTATTGAGAGTAGCTGCAGAGTTGGAGGTTTCAAGGCTACACAGGAAAGGAGGTTATTATTGATTAGTGATGCCTGCCATGATCAAGGACAAAGAGAGAGACAGAGATGTGTTGATGGAGTAACACATATGCCCACAGTTGTCATAACTAGTATAGATCTGTTCTGTTTTCTTTTAGCACTACAAGTTTTCATGTCCTTACTTAAAGGGATCAAGTCTTCCAAACCAATCAAGCTATGAAGATCTGTTGTCAACATGGACAGCTCTTTATTTACTGCCCTCTGCCCTTCGGGTCAAACCTACCAATTTTTTTTTTAAGGTTGCAAAAACAAAGACACAAAGACTGAGACAGGTAACATTTTTCCTTCCCTGGACAGTGGACAATATTTAGGCACTGGTCAGTGTTTCACTCAGGTGACAACCTGTACAGCTACCCTAGTTGAGTTGTTCTTATGTATGTATGTATTTCAATTTGCTAGAGGAAAGAAGGGTTGTGGAGTGTTAAAGCATCCTCCATGAGGGATGCCAACACCACAATCCGTTGTATCATTCTCCTCTCAGGATTTTCGATATGTATGGACATGCACCCAGAGTGTTTCTCAAGATGTCAGGCTGACTCTTGAGTTGTCATTAGAACTGAAAGCTATAGTGCTAAGCAGAATAACTCTGGTTGTTCTGCAACTGAGATAGGTGAGGAGGGGCTCACTCTTATAATCTTTACAAAGATGTACTTATAAGAACATCTTTTTTTTGAAGCACAAAACACTCACATTAAGGTCATAGGAAGGGTCCTTGAGGTAAGGTCCTCCTTGGCGATTACATCCTCACATGAGCTTGGACCACCTCCTTTGCCACTCTCCACCTACACATTAGCTTGGCTGGAAGGTAACTCTCCACTGGTATGGCTGGTTTTCAGTTTTAGATGTCCTCATTCACCAAAGGTTAAAAATAGTTCTTTGCATATGGAAATCACTTCACAGCTTACAAATTGCTTTCACAACCTTAATTTCATTTGATCCTCAAAACAGCCCTGTGATGAGAAAACTGAGGTCCAGACAGGTTAGGTGATATGCCTAAGGGCAAGCAGAAAGTAAAAGGAAGGGCTGGGACCAAACATAGGTCTTCTTATTAAGATTATGTCTTCTTTCCAGGGCACAAAACTGCCTTTTCTTTTCTTTTCTTTTCTTTTCTTTTCTTTTCTTTTCTTTTCTTTTCCTTTTCTCTTTTCTTTTCTTTTCTTTTCTCCCTTTCTTTCTTTTTAATTGCCAGAGTGCATGTGTACTTGCCAGAGAGAGACAGACAGACAGAGGGAGAGGGAGAAAGCATTACCCATTGGGGTGTGGTCATACTGCAATCCCTTCTCCTCCATTTCTCCATCCTCTTGGGATTTGGGGCAAGCACACACACACACACACACACACACACACACACACACGAGAGTATATTTTTCAAGCCACCCGGGCTGTGATTTGAGCAGTAGTTGGCCATGTGAGATACAGCTCCCTCAACCACCAGACGACAGGGCTGGCCCCAAACTGCCTTTCCTTATCTGGTACCACCTCCTATGACCACACAACCACCGTCAACATCACCATGTCACCAGCTACTCTACCCCATTGACAAATAGTGGGAAACCCAGGGGAAGATATTGGTCAGTTCCCCAAAACTTTGGTTCACCCATCTCTACCATTCATCAGGTGCCTTGGTTGTACAAATCCACCAGTAGAGAGGTTCTTGTTTCATTTTTCTCCACACAGAAGAAGTAGTGTGGTGTATCAGTGTGGGCATATGCTTTGCACCTGGCAGACTTGAGTGCCAATCCTGACTCAAGAGAATGATGTGGAAAAGCAATTTAGTGTCTTTCACTTTCAGTATTCTTTTCTGTGAAGTGGGAATAATAATAATCACCACATCATGAGGTTTCCCCAAGAAATAAAGAAAACAATATATTGTTGCATAAAATAACATAACGGGGTTTAACAGTGCCTGCTACATAGTGAGTTCCACAAATGGTATTAGTAGTAGTAATGGTAATACCTAAATAGCAATAATGCCTGGAAGCTGAGCCAAATACATAGAGGCAAACCCAGTACCAAAGGATCTTTTCCTTCGTATGTGGCGACTTTGCAGGTTTTCCCAATCATAGGAAAAACCAGAACACTTACCCAGAAACACCTCCACCTCCCATTCATCAGCCCTAACAAGAGCTTTATTTCAACTCTGGATTTATTGGTGTAGGATACAGACTGTACACTGGGTGAGGAGGAGTGGGTTGTATAATCAGGTGTGTGATTAGTCATGCTAATGACATTTATTATACTATGAGTAGAACTAATTTACAATAATTTAATCATCAGCAAACAACTGTGCAGGAAGAAGCTGGGTTGTCGGATTTTCAAATAAGGACTCTTGACTAACAGTTCCAGTGTGACCCTGAACTTGTGTAATTCTGAAGGGAAAGACTGAGTCTGAGTCTCTGTGCATCCACAAGAATGATGACTAACATTTGCATAGCAACTATAGAGTTTGCAAAGGCTATATATACATGAACAGAATGTCATTTGACTCAGGACAGTTCACAGAATGCACGGTTTTTTTTTTTTGGAGAGGTTTTTGCTATAGGGCTCATGCACTTCCCAGTAAGACAGAGAGAGACAGAGAGACAGAAAGCAAGAAATTACCACCACCACCTGGGGAGGGATGGCCACACCACAATCCCTTCTCCTCCATTCTCTTCTCGGGATCTTGGGCACACATGTGCATGCACCCAGTGTGAATTTAAGCCAGCAGATGCAGGATTCAAACTGCGGTCAACTACATGGGAGTCTAGTAATGTAGCCATTATGCCATCTGCTGGTCCTCACAAAATGTATTTTTTAACTGGATTTAAAAGTGACAAATTGCAACTGAGCAGTGAGACAGGATGCTGGGCAGGACTCGAACCCACATCTTCCATCCCTGTTTCTAAATTGATGGTACTAATTCAGAAGTGTACATCAGGAGTACCTATGAGGCCTCACAACACAATAAATACCTGGGATCCAGTATATATTATTATGATCCAATAATTCTGGGATAAGAGATGAGAATCAGATTTGGACTGAGAGCTCCAAATTGAAAATCACTAACCTATGGGATAATAAAAGGGGGAAGACATCCTAGGATAGTAAGCAGACATGGGTTAGAGTCTTCTCTACATATATTTGAATCTTGACTACACCCTCTTAACAGTTGCACAACTTGAGACAAGTTATTTGACCTCTCTGGGCCCCAGTTTCCTCATCTGCAATGGGAAGAATAATATCTGCATCAAAAGCTAAATGAAAAACTGTAACTGAAACCATAAGAACAGAGTAAATAAATGCTAGTTCCCCTCTGTTCCCTTGGAATAGTTAAGTATTTGAAACAAGAACTTGAGTGTGGTAGATATTTCTTTTGTAATCAATAGTGTTGTTCTCCTGAATCAAAACCTATTGTAAAAATTTTAAATGTATTGCTTAAGAAGAGAAAGCAAAACAACTTGCTCCCCAAGAACAGAGTACTCAGCTTTTCCTGCCAAAACATCATCCACAGAGCGCCAGGCGGCTCTCTTAACACCCAATTACTGCAGCAGCCGCCCCTGCTGATCCAACTTCACTTGAGGGCATGGACTCCACCCCCAGCCATGAGGAGAGCGCAAATACTATTTTCATTTTTGCTATTTGAGAAAAACAAAAAGGTCAAATAAAAGGCATTCTCTTTTTGCTAGGGAGTCCCCAGGAAAAGAAAATCTGTGATTCCCTTGCAGCTGAGATAAATGCATTAAAGATATTCCAAATCTCTGATCCCCTGGGGCTCAAGAAAGGGCCTTTTGAATTATCCTCAACCTTGATCTAACTTTCTGAGGTTTCTGCTGGCCCTATTCTGGGAATTTCCACCCTAGATGATGACCCAGACACTCCTGTTGTTAACAGTTGCAACAGCAGCCAGAAGCAATGAGGTGGCAAAGACTCACAGCAAGAAGACCTGGGCAGCAACTGCAGGGGGCTTTCCTTCCTATTGAAAAAGCAGTTTTGACCTCTCAGTTCAATTCTCCACCACCCATACCCTCTGGTCGTATCGGTTCTCTGGATGGCAAGAGATGCTCAGAGAGAGTGAGTCCAAGTACCCCAGAAGCTCATGACTCAGCCTTCTGCTGCCCTCTCATCTCAGGTCACAGAGAATCTCATTACCAAATCTTAGGTGCTCTCTAAGTTGGCTCTGGAGGGAAACATTCTGGCTTTGGCCAGCCTTGGGGAGGCTTCAGCTGTCAAAGTGGGAAGCTTAATGAGCTGGTGATGGAGAGAAAAATGCCCCATCCTTTTAAATCTAGTTATAATGCTAGCTGCCTAATTGTGCCCAGCTGTTTCCTGACTCCCTCCCATTCTGGTTTCAACTGTCCAGTGAGAAGGTTGACTGACTGGCCACACAGGCAAGGTACAAGGAGGGCCAATTACTGGTCAAATTGGATCCAAAACTTGGCACAGATAAATCCATGTCATCTGGTTATGTGTCCACAGATGCTGGCCTTCAACCCAGAAGTCCCACACTGAAGGTACTCAGGTTAGGTCTGAAGGTATATGGGCTCACCAGAGAGACTGAGAGAGGGAGAAAGTACCCCCCAACAGGGCATGGCCACACCACATCTCCTTCATTTTTCCATCCAGTCAAAATTTGGGGCATACATGCATAGGCTAGCTGGCATTTTTTTTTAAGTCACTGGAGCTGGGATTCCAACCATGGTCAGCCATCTAGGATCCAGCTTCCTTAACCACTAGGGTATGTGGACAACTTGCATTTTAGAAAGTTCTGTAGTAGTACCTATTTGAGAAATTCTGGGTAGATAAAAACATGTACTGTAGAAGATTTCACCTCAAAAATCTAGATCTCTGATTTATTTTACAGAATCAGAGGATCTAACCACATGTCTCATGTTTTGTGAGTGTACCTTATGAGTTACAAGTGACTAGCAAGTGTTTGCTGCCATTAATAGACAGTGTGAGCTCCAGTTCTCCACAGTCCCCACCACTCCCTGTTGTTCCTTGACACTTGGGTCCTTGAAAGCCTTTGTGCTTGTAACCCCTGATGACTCTTTCCTGACATGGGCTTTGGGTTTTGTTTGTTTGTTTTTATCTGAACTATGACAGGTTTAGCCAGAATAGACTTCAAGTCTTTAAGAAGCCCTACTTGATCCTACAAGCCCCCCTGAGAGCAGAGCGCAGGACCCCCAGACCATGGACTGGGGAATGAGAACCAGTGGCAGTTAAGTTAATCAGCAGGTGATCATTCTGGAGGTAGTTGAAAAGATGCCCATGCCTCCTCTCCAGACAGATAGTCATCCTCAGAGTTCATCCATTACTGCCCACACCACTCAGCCAGCTGGGACAACCATTGCTATCAATAGTTCCAACCTGTAGAAATTCACGCTCAGAGGGGTACTTTTTTGTTTTCTACCCTCTCTACCATCACTGTCATTTCACCCATTCTCATGACCAGATTTAACAAAAATGAATCAAGAAGAAGTATGGCATGGCTTGAAAGAGAAAGGGACTTTAGGATAGGCTGGTGGGGGCATCCCTGGAGCTCATTAGAGCAAGAATGCCCAGTCAGGACAAGGTGAGTGTCTGACTGCCTCTAATTGCACACCCTGTTTTGCCCCCGCTCCACTCAGCCAACCCACAGAGCATCCGACGTTTAAAGATTACCAAGGCGAGTTTGTAACGAAGCCGCTCCCTCTTTGTCTGTCCTTGCGCCAACAGCAGCAGAAGGGATACTAATTAGAGGGTGAATTATTAGCTTCCCATGGTGCACTGCAGGGACATTAAAAATGAGGGGGCTTTGCTGCTTGCCTTTTAGATGGTTAGTCTTGGTTTAATATATTCGTGTTTCTAGGTGAGCAGCAGGGGACAGTTTTTATGATTATAATTGTTGCATAATTACTGGCCTAAGGTTGCCTATTGTTAAATAAAAATGCTGAGATACTAATGTTTTATTGAACAGTACAAGAAGATAAAATTGTAATATCTTTTCCTGAGCAATTGAAGCTGCTCATTTGCAGCCTAGTGACAACCCAGTCATCTTATGGAAGAGGTGGATGGGTTCTGCTTGGGCTAGAAGTCAAATAAGAAATATTTGCTTAAGAAAAAAAAAATTAAAAAAACAAGAGCAGAGAAGAGGAAGGGAAGCTGAGGAGCTCTTGATTGGCCACACAATCTCTTGCATGTTGCATGGGACAGAGGCTGGCCAGATCTGGGTTAATACACATGATCTCAACATGGATGTTAACTCTCAGCTATCTGGCACTTAGGCCAGAACATGTTATAAATGGCTTTTCCTATGAACAATGTCCATTTGTGCTAGGAAAACTAGGACAGAGATACCATGGGCTGCTGAGTCAGGAACAGGGCCCTATCAGGTTACCCAGTGGGGACACACATGCCTCCTTTGGACAGTCTTAAATCTTCAATTTTTCAGGTCACTGAGAAGTTATCTCGGACAAGCCAGGCAATAAATCTTTACCATTTCTCAAATCTACCTCTTCCTCCTCATGCCACTAAGCCACCTAACCCCAAGCAGTCAGCACTGGTCTCCCTGTTTCCTATGTCTTCTTCTACCTGTAATCCATCTTTTACAATGTGCTGAGTGTTATTCCTCCCAGGAGGCACCTAATTTTTTTTTAAGGCATAGGGACCAGCAGATGGTATAATGGTTACATAGCTGGACTCCCACATAGTTGACCTGTGGTTCGAGTTCCAGGCCCAGGGGCTTAAAACTCACACAGGGCATGTATGCATGTGTGCCCAAGATCCTGAGAGGAAAATGGAGAAGAAGGGATTGAGTCATGGCCATCCCCCCTGAGTGGGGTGGCGATTTCTCACTTTCTGGCTTTCTGCCTCTATGCCAAGCACACATGACCCGGAGCAAGAAAAAAAAAAAAACAAAAAAAAAACACCAACCTAACAAACAAACAACAACAAAAAAATCTCTCTCAAAAAAAAAAAAAAAAAGGGCATGTGTTAGATCTGATCACCTGGCCAAAAAATAATATTAAGTAGGTTGAGAAATATCACTTGGTTTGGGCAAAAAGTAAATGCTGGTCCATTGGTCCACTGAGCTTATAGAGAGTTGAAATAAAATAGATCCCTGTTTTTATTGTTCATCTAGGTGTGTATAACTAGGAAAATGGAAACAGATCATGGATAGAGCAAACCTGAATTTGAGAAAGTCATAGAGTAAAGTGCTAGCTTCCTTCCTAAAAGATCCTTGGGAACTTCTCTAGGTCCAGCCCAGCGGAGGCTCCTAGCTCTTGGCCAAGACTTTCACGGTAACTATGAACTCAAAACCAATTTTCCCCTCTGCAGATTTCCATATGGTTCTTCCAGGCAAACCTTGGTCTTGTAAAAAGAGTCCAGGGCCAGGAGTCAGGAGGCTGAATTTTTATCCCTGGCCGAACCACCAGTCTGCAATTCTCGAACGAGTCACTTCAACTGGGATCTTTGGAACAGAAATCACATCACCATTGTGCCTACCTTGCACAACTCATGTCAAGCTTGGATGGACTTCAAAGAACACAAGAACTGTCAGAGTTGGAAGAGCTCATCTGGTCTGATTTCTTTCCAAATGCAGGAACTCTTTTCAGAGCTTTCCTGACAGATGTTCATCCTTCCTCCATAGAAAGACAAAGACTCTAGAGAGCTCAAAGAAACTCCTCCTTTTGCTTGACAGCTCTGACTTTGCTCTTTTGTGTGAGCTGAGATCTGCCCAACCCTGGCCCTGGGGCTGACCTGAGATGTATCTCATCCTCACATGGCTCTGCAGGAATCTGAAGTGATTTGCCTGCCCTTGGTCTGTTCTCAAGAACAACTATCTCAGGTTTCACAGCCATCCTCCATGTTTTAAGGCTTGTATAATCTTCCTCCTCCGGGCTCTCCTCTTACCCTCCTATACCAGAAGAGAAAATCACTCCATATGCAACCTGCCCAATCTAGAACACGATGGCTTCCTTCAGTCTAGACACTATATTCCTGTTGAGATAGCCTATGACTCCAAGTTTTTAGCAGGCACATTACACAACTGGCTTATGTTGAGCCTGTGTGCTTGACTAAATCCTCCAGATGTTTTTCACACAAATAGCTTTCATTTGGAAAATGAAATCTCACTCTTCCTGTACATATACAATTGACTGTTTTGAAACTAAATACTCAAGTTTGTATTTCTACTTTTTTCAATATGTTAATTTGGACCTATCTTCCTAAACCATGATAAATCTTTATAAATGCTGATTCCGTTAACCTCATGCCTGAATTGAAAAGTTCTGCCTTACAGCTTTATATCATTTGTAGATTTGCTAAGCAAGTCTTCACCGTCTTTGAAGAAAAGTATTGAATTGAATCTATCATATCAGAACAAAGGAAGATACAAGGAATAACAGAAATAAAATTAGTTAAGTTAGTATACTGTAGGAAAATTATGCAAGTCAACAAAACTTTAGGAGTAAAATTAGGCATTAAAAAAAGAAAGACTGGGGCTGGCAAGTGGTGTAGTGGTTGGGGCACTGGACTCCCACATGACTGACAGCAGTTCAGGTCCTAGACCTGGTAGCTTACTCACTTTCCTACTCTCTCTCACTCTAGTCAACTTAAAAAGGTAATAATAAAGATAATAAAGATGTAAATACCAGATATAGTGTGTGTGAAAAAGGAGGGTCTGAGGAAGGACATTTGGGGGAGGAATAGGGAGACAAAGCATTAATGGCACAAAGAGGTGTGGTATCATCTGTTGAAGATATTTTGTAGTTTTATCAACTGTACTAAGGAGAAATATCCACCTCTTGAAATATCCACTTTGTAAGACAAATAATAATGTGATTAAATGTATGGAAGAAAATGAAATGAAAATAATTAATTAATTAATTTAGAAAATTTTAAATATAAGGGCTGTGATACATAGCTAGAAATCAGGGTATAGCCCTAAGAAAATAACAGAAAAAAAATAATAACAAAAAGACATCTACTTCATCAATCACGGCTTATCAGGAGTTACATCCAGACCTTCTGCAAAGACTTTTTCCTCACACCTGGCTCCTAGTACTGGGAAGGCTGTTATCTTCCCTCCTGCCATCCCAAATATACACACAGAAATTTACCACCAGGGTGGGATGGATGCTAGGTCAACCTCCTAATTCTCACTGGGGCAATAAAGTAGCAGAGCAGATTATCCAAATATGGATACTGGTACTTTCAAAGTCCACACTGAGCATGTGTGATTAGATCATTAAATTCCTCACCTGAGAGAGAAATGAGCAAGCACAGGAAGCAGCCAGTGAATTCCAAACAAAATACTCAGTACTATAACAGACCTTCCCCTGCTAAATATTCATTACTAACTCTCCCAATAGAAGTAACATGTAACTCCATGCTCAGTGTCCTTCTTTGGCAGCTGCCCACCTGCACACCTTTCTGGAGTGGGGTTAAAAATCTAAATGAAGCAATCCAGACTATGAAAGAGAGACATTGTATGTCCCCATTTAATATATATCAAATGTCCACACTCTATGGCAGCAACTGAGAGATTGGAAGATTTAAAAGCACGGGGAACAATTGCAGATACTAGAGACAGTGTGGAATGAGGGGGGAGAAATGGGGGGAGGGTGAGAGGAACAGGATCAAGAGGAAAATGAAGCAAAACATTTAAGGGACACAAAAATGGAAAATTATTTGTTGATGATAATGTGTATGATAATATTTTTAACTGGACTAATACACAGTATATCCATTCTGGAAATATTTACTTTATAAGCTGTAATGATATACAGTGACTTGATGTGTACAGAAAAGGATAGGTCCTTTTATGAATGAGGAATTCTGAGACTGATTGAAAGATGGCAAAACGTTATCGAACAAAATGGGCAAAATATCATTGTTTTTTTTGTTCTTTATATAAATAAATGACCATTGGAAAACATTTTTTTAAATACTCACTTTCCTATTAAAACTTCCCTTTTCCTACTTTACAAGTGTTTATAGTTTTTCATTCTATGTCTCAGGATAGTTCTCTAAATCTAAACCTAAAAAAAAAAATAATGAAGATTTTACACAACATGAATCAACTTCTCCAAACTGAAAACAGGGCCAGCTCCATAGCATAGTGATTAAGGGAGCCAAATATCACATGGCAAACTGTGGTCTGAATATTGGCTCCAGTGGCTTGAAAAATATGCCATTCATGTGTACGTATGTGCCTCAAATCCATACAGTAAGGAGAAATAAAGAAGCAATTGCAGTGTAACCACATCCCATTATGGGGTGTTTTCTCCTTCTCTCTCTCTTCCTCTCTCTCTCTTTCTTTCTCTTTCTGGTGAATGCACACACCCTCTAGCAATTAAAAAAATAAGGGGGTAGGAGATGTCCAATGTTTGCATTGTCCAATGTTTGTGCACCCACAGCAAAGATACCCAAAATCCCAATCACAGTTGGATTTGGCTGATAAAGATTATGTAAATCTAAACTATTCTTACATCATCACTCAGAGTTTCCTTGGAATCAGGGTCTCCAGTTTATGACAATTATGTAACAATGAGATAATCTACATGCAAATAAAGAATTAAGAAGATGCAACACAAGGTCTAGTGTTGGTGAACTCACTTTGTGTTGGTGAACTCAACTCTTAGTCATAAGGAGAAACATTTAAGTTATGTATAAAAGGGTAAAAATTAGCCTATATTCTGAAGACCTTCCAGATCTATTGTTTTCCCCATGGGTTGAGCTGCAACTTGTACCAATAAATCAAGACTTTTCATATCCATATCTTCTGCCTTTCAGCATAGTTGCCTAGAAGGACCTTGGACCAAGAAAAGGTAGAGCTCTCCTTTCTACATAGGATGTTTGAAAATGTTATTTATGTTGTTTTTCCTGTCCTCAATATTCAGGAGCATAGGGAGTTCTCAGTGGAAAAGCACAGGTAAAGCCCAAAATAATAGTCTCCTGAGGTTACTATAACAAGTTTTCATAAATTTGGTGGCCTAAACCAGAAAAAGTTTAATTTGTCACAGTTCTAGAGGCCAGAAATCCAAAATCAGTTTTACTGAGCTAAAATCAAGAGGTTGGCAGGCTCACACTCTCTCCAGAACCCGAGGGAAAAATCTGTTCCTTGTTTCTTCTAGTTTCTGGTGGCTGCTGGCATTCCTTAATTTGCAACCACATTACTCCAATTTCTTCCTCTATAATTGCATTGCCTTCTATTTGTTAAATTTTCCTCTACCTCTCTCTTTAAGGGTACTTGTGATTAGATTTAGGTTCCACCTAGATAATACGGGATATTCTCCCCATGTTAAAACCCTTCATCATATTTGTAAAGACCATTTATCTTTAAAATACATATATATATATATATATATATATATATATATATTTACAGATTCCAGGGTTCTGATATTTTTGATTGACTAATTTGTAGTCTACGGTACCCACAGTCAATGAAAAAATGATAAAATTAACATTGGAACCCTGCCTGGACTAGGATCTACCATCCTGAGATAATCACTACTCAGTCAGTTTCCAGGAAAAATGCATAGATCCAGCTTTCAATAAATAACTGGGACAATACATACAAAAAAATCATTTAAATCTCCCAAAGGATGTTATTCTTATAACACATCTTTCTATAAGTACTCAGTGACTCCTAGATTCCATCAACAGAGGTGTAGGCATAGGTGTTTTGGGTGATATTCCCCAGGAAACAGACTCAAATAGGGACGTTAGCACGTAGGATGTTTATGAAAGAGTGCCCTTGGGGCCAATACCAGTGGGAGAGAGAGTAAACAGGCAGGAGTGCGCTGAGAGAAAAATCTAGCTAAAATGTGGGCCCATCAGCAGCCTTGGTCAAGCCAGCAGGGAGCTCTGGAGATGGAACGATCCTTCAGATTGTCCTGAGTTTGGCCGAGATGATGAGATCCTTATAATTCCCCATCAAGGGAGCAGCAGATGGTGTAATGGTTACATTGCTAGACTCCCACATAATCAACTGTGGTTCAATTCCCATACCCAGTGGCTTAAAATTCACGTCCTGTGTGTGTGTGCATGAGTGCCCAAAATCCCAAGCAGAGAATATAGGAGAAGGGATTGTGGTGTGGCCATCCCTTCTGGGGTGGGGTTGAGGGAAGTGATTTCTCACTTTCTAACTATCTCTCTGACTAGCACAACATGCCCTATAGCAAAAAATTTCTCTGAAAAAGAAGTATAATCCCCCATTAAATTAGGCTTTGGCTGTGTACAGCTCAGACAGAGGTATGAACTTAGATAAGGCAGCCCTCAGTAGCTGATAACAGCAATCCCCGAAGGGGCCGATAGTTGGAGGTCATCTGTGGATTTCATTCCCAGGGCTAGACAACAAGTCCTTCCTTGAAGGGGAATCTTAGCCCTATACAATAGTTTCCATTGTTTCAGAAGAATTTATTCTCCATCACCACTGAACACAAATTAAAAAAATTAGTAAGATGCAACATATGGCCTAGTTTACTTTGTCCTGGTGAACTCAACTCCTAGTTATAAGGAGAAACATCTATGTATAAAATGCTAAGGGTAGCTGGGAACCAGCAGTTAGTGTAATGGCTATGTCGCTGGACTCCCACATAGTCGACCACGGGTCGCGTGTGTGCCCAAGATCCCAAGAGGAGAATGGAGGAGAAGGAATTGCGGCATGACCATCCCCTCTGGAGGGTGATTTCTCGCTTTCTGTCTCTATGTCTCTCTCTGTCTGGCGAGCGCACGCACCCTATAGCGAAAATCTCTCCAAAAAAACAAGTGCTAAGGGTAGCATAATAGAGATAGCAGGATAAACCTTCGAGAGTTGAATGCGGATGGCTACAAAGTGTCATGTTTGTTTGCTTATTTGTTTGTCTTATTGAAAGTTTTGTTTTTTCATTTATGATATTTTCAAGAAGCTTGCCATTAAATTTCAGTTTTCTTCCAAAAAATTTTATTACCGAGACTGAGACAAAGATGCTTACTCTCACTTCTATTTAACATTATACTAAACATTATACTGGGAAATTAGGCAAGAAATTAAAAAGAAATATGCTAATTGGAAAAGAATGAATAAAAATATTTCTTTTTCCAGATTAAGTGATATTCCATATAGAAAAATCTCAAAGAATCCAATAAAAATCTACTGTAATTACCAAGTCCAGCAAGGTTGCAAAATACAATATAGAAAATTATAAAAAAGCCAATTGTATTTCTCTATACTTGAAATGAACTATCTGAAAATAAAATTAAGAAATTAAAAAAATAAAATTCTTTTATGGATACAAGACAATACAGTGGCAAAATGAAAATCTTTTCAGCAAATGGTGCTGGAAGAATTGGATGTCCACCTACAGATAAATGAAGCTGGACCCTTTTCTCTCACCATTAACAAGAATTAACTCAAAATGAATAAAAGATTTAAGTATAAAATCTCAAACTATAAAACTACTGGCAGAAAACTTAGGGGAAATTCTTGAAGATATTGAAGTAGTCAAAGATTCCTTAACTAAGATCCCTAAAACACAGGCCATAATCCCAAAAATAGACAAGAAGAATTACATCAAGCTAAAAAACCTCCGCACAGCAAAGGAAACAACAATTAGAGTGATAAGACAACCCTCAAAATGAGAGAAAATATTTACAGATTATAATTCAGACAAGGGATTGATAACGAGACTATATAGGGATCCAAGCAGCTCATCCACAGAAAAAGAGAAAAATCCAATTTAAAAGTGGATAAATGGTATGAATAGACAACTCTTCAAGGAAGACATACAAATGACTGCAAAGCATAAGAAAAAATGTTAAAAGTCTCTTGTCATAAGGGAAATGCAAATTAAAACCACAATGAGATGCCATTTAACTCCAGTTAGAATGGCTAGGATCAAAATTAAAGAACAAGCACTAGCAAGGCTGTGATAAAAAGGGAACTCTCTGACACTGTTGTGAGAATATAATTAGTACAACCACTGTGGAAAACAATGTAGCAGTTCCTCAAAAACCTACAAATAGAACTATCATATAATGCAGTAGTCCCACCCCTGGGTATCTATCCAAAGGATAGGAAAACACACAATTGAAAAGACACTTGTACATACATATTTATTATATGTCCATATTTATTACAACATTATTCATAATTGTTAAGACATGGAATCAACCTAAGTGTTCAAGAACTGATGACTGGGTTGAAAAACTGTAGCACACCTGTACTGCAGAATAGTACTCAGCCATAAGAAACAATAAGACCTTGTCATTTAATTCAAAGTGAATGAATATAGAATACTTAATGATAAGCAAAGTAAACCAGCCTTTGAAAACCACACACTGTACATACCCACTTCATATGTACTAAATATCTGCACTCTATGATGGAAATTGAAAGATCCAAAGATATGACAGTAGACAGGATAAGTGTAGATACCAGAGACAGTGAGGGAGGAGAATGGATTGTAGGGAGTGGGTATGAGGTGTAAAGAGAAGAAATATGTAACAAACAAAAGAATATAAAGTTCTTTGTTGAAAAAAATTCTGTCATTTTTGCTTAAAAATGTTTTTAAATGACGAAAAATAAAATAAATAAATATTTTGGAATAAATGTAATGAAAATCTAAAACTTACATTCCAAAAACTACAAAACATTGTAATTTAAATAAATTAATAACGTAAATAAATGAAAAAAATCCTATGTTCATGGACCAGAAGACAGTATTATTAAGATGTCAGAATACTCAAAGATTTCTACAGATTCAGTGAAATCCCCACCAAAATTCCAAGAGCACTTTGCATAACCAAAAAAAAAATGGAAAAGCCACTCTTAGAATTCATGTGGAATTGTATGGGGCTCTAAATAACTAAAAACTAAATAAAATCTTTAAAAAGAACACTAATATCCCTAAAACACGGGTCATAATCACAAAAATAGACAAGTGGAATTACATCAAGCTTCTGCACACCAAAAGAAACAACAATTAGAGTAATAACTTGGAGCTGTCTTTTTCTAATTTTGAAACTTATTATAAACGAGGAGTCAACAATGGCATGGTGGTTAAGGTGCTAGACTCCCACATGGCTGACAGCTGTTCAAGTCCCAGATATGGAAGCTTGCCTTGTCAGTTTCTCTCTCTCTCTCTCTCTCTCTCTCTCTCTCTCTCTCTCTCTCTCTCCATGAGCACACTTGCCCTATAGAAAAATTAAAAAATAATAATAAATAAAATTAAATAATTTTTAAAAACTTATTACAAACCTACAGTAACCAAAACAGTATGGTCTCACCATAAGGATAGACATAGAACATGAAATGTAATTGAGACACCAAAAATAAACCCATATATATGTTTGATTTTTGACAAGAGTGTCATCAGTAGTCAAAGAAGAAAGAACAGTCTCTTCAACAAATGGTGCTGGGACACCTGGATCTTCATATGCAAAGGATGATATTAACCCACTACATCATACCATACCATACATACACACATATACAAAAGAAAAAAATCCTCAAAATAAATCAAGGAAGCTAAAACTATAAAACTCTTAGAAGAAAACATAGGCATGAAATTTTGATAGTATTTTTCTTATCATTTTAAATTTGCAGATAATTGTGCATGTTTCTGGGTCCAGTGTGATTTTTTCAAAACACATATCCACTGAGCAATGATTAAATCAGGGCACTAAATATACTCACCATCTCAAACATTTATTACTACTTTGTGCTGTACATATTCAAAATTTGCTCTTCATTTTAAAGTATACATTGAACTACTATCACTTTACTGTGCTATATTACTCTAGAACTCATTCCACTTAACTACATACACTCATGTCTGTTAACCAAGTCCTGCTCTTCACATTTCCTTCTCCTTTATTGCTTCTGGTATCCACCATTACATTCTTTATTTTGACACAGTTGAATCTTTAAGCTTCCAACAATAAGTGAGAACATACAGTATTTGTCTTTGAGTGCCTGGTTCACTGAGTATTATTTTCTCCAGGTTCATGTATATTGCCACAAGTGACTGAATTTCATCCTTTTTACAGATGAATGTTATTTCACTGTGTATGTATACCACAGTTTTTCTATGTATCCATCAGTTGTTGGGTATTTAGATTGATTTCATATCTTAACTACTGTAAATAGTGCTGAAATAAACATGGGGACAAATATACCTCTTTGCTGTGTTGATTTCCATTCTCTTGGTTATATATTTATGTGTATATAGTGAGATTACTACTCCTATACAGTCAGTGGTGGCTGGTGGCAAAAAATAGGAGTATCTGATAAAAGCCTAAATAGGGGTATCTGATAAGAGCCTTGTAACTAGACTATATAAATAACTATTCTAACTTAAGAACAAAAAGTCAAATAACTCAATTAAAAATAAGTATATAATCTGAATAAATGTTTTTTCCAAAAATAAATGCAAATAGTCAATAAGAACATTTAAAAATGCTGATCATTAACCATTGGAGAAATGAGAATCAAAACCACAATGAGACTCCACCTCACACTTTCTTGAGTTGCATTCTCAAGGTCACTTTGGGAAATCATATTACTTTTATTACTTCAAAACAAGAAGGATGGTCTAAAATCCAAACTTAGCATGATATGCAAGACGGAATAATCTGCCATAGCCTGTATTGTCTACCATCGTTATCACCACCAACCACAGCAAATAACAATCCATTGCCCAAATAAAATAAATTTTTAAAAACTATCTCATGTTTTTGTGTACATTTTTCCCTCTGCCTGGGTCGAAATAGGAAAGAAAGAAGAAAGAGAAAAAGAAGAGAGAGAGAGAGAGAGAGAGAGAGAGAGAGAGAGAGAGAGAGAGAGAAAGAAAGAAAGAAAGAAAGAAAGAAAGAAAGAAAGAAAGAAAGGAAGAGGGAAGGAAGAAAAGAAGGGAGAGAAAGAGAAGAAAAAGAAAGAAAGAAAAAAGAAAGAGAGAAAGAAAGAAAGAGAAAAGGAGAAAGAAAAAGAAAAAGAGAAGGAAAGAAAGAGAGAGAAAGAAGAAAGAAGGAAAGAAGAGAAAGGGAAGGAAGAAAAGAAGAGAGAGAAAGAGAGAAGAGAAAGAAAGAAAGAAAGAAAGAAAGAGAGAGAAAGGAAAGAAAGAAGGAAAGAAGAGAAAGGGAAGGAAGAAAAGAAGAGAGAGAAAGAGAGAAGAGAAAGAAAGAAAGAAAGAAAGAAAGAGGAAAGAAAGAAAGAAAGAAAGAAAGAAAGGAAAAGAAAAGAAAAGAAAAGAAAAGAAAAAAGGAAGGAAGGAAGGAAGGAAGAGAGAGAGAGAGAAGAAAAGGAAAAAGAAGGAAAGAAAACTTTAAACAAATTAAATTCTCTAGAGTTTATCTGAGCAAAGAACAATTCACAGATTAGTCAGCACCCAAAAGAGCAGATATCAAAGAGCTCCACCCAACAACAAGAGTAGGCAGTATTAGAGATAGAAAAGTACCACACAGAAACAGCTTGGTTGGCTATAGTTCAACATCTGCCTTATTTGGGCAAGGTGTGATGAGAGATATGCCTTACACAAACATGGTCTGGCCTGATCAGTTGCCAGCATGTGACTGGCTGAGACTTGGAAATTTGTTATAAAAATATCATGTTAAGTTAGGTTGCAGTTTGTTTATATACTTAGATTCCAGTTTACAATGTAAGGATTCAAGGTTCAGAGGCAGCTTTAGGTCAAAGCTGATTTAACACCTGCATTATCACTTGACTTTCATGTCTCTAAGTCTGACAAATTCTAATACTTACGCCCTACAGAAATTTTATCTCCTCTATAAAGCCTTTCCAAACACTCTAAAAACAGTTACCACTTTCTTTGGACAGACATGGTGCTTTGTGAGTTTGGAACCATCACACTACAAATCATGCCAATAACAGGTGTAAAGTCAGTACACAAGACAAAAATCATGTAAGATCAAAGTCACCCCTAGAGAGCCCTTAGCAGAGTATAGAGTCATGGGGTATTTCTCAGCTAGTTCAATAATCCTTTTTCCTCCAGTTCTGGATCAGATCACAGTTTCATTACTAGATGCAGTACTTGGCTTCTGTTTGGGATCCTTGTATTATTAAAAATAACACACACACACACACACATACACACACTTTTACTCAGATAACATTCAGTACAGAAAGCTCACACAGTGAGAGATATATGAGAACTGAGGCTGACTGAGAGGATGAAGATTCATCTCTCTCATTACATAATCCTTCTGGGATCATTGAATGGAGAGATTGGTGGAATCACCTTTACTAACTAAATCAATCATTTTTTCACTTTATCTTATAAGCATGTTATAATGAATTCGTAGAAATTATTCCTAACAAGTCAAGAAATAGAATCTACTACAAGATACTTGTAACCTAAATATAAGCTGCAGTTACATGTAACCCAAGATTGTAAGAATCCACCTATTTGAACAGAATCCTAAACTGTTTCCTGACTTTAAGTTTTAAGCAAAGTTCCTTAGCATTTATTTGATTTATTAAAGTTAAAACCGCTTTTCTTGAAATTGCCAGCTGAACTTGCTATTGAAAGCAATTAGATTTTTTAAGAAATTTTGTAATCAATAAAACTCAGGGGGGAAAGGAATGGAAAACAACTGTAGACACTAGAGATAGTGTGGGAGGAGGGCAGGAAATGGCAAAGGGTCAGAAATAGAGGTAAAACAAATCACGTTTTGTATGCTGTGACAAGGCTCAGGGAATTAATGTAAATTAATTAATTTTAAAAAGTTTCAGAAAAAAAAGCTCATGGAAGTATGTGTAATGAGAAAACTATGTATGAATTTCAAAAAGGTTTTGTACCAAAATAAATTCATACTTTAATTATAAAAAAAATAAAATAAAGAAAAAAGTGAGCAAAGAAAAGGCCCTAGGATGAGTGAGATAAAATTGCTGGAAAGACAGCCTAGTTAGGTTGTTTCTATGTGACTATTAGGCATATAGAAACAATTTTCAGATAAAAATGAGGGCACAAGTGAGACTAAATTATGAGAAGTGGATGAGTCATATTCGTCCATTCATCTCAGCAAACATTTACAAAGTCAGGTATGCTGATTTCAAATTCATTGTGAAAAATCTTGTAATAAATGAAATACAAAGAACATAAAAACTTACAAAACTAATCTGTATTTAAATAGAATAGGAAGACTTGAGCATGTTTTTTGCCCAAAGTAAAACAGTCAGAAAAGTAAGATGCTCAAGAGAACTTTGACTCAAGATGTAGAAAACAAGACCCAGGGACCAGCAGTTGGCTGAATAGCTATGTCACTGGATTCCCATGTAGTCTACCACGGTTCAAGTCCTCGACCTTATGGCTTAAACTCATGTCTGGCTCATATGTGTGCATGCCCAAGATCCAGAGAGGACAATGGAGAAGGGATTGTGGCATGGCCATCTCCCCTGAGGGGAGATTTCACACTTTCTGTCTCTCTGTCTCTCTCTTTCTGGCAAGTGCACATGCCCTATAGCAAAAACCTCTCCAAAAATAAACAAGAATTTACATGAATAAAACAACTCAAACAGAGGTCAGGTCAGGTAGAAATTCCCTATAGGAATGTCAACTTTCTTTCTTCTATTGGAATATATGATGAGTCTTCAATAAGTTCATGTAAAATATGTATTATGAAAAGACTATGCATGGATTTTTTTTTAAATTGTACCAAAAGAAGGTACATGTCATTTGCCAGGAACAGAAAGTGAGCAAAAGAAAGCACTCCCTAATAGGCCATGTTCACACTGTAATCCTTTCTCCTCCATTTCTCCAACCCATCAGGAGTTTGGGCATGCATGCACATGTGTTCAACATGTTTTTCAAGCCACCAGGGCGGAATTCAAACCATGGATGGACAACTATGAGGGATCAGGCTTTCTATGTACACTTAACCGCTGTGCTTTGGAGCTGGCCCTTTAATTCCATTTTTTCATAAACTTTATGAAATCTCCTCATGTTCAATGTGATCTAATTCATAACCCCAAAACAACTTTTATTAACTTCTTCCATCTCCAACATTTCTCATACCTTACTGCTACTCTAGAACAGTAGATCTCAAGCTAAACCTCTAATCTTCCTCTCTTATGCCCAACACCCAAGATCTTTCTTTTGCTCTTCAACTTTCTCCTTCCCAGCTCTCTATAGATCAACCTAGCACCTCCAATTACAGTTTGACCCCTCTTACCTTCAATCTCCATTTTTATACTACAGAGATAGTCAGGTCATGGCTCAAATCTGATGTGTGTGTGTGTGTGTGTGTGTGTGTGTGTATGTGTGTGTATAATACATCCCTGCACCATGTTTTTAAATATTTTTTTTTAGAGATTTTTGCTATAGGGCACATATGTTCACCAGAGAGACAGAAAGTAAGAAATCACCCCCCCAAGGGGCATGGCCATGATGCAATCAATCCCTTTTCTACCATTCTCCTCTTGGGATTTGGGGTACGCACACCCATGCACCTGGCATGAGTTTCAAGCCTCTGAGTTCAAACCTCAGTCAGACACGTGGGAGTCTAGTACATTAACCAGTTTACCACCTGATGGCCCCAAAATATTTTTTGAGTTAGTTGCTGACTGATTGATTTGTGTAAAAACCCAGATTTTCAACTTCTTCTGAAGTCAGGAGACATGGCAATACTGTGCCTACTTTCTTCCATAGAAGCTGGTGACTAGAGCTGAGGAGTGATGCCCCCTGGTAGATGGGACTTACAGTTTCCAATTTCCTACAGTCCCTACCTGGTCCACCTCACTCACTCACTCATTCACTCACATTTCCTGTCTGAAACTCGTAAATATTTGAGTTGGTGCCTCTTGCTCTGCCCAAAGTTCCTAATCTGCTTCCTAGATCTGAAACCCCAGCACTTCCTTAGGTGTGGGGATGAAACAGCAACCAAGGAGCAAGCACATACCAGACACAGCTTTTACAAATGAAAAGAGAGTATCTGACTGATCTCTGTACCCCAGCATAGATTACCTTGCCTGGCCCAGGTAGACACTCAGGAAAGCATAATCACATGAAAGACTAAGCAAATACAATGCAAATCTCTTCATACAAGTGAAATGTCTATTTCCTTCTCATTTCATTCACTCCTTTCTCCCTTTCCTTATATAGTCTCACTGACTTTCTCCATGCCCAGGCCTGGACTGGGATATGGGTCAGGGAACAGAGAGAAGAGGCAGGAAGTGGGACCAGGGTGTAAGAGTCTCAGCTACAGCTTCCAGCCTGAGCCTGGGTGGTAGGGACCCCAGCCAAGCACTGTGTCCTCCCCCAACCAATCTTGCACAGCAGCCAGATGGTAATGACTTTTCCATCCCCTCAGTCCAGGCAGGCTGTGAACAGGCACGGTCAAGTGTGGTCCTCATCGGCCGAGCCCCAGGGCCCAAAGCTGCCTTGTTCCAGCAAATGACAACTTTTTAATTTTGAGCCTTTGGTCCCTGGTGAGAGAGGTGGAAAAAGGGGTGAGGATGGCATCTGGATCTTACAAAATCAAAGAGACCTTGGGCGAGAGCAACCTTTAGAGGTCATCTATCCTCTGCCTGGCCAGATTCTCTCCATTGTCAGAGGCCCAGCCCAGGCCCACCTCCTTCAAGAAGCCTTCATTAACTGTCTCTGTCCTCACTGCTCTTTCTCTCTCTGCCCTCCAGATACCTTCAAAATATCTAGGCAAACCTCTGATTCTTGGAAGCAGGCACTGGTTGAACTCAGAGCCAAATAAATACATCTGAATCTTGGCTTCAATTTTCAGAGGATGTATCACCTTGGAAAGGTCACTTGGCCTCTCTGACCTGAAATTTCCTAAAATGGGAATAAATCCATTCTTTGGCTACTCACAGGGTTATTGAGAGGGTCAAAAGAGGTAATTAGAAAAAAATATCTTTTCTAGAGTTGGCATAAAAGAAAAACAGTATATCATTCTATTTTCCTTCCTCTCAACTTCTCATCAGAATTAGCTCCTAAGAGTAGGCCTCTCACTCCTGACACCCCAGAAATCCACGAAACAGGAACTTCTTGAAGGCAGAGATTCTTGTTGCCTAGTAACAAGCCAATTACCTCATAGAAGGTGCTCAGTGAGAGTTATCTGGGTGACCATAAAAGCCCATGGCAGAGGGTTGAACTTAACTTCAGAGTCCCCAGGAATCTTAGAGACTAGTCTGCACATAGGTAAAAGGATTCTGACTTCTTAGGGAATTTCTGGAACAATGTCCATTCCAGTTTGCTCCCTTTTGCTCTATTTGGATTGAATGCATTGGAATAAAAGAAATTTAGATGTGAATAGGGAGAGCTGGAGGAAGGTGCAGTGGCCTCTGGGTTTAAGGACAGCTTTGCAACCCTGAGCACTGCACTCAGTGTGAGATGATGGATCTTTAGGACAGTGAATGCAGGCCAAGGGTGGGAGAAATTCTGCTGCCAGAGGAAAAGTCTTGACTCGGGGGCCTTGATTGGACACCTCAGGAGATGCTCAGAGCAGCAAAAACTAAAGTTATTTTTAAAAATACATTCCTGGCATCCTGCCAGGCCAGTCTTAGAACTGCTGCTACCCAGGACCCCAGCCTTATCTACTTGTCTAACTAGAGTTGACCAATGCCCTGGCCAGAAGGCAGTTTGAGGCCAGGCACTGAAAGCTGAGCAAACCCCCAAGGACCCCACCTGTCCATATGGCCTATGGTAAGATTCAAGTGTTGGGGAATACCTAAGCAGTGCTTGCCAACCAGGCACAAGAGGCCTCATACCCTTTCTCCATTGCAGGTCTAAGGTGGGATGCAGCCTGTCTTGTTCTGAAAGGTGGGCAGTGGAAGATGTGATAGCAAGCTTCACTGCCTAAGTATGATTTCCATTTCTGGAAGGACAGTTTTGCTTCCAGTGTGTGAGAGGATCCAGACCCTAGAGTAGGAAATGTTCAACTACCCACAACCCCTTCCTTGGCCCTTGAATTAGACAGCCAGATCCCCCCTAGGCTTGTGCTCCAAGTCAAGATCACCCTGGCCCTGAGCTATTAGGAAGATGTTGGGAAGACTCTAAATGACTCATTAATTTTCCTCAGACTGCCTCAAACTTCTTTGCTTCCACTTCCCCAGGTACTGTCCAGCTTGGTCCACATAGTAACCAGGGAGGGAGTCAGGGTCTAGAACATCATACCCATTGCACAGATGAGGAGACTAAGGTCCGGAGAAGAAAAGGGAATTATCTGCAATAGTCCATGCCCAAGGATTATGATTAATCCAGCTCTATTATAATTTGTTAATAAGAAACTTGATATAAATGACATAAAAAACACTAGATGCCAGTAAGTCTTAGATTCAAATCTCAGCTCTGCCATTTATTGAACTGCAAATCTTGAGGCAAATTACTGACCGTTTCTGACCTTATCTGGAATATGGATACCATAGTGCTTATTTAGAGGGTGGGTCTGAGTTTTAAATGGAAAAAATAATTATGAACGTGTCCAGCACATTTCTTGGCACAATCTATAAACACTCAATATTTGTTTCTGTTGGGTTTATAACCTGTTCATTCCCAAAGAGGCAACCTATGAAATTCAACACAAAGAAATCTGATCTGTATGTGTTTTTGTTAAATTATCAATTACTTTTTTAAAAAATACATTGTAAAGGAGAGAAATGTGAGACATCAATGCCAAAAACAATTTATAGGGAAAAAAAAAAAAAAGCATGACCAGATAACATTGGATCGGAAGCATTTTTGAGCATAGGACTTAGCTTTAAGTATGCCCTGGCAGCTGACTGAGTTCTAACTGACCAGTAACAGATAGTGGGCAATTTGTCTGCAAAGTCTTCTCAGCTCTGTTGCAAGGAGTCACTCTTGCAAGGACCCTTACATAAGCCACGCCAGGTCACAGAGGCAACTGTGATTTTGCAAAAAGCAGA
The DNA here is from genome assembly GCF_000334495.1 of Tupaia belangeri chinensis. Taxonomy (NCBI): domain Eukaryota; kingdom Metazoa; phylum Chordata; class Mammalia; order Scandentia; family Tupaiidae; genus Tupaia; species Tupaia belangeri. Next base: position 432,633 of record NW_006159927.1, on the reverse strand, counting down.
ATCATTGCTCAGGAATGTTTCTCATTACAGAGGTCACACGGGACTCGGGCTGCCTGTCCCCAGGGCACACTGACTGAGCAAGCTCCTCTCTACCCAGGGAGTACAGCCAAGCCATCAGGCCCCCTGAGTGCACCTCCTCAGTTCTGCCCACACCTGCACTCCACACAAGGGCTGCTCCCACGGTCAGGTAGTAGGGCTCTAATTGCCGTGGCATTTAAGAGTCTCCAGGAGGGTCTGAGACCCTCCTAGCCATCCTTGTTTCCCTTCTTTAGCATCCCCCCACATACACTAATGATGACATTTTCATCAAGTGGCAATGACAAGAGAAATTAGTTCAGAGCCTTTGGCAACTGAACATTGAGCATTCAGATTAAACTTTCAAAGGGAAAATATAATCTGCGCATGCAAGGAAATCATTTGGTATTTGAGAAAGACTTCAGGGTGGAACAGACAGCACAAGCCACAGACCCTCCAGGGGACAAACAGGAAAACACCAGGGGAGTTAAGAGAAACAGGCAGAAGCACACGACTGGCCACATATGCAAGGCACAGGGTTCACATTTGCTCTCAACTACAACCAAAAACTGTCAGAGAGTTCTGTGGCTTAATGAGCCCATCAAGCTGGGAATGCACTGACTGTAACATTTCAGCTAATTGGCCCCAGCATTTCTCTTCCATCAGTTCCCCTCTGGCTTCCCCACTCACCATTCCCCTCCTCCCAATCACTAAAAATTATTAAGAAAGCTTGGCATTAAGCAGGACATGAGATAGCTTCTCCTCATGTGCCCCTGGCTCTCTTCTCATTGTTTTTAAAGTCTAGGAATTAAACCTCATGAAAGGCTGTCCCTGTAAGTGGACTGTGTAGACAGATGCCTGTGTGATGGCACAACCTTCTATAGGGCATGGACCTCATTTCATTTTTTCCTGAATTCCCATACCCAGAGCCAGTTTTCAGGTTCTGGAATAACTATTGCTGGGGACACTGGAGTGCCATATTGCTGTGCACTGCATGGTGTTGGGGTGTGTCTTTCACACCAGTTCTACTGACCTAGAATTGCACAATAAACAAGCTACACTGTGCTTTTCAGCAGCCCATGAGCAAATACATTGAGTCTGGTCTTATCCACCACTGCACCCACAGTGCCAAGCACAGTGCCTGATGCAGCACATATCTTGCCTTCAACATATACTTACATATATCTGCATGAACACAGGAATACCCTGAAAAATGTCTGATGAGTTTAATGAGAAGTCTGAATTTCGTTGTCTTACCACTCTGCTTTTTCTGGATTCCTTTTTCTCCTCTGTAGACATCATGCTGGATTTCCTGTGAACAAAGGAATAGGACCACTTGTATTGTCAGACTGGTTCTGGTTCCTCCTAACTTCCTGATGTCTCAGCCTTGATTTCCTCACCTGTAAAATGAGACTATTGGAATTTAACTTCTAAAGCCCATCCTAGTATTGTTGTTCAGGCTGGGAGGACAGTTCTCCCTAGTTCAAAGGCAGTGGCTTAACCCCATCAGGAAGAATGGACTGATATCACTCCTCCTCCATCTCTTGGTTTCTTTGTTGGATCCATTCTCAGCCTACCTTTCACTTCATGGTGGCAAAATACAGCCAATGTTACCTGCCATATGGCCTGTGCTCATATCATACCCTGGGCCCTCCCAAAATGGTGTTTTTAAGTTAGCAGAATGTATGCCTATGTATGAAATAATGCTTTCCTTCTAAGAACCAGGCCAGACTGGCTACCATAATGACCTCTGGAAGACCCCAAACCTCATCATAATATCATTTACATGCAAAATGACACTCCTAACAATGCCATATCATTGACAATTACCAGGAACACCACTGGAAATAACCTTATAAGGAGAAAAGGGTGGTGTTTTTGTTTTTTGAATTCTGGGAAATTGTTACTTTTCCAGGAAAAGCTCTATTTCTCCCTTCTATTACCCGATTTCATCCCCTCATCACCCCATTTGCTATATCTAAACTCCCCAGATCAAGAAGGGTGAAAAGTTGATTTGCAAACTCAGCTCCATTGCTTGTCCATTGAAATAAGGCTCGTGCCCTGACACTCAGTTTTGGCTTCATAAGTTGGCTCTGTGATGCTGAAAGGCAAAAGATCCCATCTTCGGGAATAAGTTAATATAGATGACAACAGGAGCACAAGTCCTTATCAACCATCAGAAGGCTCTTGTCTTCCATGGTAGTATAAAACCAAATTCTGAAATTCAGTTTTACTGGAAAATTTTGATCATGTGCCTATTGTAAGAGAAATCTGATGTTTTGCTTGCCCAGCAAGGTCTAGGTGTATCCCTTCCCCAATTTCATAGGCTGAAAGTTGGAAAGAAATGGTTCTTCAAAGGAAATACTGAAGAGAGATCAATGCTGGGCTTCCCAAATATAAGGAATGGCTAATTCCTGAGAGGTCAGAAGAGATCAAGTTAAGTTCATTTTGTAAAAGTCTGAAATACTGAAATAAATTAATGTCAAAAAATGGCTACAAAAAGCATAAGCTAGTCTTAATGTAAACTTCCAACAAACAAATGTCTTCATGTAAAGAAACTAATACAATATGGGACCAGCAAATGTCATAATAATTACAACGCTGGACTCCCACATGGTTGACTGTGATTCAAATCCCAGACCTGCCAGCTTAAAACTCATGCTGGGCACATGTGCCTATGTGCCCAAGATTCCATGAGGAGAATGGAGAAGGAAAGGGATTGCAACATGACCGTCCTCCCTGGAGGATGATTTCTCATTTTCTGTCTCTGATGAACACACGCACCCTATAGCAAAACCTTTAAAAAAAAAAGAAAAGAAATAAATAAACTAGTGCAATGTAATGGTGCTAATCACAAAGTAGATTTGACTTGAAACATTAATTCATAGAGTATTACAAGTTGTGTGCTCAGTGGGCTTAACAGCATGCATATGTACACCTGAGAGAGGAGCATCATTTCTCAGTCCCATCAGTGGGTAGCTGTGACTCTAAGCAAGACCTCGAGGGCCACTTTTTTCATCTCATAGCGATTGTACATTTGCCCAGTTTCTAATGGTAATCCTCTGGCAGTGGACAAAAAGTCTTACAGAAGAAAAGCTTTTTGTAATCACACTAAGTTGCCCTACGAATGTACAACAGGACTGGTGTGTATGTAATCATATTAATAGGCTATAGCAGAAGTCTAATTTTTCAGTCCTTTTGTAACAATGAGAGAGGCCGAATGGCCCTCTCACTCCCACTGTCACATACAAATGGCAAAAGCCCTGAAGTGCTATAGGCACTAAAATCAGAGGATGAAGTTGGTGGGGAGAAAGGTGGTGCATCTTTGTTTCTTATTTTTCAAGTGTTGTTCCAGCTGCTAATGTTGTGATCCTTGTTTTTATTTCTTTTCTGCAAACTCAGAAATAATTCAGGGTAAGGATAAGGAAGCAGCCAGATACTTTGGAGCTGAGCACAGAAGAGGACCCTGCAGGTTAGTCAGAAGCATCCTTCCTAGCTAGTTGAAAGCTGAAAAGTTTGCAGATAATGGAACAGATCGGTCTAAAACAGAGAGAGCCTGAAGTTACTCTGACTCCCAGAGTAAAAGAAAGGCAGTTTTAGCTAAGTGTATTAAAGATTTAAATGGGAACATATTAGGAAATAGGAATGTGAACATCTTACATTAATGGCTTGGAGAAAACCTCTGTTGTAACAGGCATCTTTTCTCAGATGACACCAGACAATACTTTGGAAGGTGATAATGCATAGATCTGGGTGTGGCTTCTCAGGCTGGAGGGTGAGTAGCTGTTCTTGTACCCGTGCACACTTTTGAAGAATCCTTACCTTTTATGACTTTATGAAGACAGAGAATTGGGGTGAGGTGGGAGAGGTAGACAGCCACCGGTGTTATTTGTCAAAGGTTTTGAGGATCCAAACAAAAAAGCTGATTCCTCACCTTTGGGTTCTTTGACTTTCTCTGGCTGACTGCAGACCAATGTTGCTGATTTTCTTTGACGAAGACTCATTCAACATGAACTCAAATGAAAACATTAATAGTGAGCTGAGGGGTAATTAGAGAGCCTGGGTTTAATTCTGCTGACATTATCCTGATTCTATTTGAAGGGTTGAGAGAGTCTTCCCACCCTCTAGTAAGCAATTACCCAGTGCCTGAGACCAGCACTTCTGCCTAGGAGGCTGGCTACAGTCTTAGAATCTGGCATTAGAAGGAGGTGGAAGGGAGAAGAGAAAGACAGAGGAGGGGGAGGTAATGCTCAAATAATTTCAGAAGAGCGGGGGCTGAGAAAGGAGGCTAGATTAGTAAAGGGAGAGGTCTCTACTAGTTGTAGAAGATAGAAATAACCAGAATGGGGGATCAGTAGATGGCATAATGGCTACGTCGCTGGACTCCCATGTAGTCAACTGCAGTTCCAATCCTGGACCAGGTTGCTTAAATTCACGCCAGGTGTGTGCCCAAGATCCCAAGAGGAGAATGGAGGAGAAGGGATTGCGCTGTGGCCATCCCCCCAAGGGGTGATTTCTTGCTTTCTTTCTCTGTCTCTCTCTTTCTGGCGAGAGCTTACATGCCTTATAGCAAAAAAAAAAAAAAAAAAAAAAAAAAAAAAAAAAAAAAAAAAAAAAAAAGAAAGAAAGAAAAAAAGGAAAGAAAGAACCAGAATAGAGAGGGGAGGGCAGGAAGGGGAAGGCAAGCGGAAAGGGAGGAGACAGAATGAATGAAGAGATGGGGAAACGGAAGAAGGGGAAAGAGAAAAAAAAAAAAAGAAGAGGGTGCTGGGAGGACAGAGGGAGAAGAGCAGGGAGAGTATAAAAGACCAGAGGGAGATGAGATTCAATGTGAGGGGAAAGAAAAGAAGTGAAAGTGAAGGAGAGGAGTGGGCAGACACTATGGCTCCAGATGAGGAAAGGAAGGGTAGAGCGACCTGGATGGAGGCGCTCCAGGAGGTCAGAGCCCTCCTCGGCCCCTACTCCACCATCATGCAGCCTAGGGCTGTCCTCTGGCCAGCTCCCTCCCGCTCTGACACCCCAAGCCTAAGGCTATCCTCTGGCCAGCTCCCTCCCACCCTGACACCCCAAGGGAGTTCCCTAAAGCCTAGCTTAACTGGCCTGAGCGGCTCAGAGAGCATATGGCCTCGGCTGGACGGGGCAGCTGTACCCTAGGCCCCGCAGGACCTGGCCAGAGAGGGCGCGGCGACCAGCTAAGGCCAGTGTCCCCGAGCGCCCCGGCGCCAGGAGATGCATCGACCAGTCTCCGCGTGCGGGGCGTCCGCGGTCCGCGAGGGAATGGCAGGCGGCCCGAGCGCGGCGACCGATTGATCCGGAGGAGGGAGGCCTCGGTGCGGGACAGCTATTGATCGCGGCCGCCCGCCGGCTCTGATTGATGACAGAGGCGTTTCCTGGCGGGCCGGG
>NW_006159927.1:417035-425487 GCF_000334495.1 Tupaia belangeri chinensis | reverse complement strand
CCGCGTGCGGGGCGTCCGCGGTCCGCGAGGGAATGGCAGGCGGCCCGAGCGCGGCGACCGATTGATCCGGAGGAGGGAGGCCTCGGTGCGGGACAGCTATTGATCGCGGCCGCCCGCCGGCTCTGATTGATGACAGAGGCGTTTCCTGGCGGCCTGAGCCGGCTGCACGCTCCCCACCGGGTCGGCGAGGCACGGATAAGTGGGAGCAATTGAGCCGGGCTGCACCGAGGCACATCTGCCCGTGCGGGTGCCGTGGCTGGACTCGACACAATTAAGGCTGAGTGTCTAAATCGGCCAAGTTCATCGGAGAGCATGTCCAGAGCCTAGTTTACCGCGGAGACTTGTTGGCCCAGCACCGGCAGCGGTCTGCGAGGCGCTGTGCTGGTGTCCGACTTTCCTGCGCCCTGGCTAGGTGGGCGCTGGGTGTCGGGAAGGGCATGCACCCCGATGTGCAAACGGAGGCGCTCTCTTCTGCCTAGCTCAGTTGAAAAAAGAGGCGTCAACGCAGCCCCCACCTCTCCCTCTGCGTCTATCATTGTGGGTCACTGAGAGCAGCAAAGTCCAGGGATTGTCCCACCGGCTCTATCACCCTGGGTGGGCGCCAGGCCTCCCTAAGCTCATGTGTTGTTTAAAAAAAAAAAAAACTAAATGGAATCTTGTATGTAGATTCTGAGCTCAAAAGTCACCAGGATTGTGTTCTCCCTAAGGTCAGAGCCAGGTCCCTGAAGTTCACCTCCATAGGCACAGTGTCAGAATAGGTACTGGGCAAACGTGTTAAATAAGTGAATGAAGACGACTCACTAATCACACTAATGTAACACTCCTCTGTCATTTATGGAGCATATCCTATGTGCTAATGCACAGTTCTTCTCATATACCATTTAAATACCCATTTATGAGGTAGGTAGTGTTAGGTCTTTTCACAATTGAGGAAACTGAGGTTCCAGAGGTTAAGGACCATGTTTCAGGTTCTCAGCTAGTATGTGGGGAGCCAGGGTTTGAACCCAGACCATCCAGCTTCAGCCCTTCCAGATTCAACCCCCTACCACCACACTCAGCTGTGTCTACACAAGACCTAGAAGGAAATTAAATATTTTAGACCATCAAGTATCTTGCCTAGAGGATGGTTATTTTACCAAAATCAGTCTCCTGACTGCATTGTCTTTATTATTATTATTATTATTCACTCAATTATTTAGAGGAGAGTGTGTGTGTATATATGTGTGGGGGGGGGGGGGTTAGGAGAGTGTGAGTGCCTTCATCTCTAAACACCCTCAATGGGTGGAATGCATTCCTATCTTCTCCAAGCAAACTGGGAGAGAGGAGAAGCTAGACAGAGAGACAGATTTAAAGCCCATATTCTTAACAAGAACTAGCAAAGAAGACCAGCAAGGTGTGACAGGAATCAGAGGAAGGAAGGGCTGACTTTTTACAGAGAAGGCTTTGAAGTCAAATTCTAGAATTAGAGGAGGACAAAATCAGAAAAAAAAAAAAAAAAAGGTATAATCCAGCCATCTTATTTCTCAGATGGGGAAACTGAGGCCAAGGAGTCAGAAGTTATGATTTCAGTGCTGAAACAGAATGACAAATGGTCACTACTTTTGTTACTTGGCCATCAAATGTTATTCCCTAAGGGATGCAGAGCCAAGGATCAAGATTTCTCCATCCATCACATTGGGATTCTCTAGGGAAGGAAGATGGGTGGACCAGACCATGAAAAAACAGAGCTAAATGCAAGAAGGAGAGGGAAGGAAAAGCAGGGAAGTGAATTCAGACCTGAGAAAGGGAAGGAGTTGACACAGGAGCCTTTCTCTCTTATCTCTTCCCTTCAAAACCCCATTCTCCCCACCACACCTCCTTCCAGATTCACTTAATATCCTCCTTCCTCGCATTTTCACTAACTGAAGCCACCTTCACCAGAGTGTCCACTGGAAGCAGAAAGGGCCTAGACTGGTTATATCAGCCAGAGCTGACAGTGAAGCCTACAAAAAATTGCTTGACTTCATAAGTAAACTGTAAAGTTAAGACGTTTTTAAAACAAAACAAAGAAGGAGAGTTCTTCCGGGATGTTTTATTTCAATAGCCCCATTAAGTTTTGAGTTATGACATAATTTGGGTGAGGCAACACCAAAAGTAGCAGGAAAATAAACATTTCAAGGCTCTGCTCCCTGATTTTCACTGCAGCATTCCTTGGCAGCTCAGATGCATTTCAGACCGCTTTGGGGGACACAGGTGATACACCTTGGCAATATCCACACAGTGCCATCTCTGCTGGTGTGCAGAATGTACAAGCCATGGAGACATGGAAACCTCCAATAGATGTCCCAGAGAGCATTGGGGACCAGGCAGAGAATTGCCACACAAAGAATCCCCCCCTTCCACCAAGGGCAATACCAGCAGAAGTGTGGGGGCAGGTTCACCATTGAGATCCTAGAACTGTAGAGCCACTGTCAAATAGCTCCAGCCTGCACAAGCTCTTGACTCCAACCCTTGAGAACTGATGTGTGGGCAATGCCCTACTACAAAGCTGCCTGGAGTCCTGGGGCCTAGTTCCATTTCAGTGTGTCCAGAAGATGGAAGATTATTCCTCAACCTTAAGAGTTAATGTTTTTCCACTTGGAATTTGAACTTACTAGGAATCAGTTACCCTTTTATCCTTTCTTGTTTCTCCTTTTTGGAATGGGAATCCTTTCTTATACTGTCCCACATTCGTATTATGTTTTGGAAGCACGTAACTTGTTTGATTTGATAAATTTACAATTGGAGGAGAATTTGCTTCAAGATGAAACACACCTGAGTCTCACCCATACGCAGAATAAGATATCTAGGTGAGATTTTCACTTAGACTTTAAAGTCGATATTCAAACAAGTTAAAATTTGGGGGCCTATTGGAATGGGATGATTATGTTTTTTCATGTAAGGAGGACATGAATTTTGGGAGGCCAGGAGTAGAATGCTACAGTCTGAAGTTTTATGCCCCTGTCTTCCAAAATTCATATGTTGAAAAATAACCCCTGCAAGGATGGTACTGAGAGGTAAGGTGTTTAGGTCATGAAGGTGCTGCCCTCATGAATGGGATTAGTGTCTTTATTAAAAAAGCTGAGGGAGTCTATTAGTCCCTTCCACTGTTTCAGGACATACAAAGTGCCACCTATTAATAATGGACTCTCACAGACACTGAATCTGTTGACACTTTGATCTTCGACTACCAATTTTCCGGAACTGTGAGCATAAATTTCTATTGTATGTAAATTACCCAGTACAAGGTATTTTGTTATAGCAGTCCAAATAGACTAAGGTGTCCTGATGGTTTCAGGGACCATGGACACTGAAGCTATGCTCTAAACCACATCTTCTAGACCCCCAAAACACTGAGATAGGTATGGCGATCTCTGTCCTCTATCTGTCTCCATCTGTCTCTCTGTCTTTAATTTTTTTTTAATTTTTAAAACATTTCTTCTTACCTTAGGTCCTTTTTTTATCTCTTGCTAATTTCAGAAGTCATTTTAAATCTGAAATGTGTCCTGGCACGTTCAAGAACCAAGACCACTGAAGCTATGCTCTAAACCCCATTTTCTAGACCCCCAAAACACTGAGAGAGGTAGGGTGACCTCTGTCTTCTCTCTGTCTCTGTCTGTCTGTCTCTCTCTCTTTAATTTTCTTTTTAATTTTTAAAACACTTTTCACCTCGGGCCTTTCCTTTCTCTTGCTAATTTCAGAAGCCATTTTAAAATGGGGTGTATCCTGAGATGTTCATGCAGCCTAACATTTTCATTTTTTACCTTTAAAAAATATTTTTCCCCTTTTTTGGTTGTTTTGTCCAGTATTTTTTCTTTTTTCTTTTCCTTTCCTTTTGCTTTTATTTTTTTTTTAACCTTACTTTCACACTCTGCTCTTCAGTCTCCACACACTGAGTGTCTAAACAGGCCTAGGTGCACGATAGTTACACATCTGAATGCTGTTGGGGTCATTGAAATCCTCAATGCTTATTGAACCTCCTACCTTAAGGAATTACTCCTTTTTATAAATCTGAACTCAAAATCTTTCTGTGGATACCACATTGCAAAATACAGTAGAGGAGAGATTTTGTCACAGAATGACCAGAAACCACCGCAGAGGCAAGGAATATGAAAAACCAATAAAATATTTCTCCCCTAAGGGAAAAGAACAATCTTTCATCATCCACAGACAGTACAGTGGAACTCATGGTAATGTCCAATAGAGAATTCAGAATATTTGTAATGACAAATCTAAACGAGATGCAAGACCTGAAAGACAATGAACTCCAGAAGATGCAGGAGAAAAGAGACAATGAATTCCAGGAGGTGAGGAAGTTCTTGCACGATCTTAAAGAGGAAATACACACCATAAAAAAAATAATAATAAAAAAAATTTAAAAAGAAGCAAATGGAGCTGTTAGAGATGAAGGTTGCAATACAGAAAATCAAAACCTCCCTCAAAAATATTAGAAGTAGATTAGTCCATGCAGAAGATCAAATCTTGAATGTTAAAGACAAAATCTCTGATCTAGAAAAAATAAGCGAAAAACCTGAGAAAATAAAAAAAAAAATGAGAATACTATATGAGAAATACTAGATATCATTAAGAGGCCAAACATCTGGATAATCACTATCCCAGAAAGTGAGGAAACTAATAAGAGCAATGTTAAAGACAAAATCTCTGATCTAGAAAAAATAAGCGAAAAACCTGAGAAAATAAAAAAAAAAATGAGAATACTATATGAGAAATACTAGATATCATTAAGAGGCCAAACATCTGGATAATCACTATCCCAGAAAGTGAGGAAACTAATAAGAGCATTGATAATCTATTCCATGAAATCCTGTAAGAAAACTTTTCAAATCTAGGGAGGCATTCAAATATCCAGACCCAAGAAATACAAATGACCCCTAATAGAATCAACCCAAGAAGATCTTCCCCAAGGTATATCATAGCGAGATTGGCCAAAGCCACAAATAAAGACTAGATACTGAAATTGGCAAGAGAGAAACGTCAGGTTACTTATAAAAGTAATCCCCATCAGGCTAACATCAGACCTCTCATCAGAAACAATGCAAACAAGGAAAGAATGGGAAAACATTTAAAGTGTTAAGTGAAAAACAACTTCAACCAAGAATATTATACCTAGCAAGATTATCCTTCATATGGGAAGAAAAGATAAAAAAAAAAAATTCTCAGATAAACAAAATCTGAAAGAATTTACTAACACCAGACCAGCTCTTCAAGGAGTTATAAAAGGAGTGCTTTACCAGGAAAACTAAAGGTACACATACAGAAATAAGAGAACAAGAAGCATCCAAGAAAATAACCAACTTGGGACCAACAGTTGGCATAATGGCTATATTGCTGGACTCCCATGTAGTTGACCATGGTTTAAGTCCCAGACCTAGTGGCTTAAAGTCATGCTGGGTGCATGTGCATGTGTGCCCAAGATCCTGAGAGAAGAATGGAGGAGAAGGGATTGTGGCATGGCTATCCCCCCTGGGGGGTGATTTCTCACTTTCTGTCTCTCTGTCTCTCTCTGTCTTTATGGTGAGCACATGTGCCCTATAGCAAAAAAACTCTAAAAATAAAAAACAACCAACTTAATGCTGGGGACAAGAAATATCAATAATAATGTTGAATGTTAACTTTCAGGATTTAAATGGAAAGATCGGACCACAGTAACACTGCAGAAGAGAGATTAATTACATTAGACTAAACTGGTGAAATAGAATTTTATGAGTTTGAGTAAAATATTACTGATTTTTTTTACTATGCTTTGTTTTCCCAATTTAAGGATTTCGCTTTCTTTTGAGCTGTTGATAGGTTCAGTTAAAAATGTTAAATTTTTAAAAATGTTAAATTTGTTTAAAATGTCTTTTTCTTCTTATTTGTTTGTGTCTTTAAATGGGTACATAAACTTTTCTCCTTTCCTGAACCCTCTGAAATTGGAAAATATTTGGGAGTATTTTTATTTGTGGCAGAATGCTTATTTGCATAAGTTCAATAATACCTATTGCCTTAAATAAGAAATTGAAAATACTTTTTATTGGACAGGGCTTTGACTGAAATGTCATATCTGAAGACTAAACCAAAAAACTATGGAACTAAGGTAGATCTTAAGTAAGTCAACAGAAGCTCTTTGAAAGATGGCCTGGTACCATAAACAGTTCTGCCTGGCAGAGAGGATTAAAGAAGCTGTATGAAAGAATTTGTACCATAAATAACCTGGACTTCTCCAGTCCAACATTGTAATAAGTAGAGATTGCAAGCGTGGCCACAACCAGAGAATTACCTTAAGGAAGATGTTAAAGGAAGAAAAAGAAACTGATCTTTGCTAGCGGATGGTATATCTCAGAATACTAGGTAGGCAAGGCTGAATTGAAAAGGTTTATGTGTGAATTATGTGCTGGGTGTTTGCTTTGCAACAGTCTGAGTAGTTGACATGTAAAAATTTTCTCAAAAATATTTAAAAGCATACTGTCTCTGTTGTTACAGAGTCACAAACAAAATTATAACAAATATTTCAAACATTATCTTTAAAATTCAGTTTTTTGAAATTTTGAAAGTTGTTTATTAAGCATCAAGAACTACAGAGTATGAGCAGAAATTTTTTTATATGTAAAGTGAACTTTTGGGGTAAAATGTAAAAATAAATAAATAAATGATAACAAAATAAATAAATAACAAATAGACTAAGACAATAAATCTACATTGATATATCACTATTACCCAAAGACCACATATATGCTTTTAGCATACATTCTATGTGTTTAGAAAAATATATGATGATATGGATCCACTCTTATAGTACATACTACTGTACTACTGCTGTAGTTTCACTGTCCTCAACCCTCTATCCATTCCACCTGTCCATCCCTCTTTCTCTCTAATCCTTGAAAAACATTGATCTCTTTGGTATCCTTTCAATTTGCCTTTATTAGAATATCATTTAGTTGGAATCACACTAGATATTTTAGATTGCTGTCTTTTTACTTATAATACATATTTAACTTTTCTTTATGCCTTTTCATGGTCCAATAGTTCATGATAAAGCTACACTCGTTCTAAGGGTTGATACACCCTTGCATATTACACACAGGGGTAACAGGCTCTGTGGGGAAAACAAATGCAGTCCTATACAGCTCACCCCCTGCCTATCCCAGATCACCTTCCTGGGCCATATATGGGCCTTGAGGGCCACCCCAAACCAGGGCTTTCCAGACAGGCTTTGTAATCTTTACTTGGGCCTCACAGATAGGCTTGCCTCCATCCTTTCCTGGACCACCTTGCTAGGAGCACATTTGGGTAATAAAGGTTGCATCATCCCTTGGAAATAAAGGCAGGCTGCAAGGCTCCAAGGAGCAGTTAAAAACAATGCACCTACTGCTTCTCCCATATTGCTGTACTAGAACCTCAATTGGGTCTTCAGGGACTGCCCATTGGCTCTTCAGGCAGGCTGTGCAGGCCTTACTTGGTACTCCCAGATTAGGCTTGCCTCCTCCTGGACTACCTTACCAAGGCTGTGTTCAGATCCTGAGGGCTTTTCTGACTACCATGCAAGCTGAACAAACCCTATTGAACTAAAAGAGTCAGCTTATCTCTGACCTTCCTGGACCACCTTGCCAGAGCTGCAGCAGATCCTGAGGTCACTGTGCTCCCAGGCACTACAAAACCTACTCAATAGATCAGGACTGAATACTCCACTAGATGCCTAAAAATCAATGCAGGAACATCAGAAATATTTTTTAAAGATAATAATAAGGAAATCCCTCTTCCATAAAGAAACACAGTAATTTCTCACTAATGATGGATGAAATATGTAAAATCACAGAAATATCAGAAATGAAATTCAGAATATTCATCATAACAAATCTCAATGAAATGCAAGAGAAAACAAATGATTCCCATAGATGAGAAAATTATTCTACTATATGAATGAGGGATTTCAATAAAAGTCAGTTGTATTAAAAAAAGAATCAAACAGAACTTCTGGAGATGAAGACAACAATTAACAAAATTAATTTTAGAAAGCATCAACAACAGATTAGACCATGCAGAAGAATTTCTGGCTTGAGTACACACCTTTGATTTAATCCAACCTCTCAAAAAGAAAGAAAAATAAATACTAATGATAAATTAAGACAACATACATAAAATCTGAAACACTATGAAGTTACTGAATGGGTATCCCAGAACATGAAGAGAAAGGTAAAGGCAGAGAAAACTCATTTCACTGAATAGTATCTGAAAATGTCCAAGTCCAGAGAAACAGATATTCAGATCTAGGAAATACAAAGGACATCAAATAGCTTCACCATAAAGATACTCTCCAAGGCAAATCATAGCCAAAACAACAAATGTTAAAGACAAAGATAATCTCAAAATGGCAAGAAAGAAGTACCAAGATAATTATAAAAAATACCCCATCAGTCTAACCTCAGACCTC
>NW_006159927.1:408195-417022 GCF_000334495.1 Tupaia belangeri chinensis | reverse complement strand
AACCATGCAGGATGAAATGGGAAGACATATTTAAAATTCCAAAAGAAAAACATTTTTAGACAAGAATACTATACTCAGCAAAACTATCCTTCAAATTAGAAGAAAAAATAAAATAATTTCCAGATAAAAGCTGAAAGAAATAATCAGGTTAAAAAGCTTCTGCACATCAAAAGAAACAATAATTGGTGTGAAGAGACAACTCTCAGAATGGAAGAATATATTTGCAAGCTCTCCTTCAGATAAGGGGTTGATAACCAAAATAAATGGGGAACTTGGGTCCAGCAGGAGGTATAGTGGTTAAAGGTGTAATACTCCCACACGATTGACCATGGTTCTTGACCTGGACCAGTGACTTGAAATTCTCTAGAGGAGAATGGAGGAGAAGGGATTGTGGCATGGCCATCTCCCTAGGGGATGTTTTTTCACTCTCTCTCTGTCTCTGTCTGTCTAGCAAGTGCATGTGCCATTTAACAAAAATCTCTTCAAAAATTTTTGTTAAATAAGGAATTGTAAGTGCTGACAAGGCTGCAGTGAAAGGGAACTTCCCTTCACTGATGGCGGAAATGTAAATTAGTACAACCACTGTGGAGAACAATATGGAGGTTCCTTAAAGATCTACAAATAGAAATTCCACTCCTGAGTATGTACCCAAAGAAAAGGAATGCACTTAGTTAAAAAAAAAAATTGTACATTCATGTTTATTGCAGCATTATTCACAATTGCTAAGACATAGAATCAACCTAAATGCCCAAGAACAGATGAATGGATAGAAAAAGTGGCACATATACACTATGAAATACTACTTAGTCATAAAAAATAATGAGGCCATGGCATTTGATAAAAAGTGGATGAATATGGAAGATTCAATGCTAAGCAAAGCAAGCAAGACTATGAAAGAGAGGCATTGTATATCCCCACTTACTATATAATGAATGTCTTCCCTTTATGGCAGAAACTGAAAGATCAGAAGGTATAAAAGCAAAGAGAGTAACCGTGGATACTGGAAACAGTGTAGAAGGAGGGTAGAAAATGGGGGTGGAGTGGGAATGAGGAAATCAAAGGGAAAAAAATATTTAGTGGACACAAAAATGAAAAATTATCTGTTGATGATAATGTGTATAGTAATATCTTTGAGTAGACTAATATACTGTGTATTCATGCTAGAAAATGCATTTTATATGCTGTAAAAGTATACAATGATTAAATGTTAAAAAAGAAGAAAATAAAATAAAATAAAATCTGAAAGGATTAACCAAGACAAGACACATTCTTTAATAACTACTTAAGGGAATAATACATTAGCAAATATAAGGAAGATATAGAAATAAGAAAATACGAAACAACTTGGAAAATAACTAACAAAATGGAAGATGAAAGCCCAAACACATCAATAACACTGAATGTAAATAGACTGAATTCCTCAATTAGTAGACACAGACTGGGCCAGCTAGGTGGCATGGTGGTTAAGGCTGATGCTTTTTACATGTAAATGGTGCAGTTCAAGTCCTAGATCTGGCAGCTTGAAAAGCACAGTGGTGTAAACAGCATGTCCAAAATCCCAAGAGGAGAATGGAAAAGGAAGTATGGTATGGCCATCCCCAAAGGGGTCTGCTTTCTCTCTCTCTCCCTCTTTCTCTTCCTCTGTCTCTAGTGAGTTTACTTGTCCTAGAGCAAATTTAACAATAAAAATAAAATAAAACACACAGACTGGCTGAGTGGTTTAAAAAAAAAAAAAGGCATGTATATGCTGATTATGAGTAACACACCTCACTGATAAAGACATACACAGATTGGAAGTGAAAGATCAGATAAAGTCACCACATGCAAATAGAAACAAACAAAAATACAAGCTAAACAAACAAAACAAAAGCTAAACAAAATGAAATAACAAACAAAATAAAACCATCTCTTCATGATTGAGACTTCTCAACAAGATAGGTACATTTCTTTTTTTTTTTTTCATGAGGGAGCATTTTGATACTGATATCAGACAAAATAGACATAAAGCTAAAATTAGTAAAAAAGACACAAGAGAGGTTAATATATTGTATTAAAAGGATTAATTTAATGAAGAAATATAACCATTATAAATATTTATGCACTCAACATCGGATGACCCAAATACATAAAATGAAGACAAATAGTCCTATATAGAGAGATAGACTTCAATACCCTAATTTTTAGAAATTTCAATACCTGTTTCTCACCATTGGACAGGTCATCTAGGCAAAAAGAAAAAAGAAAACAACAAAAAAGAAAACACTAGGAGACATTGGAGCTAAATAATACCACAAACTACATTTATAGAACATTTCACCTAACAACTTAAAAATATATGTTTTTCTCAGCTCCACATGGAACATTTTCAAAGATTTACCACATAATAGGGTACAAAACAAGTCTCTACAAATTGAAAACAATATAGATCAGATCTATAGGTCATCTTTCATGACCTCAATGAAATTAAAATAGAAATCTATGATCAAAAGAGCTTTTGAGGGAACCAGCAGTAAGCGTAATGGCTATGTCGCTGGACTCCCATGTAGTCCATTGCGGTTCAAGTCCCGGACCCGGTGGCTTAAAACTCACGCCAGGCGCGTGTGCATGAGTGCCCAAGATCCCGAGAGGAGAATGGAGGAGAAGGGATTGCGGCATGGCTATCCCCCCTTGGGGGTGATTTCTCGCTTTCTGTCTCTATGTCTCTGTCTGCCTGGCGAGCGCACGCGCCCTGTAGCGAAGATCTCTCCAAAAAAAAAATTTTTAAGAGGTTTTTACTATAGCGCACGTGCACTCACCAGAAAGAGAGAGAGAAACAGAGAGACAGATAGCAAGAAATCCACCCCCACCCCGGGTGGGGTGGGGGGGAAGGCCACATCGCAATCCCTTCTCCTCCATTCTCCTCTCAGAATCTTGATCATGCGTACACATGTGCCCTGCGTGAGTTTAAGTCACCAGGTCCGGGACTTGAACCTCGGTGGGCTACGTGGGACTCCAGCAACATAGCCATTACACCAACTGCTGGTCCCAAGAATAAAATTTTTAAGTGACAGCAAAAATACAATACTCCAAAATCTGGCTTACAGCAAAAACAATGTAATGATTAGTGCTCACAGGAAAAAAATACAGACATGTAGCCAAGAAATAACTTAATGATTCTTCTCAAAGAACTGAAAAAGCAAAGACAAAAAAAAAGTAATAGAAGAAAAAAATAATAATAACTAGAGCAGAAATAAATGAAATAAAGAATTTTTAAAATACAAAATATTAGTGAACCAAAAGGTCATTTTTTGACACAATAAATAAAATTAACAAACTATTAGCTAGACTAATTAAGAAAAATAATGTACCCAAATAGATAAAATCAGAAGTGAAAATGGTGATATTACACCAGATAACACAGAAAAAATGCAAAAGATCATTAGAGGGACCAGCAGATGGCATAATGATTATGTCACTGGATAACCATGTAGCTTACCATGATTCAAGTCCTGGACCTGAAAGCTTAAAACACACTGGGCACATGTGTGTGCATGCCCAAAATACTGAAAGGAGAGTGGAGGAGAAGGGATTGTGATGTGGCCATCCCCGCTGTGAGGGAAGGGGATTTCTTGCTTCCTGTCCCTTTGTCTCTCTCTGTCTCCCCAGTGAGCACATGTGCCCTATAGGAAAAAAAAAAAAAAAAAAAAAAAAAAAAAAAAAAAAAAACATCATTAGAGAATACCACAAGTAACTATATGCCCACAAATTGGAAAATTTAGAAAGTCGTCTGATTTGTGGACATATAGCTAGATTGAAGCGGGAAGAAATAGAAAGCCTGAATAGACTGATAATAAATAGCCTCTTTCAGAAAAAACCTGGGTCCAGATGGTTTTACTGCTGAATTCTACAAAACCATTAAACATTAATGTTAATTATCCTCAAACTATTTCTAAAAATTCAAACAAAAGTCAGATTTCCTCCATTTTTATTGACTCAGTTGTGCAAAGGGAGAAAAACAATAGTGTTTACAGTCTGCAGGTCACCTCCTTCTGCATTGCTCTGATTGCTCAGATTTAACTCCAAAAAATAGGGAAAAACATATAATCCTTCAGATGAGCAGAAATGATCGCAGAGGCACAAAAAATATGAGAAACAAAGAAAATATACTTCCTCTAATAGAAAAGAATAACTCCTCTTCTTCCACAAAGAATACAAGGAAATTCATGGAAACACGAGATAAAGAATTTTAAATATTCAGAGTGACAAAGCTAACAGAGATGCGAGAAAATAGAGACAACGAACTCCAGAAGATGCAGGAGAAAATGAAAGAATTTACCAACACGAGACCAGCTCTCCAATAAGTGCTGAAGGGAGTGCTATACCAGGAAAACTAAAGTCGGACACACAGAAATAAGAGTACAAGAAACAATCAAGAGAATGGCCAGCCTAATGGTAGGGACAAGTCTGGAGTTGAATGTTAACTTCCAGAGTTTAAATGGAAAGATCAGACCACAGTAACACTGCAAATTCAATAGAAGAGAGATTAATTACGCGAGTATGAACTAGGAAAATAGAATTATTTTACTTTAGACTAAAACATTACTGATTTTCTTCAATGCTTTGATTTCCATATTTAAGGATTTTGGTCTTCTCTTGAACCATTGATAGGTTCATCTACCTACTATTTGAAATGAATCCTAACCTTTTCCTGACCTTAAATTTTGTTTTGTTTTGTTTTTTTAGAGGTTTTTGCTATAGGATGCGTGCGCTCACCAGACAGACAGAGAGACAGAGAGATAGAAAGCAAGAAATCACCCCCCAGGGGGGATGGCCACGCTGCAATCCCTTTTCCTCCAGTCTCCTTTCAGAATCTTGGGCACACACACACACGTGCCTGGCATGAGTTTAAGCCACCGGGTCCGGGATTCAAACCACGGCTGGCTGCATGGGATTCCAGCAATATAGCCATTACGCCAACTGCTGCTCCCAACAAATAATTTTCTATTTTTCGTTTCTTATATATTTTGCTTTATTTTTCCTCCTTGATTTCCTACCTCTCACTCTCTGCCAACTCACCCCCTTCTCCCACACTGTCTCTGATATTACAAATGTTTTCCATACCTTTTCCCCCCCACATTTTATTGCTTCACTACAGATCTTAATTAAAGACTTTCAATAGCAAGCACAGCTGATATATAAATATTTATTAATGCATGTCTGACTTTAGGAGTAAACATCAGTGAGTAAAGTGATATAATTTCTTCCTTTGTCTCTGTCTTTCTCTGTCTTTCTGGCTAGCACATGTGCCCTATAGCAAAAATCTTTCCCTCCCAATAAAAAAATAAATAAAATTATTTGTTGATGATAACATGTATGGTAATATCCTTGATTGCGCCAATATACAATGTATACTGAATGGAAAATCTCATTTTGTATACTGTATTGATGTACAGTGAATGACTGTAAATAAATAGATAAATAAGTAAATAAATAAGGTAAAAAAAAATAAAGAAATCAGGAGGCCAGAAAATGCCCCTTTGCCTCTTAAAAAAAAAAAAATTCAAACAAAAAGAGCCATCAAAACTCATTTTATGATGCCACCATTATCTTGATAGCAAAAGGTGGTATCTCTGGTATCTTTTGATACCAAAAGCAGACAAGGACAGAATGAAAACAACAACAACCAAACTACAGACTAATGTCTCTGATGACCATAGACACAAAAATCTGAGCAAAATACTAGCAAAGTGAATCCAACAGCACACTAGAAAATTATATACCATGACCGAGTAGGATAACTTCCAGGGGTACAAGGATGGTTCAACATATGCAAAACAATAAGTATAATACATTATACTAACAAAAAGAAAGATAAAATCATATGATCATATTAATTGATGCTCAAGAAGCATTTTATAAAGTACACCATCTCTTCATGATTAAGACTTCTCAGCAAAATAGGTACATTTCTTTCTTTCTTTTTTTTTTTCATGAGGAGCATTTTTTATTTTATTAAATAATTATGCATCACCTAGAGATATCTGCATCACTAACAGAGCACATATACAATAGTGTCCCCATAAGATTATTTTTTCTTTTCCTCTTTTCTTTCTTTATATATTTATTTTTCTGCTTTCAATCACTCTGTATCATTATAGCATATCAAATGAATTTTCCCATCATGAATACAGTATATGTGGTACATTTCTTAACACAATAAAAGCCATTTATGAGAAATCTGTAGCTAACTTTATAATAAATGGGGAAAGCCTGAAATTTTTCTCACTAAAAGCCAGAGCCAAACAAGTTGTCCACTTTCTCCACTCTTTTTTAACATAGTACTGGAAGTTTTAGCCAACACAATCAAACAAGTGAATAAAATAAAAAGCATTCAAATGAAAAGTTAACTTTTCCCTATTTGCAGATGACATGACCATATGCATGAAAATACCAAAGAGTCCATGAAAGAAATCCTAGAAGTGATCAATTATTTCAGTAAAGTCACAGAATGTAAAATCAATATACAAAAATCTATGGTTTTTTTATACAGCAATAACATACTGTGGCAGAAATAAAGAAAGCAATTTCATTTATAACATAAATAAATAAATAACCTAGAAATAAATCCAAACAAAGAGATGAACTATATCTACAATGAAAACTGATAGACTGAAGAAAGAAATTGAAAAATATACCAAAAAAAAAAAAAAAATAGAAAGCCCTTGTCCTTGGATTAAAAAAAAAATCAAAATAACTAACATGCTGTTGCTACTCAAATTAATTTACAAATTCAGTACAATCTCTATAAAAAATATCCATGTAATTCTTTACATAAATAGAAAAAATATATAAAATTCATCTGGAATCACAAAAGACCCCATATTTTCAGGCAATGCTGTGCAAAAAGAATAAAGTAGGAGGCATCTCACTACCCGACTTCAAAATATATACAAAGCTCTAATAATCAAAAGAGCATGGTACTGGCATGAAAACAGACATATAGATCAATGGAACAGGATAGCATCTAGAAATAAACCCAACAACATACAGTCAACTGCTTTTTGACAAAGGTCTCAAACAATCCAGTGGAGAAAAATGAGTCTTTCCAACAAATTGTGCTAAGGAAACTGGATACTCACAGAAAAATGAAACTAGACTCTTATCTCTCACCAGTAGCACAAATCAACTCAACATGGATTAAAGATTTAAATGTAAAGCCTCAAACTGACCACCCTCAAACTATAAAACTACTTCTGAAAAACACAAAGGGAAACACTTGAACATATTGAAGTAGGCAACTGTTTCTTAAATAAGACCCATAAAGCATGGTCAGTAACTCCAAAAATAGATAAGTGGGATTTCATCAAGCTAAAAAGCTTCTGAATAGCAAAGTAAACATAACCAGAGTTTAGAGACAACCTCCGGCCAACCAGTGGCGTGAGGGGTAAAGCAGCTGGATCCCTCCTGGCTAACTGCAAGATTCAAGTCCTGAATCTGGCAGCTTCAAAAACATGCTAGGCATGTGTGTCTGTGTATACCTAAAATTCTGAAAGAAAGAATAGAGGAGAAGGGATTATGTCATGACTTACTCCCCTGAAGGATGATTTCTCACTTTTCCCCTCTGTCTCTTTCCAGTGAGCACATGTGCCCCTCTAGCAAAATTTAAAAAGGAGAGAGAGAGAGAGAAAGAAAACCTACATAATAGGCAAAAATTTTCTCAAACTGTACTTCAGATATAGGATTGATAACCAGAATATATAAGAAAGCACCTAAAAAAGAAATCAATCAATCAATAATCCAACTTAAAAATAGACAATCAGTCTGAACATAGAACTTTCAAATGAAGACATACAAATGTCTATAGAACATATAAAATGTATGCAATCTCTTATTTTAAGGGAAACAAAACCACAATGCGGTATAACCTAACTCCAGTCAGAACGGCTATGATCAAAACAAAAAGAACAAAGAACAAGACCTGGTGAAGATGCAGAGAAAAGGGAACCCTCATGCAGTGCTGCTGGAAACTTTCATTAGTACAGCCACTGTGGAAAACAATATGGAATTTTCTCAAGATTTTACAAATAGAAATACCATGTGACCCAGTAATTTCACTCTAGCGTAACAAAGGACAGGAAATCACTGTTTGCATATCCGTATTTGTTGCAGCATTATTCTCACTAGCTAAGACATGGACTCAACCTAAGTGCCCAAAACCCAATGTGTATTAAGAACATATGGCATCTATACGCAATGGAAAACTGCTCAGCCATAAAAAGCAATGAGATCCTGTCATGTGACACTAAGTGGATAAATCTAGAAGATTCCATGCTAAATAAAATAAGCCAGATTATGAAAGACACACATGATATACCCCTGCTTAACATATTTGGATGTACGTGCTATGTGAAAGAAATTGAAAGCTTCAAAGACACAGAAGTAGACACAGCAACTGTAGACGCCAGAGACTGCACCAAGAGTAGGGTGTGAAGATAAGGGGCTCAGGAAATAATCATTAATAGATACAAGAATGCATGTAAACAGGCCAACAGGTTATGAAATAATATACCACACTGTGTAAAAAAGAATTATTACTAACATAGACAGATAATAGATTTATAGATACCTTGAAAATTAAAAAAACTCATAGAATGAAAATCAAGTTTACAACATGATGTAAATGTTCTTTGTTGAAGATGATAAATATGATAATATCTTTGATTTGATTATCACACACTTCACATAGACTTTGAAAAAAACCATAATGTACCCCACAAAGATGTACAACAATTAAATGTAAACAGTGAATTATAAAATAAATTAAAATAGGCGGGGCGTGGCGGAAGCC
>NW_006159927.1:378656-405363 GCF_000334495.1 Tupaia belangeri chinensis | reverse complement strand
ATGCACAGTGTATTTTGGATGGAAAATTCATATGTGTGTTGTGATGAGAAAAAAAATTTATAATAAAAAACAAAGTATAAAAATAATAATAATAATAATAAATTAATTAATTAATTAAAATAAAAAATAAGAAGACCTAGTATTGAGTCTAAAAATACAAATACAAATTGTATATATTTCAGGTACACAATGTGATGTTTTGACATACATTTACATTGTAAAATGATGGCTATAGGTTAAGGTAATTAACTTATCCACCACTTTGCATAGTTACTTTTTTTGGGGGGGGGGAGATGAGAACACAGATCTACTCCCCTAGAAATGTTAAGTATAGGACCAACAGGTGGCATGGAGGTTAAGGTGACTGGATCCCATATGGATGACTACATGGTTCAAGTCCTGGACCCAGTGACTTAGAAAACATGCCAGGAATGTGTGTAAGTACCCAAAATTCCCAAAGGAGAATGGAGGAGAAGGGATTGAAACATGGCTATCCTCCCCATAGCATGATTTCTCACTTTCTCTGTAGCTCTCTCTTTCTTTCTTCTCTCTCTCTCTCTTTCTCTGAGTATATGCATATGTGTGTGTGTGTGTGTGTGTGTGTGTGATTACCGAGAGGTCCTGATCCAGTGGGTGCATGGGTGCTGTGGCAGGTAAACAGGGGTTAGGTCTAGTGCATACCAGGCACAGCTGTTGTGGGTGCCCAGTCCCATCAGCATCTACATGCAGCTGTAGTAGGCTAGTGGGCACCTGATCCCATGGGCTCATATGCACAGCTTCAACAAAAGCCCACTTTCACAATACACATACAGTGGCACCAGCAGTCACCATGACAGGTGAACAGGTGCATGCTTCACAGAAGGATCTGGTGTCTGACTGCAGGTGTACATAACTTCACTGGGGCTGTGTGGAACACAGCCCTATAATTTGTGGGAAGGAGCAGTGGCTCTGGCACCAGGCAACTCTGATACCTAGGGTTCCCACCACTGAAGATGACAGGAATCATATGTGATGATAGCTAGAGCTTTCAGGATCTTCAATGGAAAAGGCTGCTGAGGTTTCCTACTTCTTTCTCCCCTTACAGAAGGAATTTGAAGCTAAGTAGATTCATCACAGTACCATTATATCCTGAGGGATGAGGCAATATAGATAGACTGATGCTTACCTTTTCTATTCACTTATCCCCATTCTCTGATTTCCTCTGTGTCACTGAAGACTCTAGCTACACTATGGGGCTCTCCCATAGCTATCCTTATCTGTGGATAGCTGACCATATTGTTTTTTGTATGATGGTTAGAAATGAGATCTCATCTGCCATTCTGCTGCCATCACTCTAATCAAGTAGTCTGTGATTTCTTCTTTAGATATATATTTTTTTTAATTTGCCAGAGCGTCTATGTGTTCACTGGAGAGAGTCAGAGAGGGGAAAAGTGAGAAAGACCCCCCTCCTACCTCTCTATTTTCCCTCCTTTGGGGATTTGGGCACACATGTCCAGCATGTTTTTCAAGTCACCAGGTCCTTGAACTATGTGTTGGCCATGTGGGATTCAGCCACCTTAACTACTTGACCCTGTATTTTACTTTCTATAGTTTAATGTTTATATGCCTAGGTATAGTTTCTTTGGCAATTATCCTGTTTAATGTTACCTGAGAATCCTGGCTCCGTGGTGTGGTGTCTGACATTAAGCTTCATATATTTCCTCTGTTTCTTCCTCTCTCCTCCTTGTATTTCTGTTATACATATTTATACTTTTTATAGTTATCCCACAGTTCTCAGGTATCCTTTTCTGTGTTTTTTCAGTATTTTTTCTTTGCTTCTTTGTTGTTTTTTTTTTAATATATTTGGAGTTTTCTATTGAGATATTCTCAAGATCAGAAATTCTTTCCTCAACCATGTCCAGTGTACTAATAAACTAAAGCCAAAAAAGTCCATAGCTCAACACACAGCAAGGCCAGAACACTGAAACACCAAAAAAATACCCTTTTTTAACGATGTTGTATTCACATAAAAGATAGAGAAGAAGAGAGAAAAAAACATGAACAAACCAACAAACAAGTGCCCTTGATAGTATCTCATCATGTCACAATCTCCTACCACCATCACTGTCAGTAAGTTTCATTGGATCCATTCTGATAATGAATTTTCATCCAGTCCTGCCTCTCCCCCAAGGCCATAAGATCCTGCTCTGTTGTTTCTGTCTAATGCAAACTCATTCAGAGCAAGATACATGATACACGTACCGTAATCCTTTCAGCTGTATAAAAGGCCCCAGCATTTTCAAAGTCAGCCAACATGTTTATCATTTTCACCTTGCCACGCTGCTGGTGGATCTGACTACATGCCCCAAGGTCTGACCCTTATTTGATGCTGGCTTCATGAGACCAAGACACTCTCTCGTATCTTACAACTTTTGCTTTACAACTGTTCTTATTGACTTGACATTATGTAGCCTAGAGGTGGTGAAGAGCCATGCTGGCAAAACCAGTTCCACAACTGTTTGTTTGTCTTATACAATTGGTTCAGTTCCTTGATTCAGATTTATAAGACTCTGAGTTCCTACTGTGTAATGCTCAGTTTTGGGAGGCTCTATTGGGTCCCAGAGACAAAAAAGGAATGTTCAGAAAAGAACTGGCTCTGGTGACCTGAGAGGGAAAAACAAAGCACCATGAAGGCTAACATTTAGGAAGGCTAACATTTATGAGTGCTCACTATATAGAAAACATTATGCTAAGCACTTCATAGGAGTTATTTCATTTCATTGTCATTCCAAGGTATTGTCATTCCTATTTTACAGACAAGAAAATTGAGGCCAAAAGCAATAATGTATTTTGCTCAGGATCGTGTACTAAATGGCAGAGTTTAGGGTAAACCCCCAGGGTCAATTCCTCTGCATAAAAGAAGAGAAAGAAATATGAAAGAGGAAGGGAAACAGAGATGAGAGAGGATGGGAAAGAAGGCGCAAGTGGCAATGTAGCCAACAAGTGTCGTGAAGAGGAATTTCTAAGTATTTTGTATCTTGGTTACCACAGGATTGCATGTAAGGCCTCTACTCTCTCACTCCCATGAGAACTTAAGTTAAGTACAGATTGTCTTTTGTGGGAGAAGGCAGAGCTCCACCTTTCAGTTGGTGTGAGGGAAAAACAGAAACAGCAGCCTTAGGCAAGACAAAGGGGTGTTACTGGCATCTATAGTTTTTTTAACTTAATGTTATAGTTATCTTTTTTTTTTTTTTTTTTTTTTTTGCTAGAGGGCACCTGCGCTGTTGGAGAAGGGGGGATGAGGAAGCACTTTCCCCCATGAGACATAGTCATACTGTAATTCCTTCTCCTCCATCTCTCCCTCCTTCGGGGATTTTGGGCATGCATGCACATGTGTCCAGCATGTTTCTCAAGTTGCCAGGTCTGGGACTCAACTATGTGATCAGCCATGTGGGATCCAACCACCTTAAATATCATGCTATAGGCAAGGCAAGCCCTCATTCATTTTAAATGTGCTTTTTAAGTTATTACTCAATGGCAATAGTTTATTGTATACAATATAGGCAACACAGAAGGCTAAAACAAAAATTGCCTTTGCCCTCACTACTCAGAAATAATCACTGTAAGCTTTGATATGCATGCTTAAAGCTTTCTCAATACAAATATATTCTTTCTTAAGTTTTGTCTAAAAACAGGATCACACTGTCATGTGGTTTTTTAACCTACTTTTTTGTTTGTTTTTTTTCAATGACTAGAGGGTGAAAGTGCTGGACAGAAAGAGAGAAAGGGAGAAAGCACCTCGCAATGGGACATGGTCATTCTGCAATCCCTTCTCCTCCATTCTTCATCCTACCTGGATTTGGGACATGCACATGTACCCAGTGTTTT
This sequence comes from Tupaia belangeri chinensis, assembly GCF_000334495.1. Lineage (NCBI taxonomy): Eukaryota > Metazoa > Chordata > Mammalia > Scandentia > Tupaiidae > Tupaia > Tupaia belangeri. The sequence continues at coordinate 401,496 of NW_006159927.1, read as the reverse complement.
TCAAGCAGCCAGGGTCAGGGTTCTGACATGGTCAACCATAGGAAATCCAGATCCCTTAACCCTTAACCATTAGGCAATGGGTTCAGAAAAATCTACTTTTCCCTTTATTTTAGAAATAGTGGGGGTGTGCACATGTAAGAAAGAGAGAGAGAAAAAAAATGAAAAAAAAAAAACCCTTGGTAGGATCTCATGATGTCACAGTCTCCTTTCCCCAGCTCTCCAGTTCCTCACGATCCTGGACACCCATGCCTTCCCAGCATATTTTCAGGCCAACCCAGGGATCTGAACCACCAATGACCACATGGCTTCCAGACTTGTAGGACACCTACGTACTGCTGTGCCACAACAGCTAGATTTTCAACCTACTTTTTAAACTTAAGCACTTTATGGCTATCACTTCGGAATAAGTAAAACTCCTTCAACAATATTTTAATATCTGTATAGCATCCTATTCCATGACAACATCATAATATACTTAATGAAACCACTGTCATCACTTATGTGTAATATTTCCAATATTGCTTGTATATCGCCCATACAAGTAACGATCCATGCCATGGCTATTTCTCTGTGAACAGACTAAATTGTTTCCTTACAGTGAATTCTTAAAGTGAAACTCCCAGATCAAAAGACAAACAGGAACACTTTCGAAGTTTCTGATACAGATTCTTTGGCTAATTCTTTTTTTTTGATATTTCTTTTGTGTTTTTAAATTTTTTATTATGATTATTATTTTTTATACATTCAATTGCTATACATCATTTAGCTTGTATAGAGAATTTACCCAACATGAAATACACCTCAGACTAGTCCAGTTGAAAATACGATACACCTCATTAACAGGTAATGACTCTCCTCGTTGATCATATTCTATGTAGAAAGGTAAAGAACACAATGAAAAGAACCATTTTCTCAAGATTCTCCTTCTGAACAATTTAAGGAAGCACAATAGTTATGTGAAAGTAATGAAATCTTCAGAGAAAGCACCAGATCATCTTAGCAATGTTACTGAACCTCAACAAGGTCCATAGCTCAATGCACAGCAAGGCCAGAACACTGAAACACCAGGAGGGCAGGGGAGAAAACGCAAGGCAAGGAGGACAGGGCTAATTTTCAAATCTACCTCTTCTAAGGTAAAAAGGTAGGGATCTTTTGTAGACCCATCATTTAGCTTGTATAGAGAATTTACCCAACATGAAATACACCTCAGACTAGTCCAGTTGAAAATACGATACACCTCATTAACAGGTAATGACTCTCCTCGTTGATCATATTCTATGTAGAAAGGTAAAGAACACAATGAAAAGAACCATTTTCTCAAGATTCTCCTTCTGAACAATTTAAGGAAGCACAATAGTTATGTGAAAGTAATGAAATCTTCAGAGAAAGCACCAGATCATCTTAGCAATGTTACTGAACCTCAACAAGGTCCATAGCTCAATGCACAGCAAGGCCAGAACACTGAAACACCAGGAGGGCAGGGGAGAAAACGCAAGGCAAGGAGGACAGGGCTAATTTTCAAATCTACCTCTTCTAAGGTAAAAAGGTAGGGATCTTTTGTAGACCTTCCCAAGTTGTCAATTAGATCCCACGTACCAATGAAGTACATGGGTACCATTCTGAGTAGTTGAGTGGAGTCACAGTTCTAAGGTTTTCTCTTCAAATGAAGACTTGGGCTTGTGTAGTTCAGATTGGCTGACCAGGGTTGCCATTCCATTGGCTTCCTTTCTGCAATTGGAGTTTGCTTAGATCACTCAGTCCACTCCAGGGCATGTATCCTACAGGCAAACTTATGTAACAGAGGTTAGTATTAGGTCTTTCTTCCTAGGCCAGTTATGACTGGTTACTATTCAGAAAGCCAAATCCAAAAAATTGGGATCAACAAGCAAATCTACCCAAATTTGTTTCCTAATTTCAGCAATAGGGATGGCATGGGAAAAGAGTCATATACCTTGTCAGATGTTTACAATAGACTTCAGAAGGGAAGCAGGGAAACAGGACTTAGAGCAAATGATTATGGTCCTTGGTTAAAGATAGTGAGAGTGTCGATTTTATTTTTTTAATTTTTAAAATTTTATCTCCTTACAAATAATACCAATGAAGAAGATAATAGAATAATATCAGTGGAAGACAGACAGTGAAGATGCCCAGAGAGACTACTTGTGCACTCAACTTTTAAGGGGAATGTTTAGGAATTTTTTAAACAGTTCTAGTAGAATTTTTCTTACTTTGGAAGATAAAGAAAGGAGAAAGTTTACTCATGCAGAGTCAAGGAGTATACATGAAAACACAAGGCACAAATTTTTATTAGTTATTGCTGATCTGACCTAAAGAATGTTTTAGGCTTGACATACCAGATTGAATAATGACCTCCAAAATTCATATCTATCTGGAATCTCAGAATGTGTCCTTATTTGAAACAAGTGTCTATACAGATGTGATTAGTTGAGATGATATCCGACTGGATTTGGCTGGGACCTAAATCTAATTAGTGTCCTTATAAGAAACCCTTATGTGGCCAGCCCAAGGTTTGGTGGTTAAGTTGCCTGGATCCCACTATGGCCAACAGCACAATTTGAGACCCAGACCTGCAGGTTGAGAACATGCCAGGTGCGTGCACATGCATGCCCAAAATTCCAAAAGGAGAGAGAAATGGAGGAGAAGGGATTATGGTGTGACCATCCTCCATAGGGGGGCAGGATGCTTTTTCACTTTTTCTCTCTTTCTCTCTCCCCAGTGAGTGCACGTGCTGTCTGGCAAATTTTTTTAGAAAGCCATGTGAAGACACAGAAAGACAAGAAGGCCATGTGACAACAGAGGCAAAGAGTAGAATGATGCATCTGCAAGCCAAGGAACACCAAGGATGGCCAGAAAGCACCAGACACTAAAAGAGGACCATGGAAGAGATTATCCTCCAGAGTCTTCAAAAAGAAAATCCACACTGCCGACACTGATTTACTACTTCCAGCCTCAACAACCTTGAGACATTAACTTTCTATTGTTTCAAGTCACATAGTTTGTGGTTGTCACAGCAACCCTTGGAAACTAATACAGATGTTAAGAAATTTTATATTCTCTCGCAAGCAAAAAAAAAAAAAAGTAAAGACAAGAATTATTTGGTCCCCATTTATTTTTAATGAGTGATAAGAACCAAGTTCTCACCTCTGATGAAAGAAGTAGACAGTTGGAGATCTAGCTCCTATTTCTGACAGATGAAGAGAAATACTATAAGAAGCCCAGCCACAGGCCTCAGCAGCAGTTTCTTTGATGTTCTCCTTCTGGTTGTACAGATGACATTATGAGATCCAGTCTATCTCTTGACTTTCCTAAAATAAGCTCCCCAAAGAGGTATGCAGCTCAAGTCAAGCTATGGACCAAGAAGAGTCAATAAATGTGGCAAATATCTCAAACTCATCCACACCCAGAAAAAGCACCTGAACTTCAGAATATTCTGTTAGAACACATATCCATGTGTGGTATGGATGACCAGTGCTTCTCTTACCTCCTTTTTTGGAGAGTGTAGGGGTAAAAAGTAGCAAGTGGTTAAACAAATGGGAGGCTGACCAAATTTGAATCCTGGCTCTGTTACTTTACATCTCTTAGGCAAATTAATTTAACCTCTTCATGCCTCTCTTTCAGTATCTGTAGAGTGAAGTTAATACAGTCTAATGTTAAACCTTTCAAAGGGAACATGTGTGTGCATTCCCAAATTCCCAGAGAAGAATGGAGGAGAAGCAACTGTAACATGACCATCTGCCCCCCCTCCGATACCCCACCGGACACAGGGTAATTTCTCACTTTCCTCTCTTTGTCTTTCTCCATCTCTCTTCAGGGAGTGTGCATGCCCTATAGCAAAAAACCTAAAAGGAAGAAAGAAAGAAAAGAAATAATGTACATAATGTACTTCACATGATGTCTGGCACAAACACTCAAAGAATGTTAGCTATTATGTGCATTAAGTATCCTCAGTGCTCAGTAAGTGGGTCTCTGTTTTCTGTTTAATGTTGTGTTGAGTGCTTACTAGTCTGTGGGGGTGGACTAAGAAGAGCTGAGATAAGCTACTTCCACTTGTTTCTATTCCTCCAGCTACTCAGAAAGAAAAAAAAAATGAAAGAGCTATAAAAAGGGCACACACAAAAAAAATGTAAAAAGAAGGACACATAACCAAAAACAAGTACAAACGGATGAAGAAAACTTAATAGTGTCAGGAAGAACTCATCTCATGAATTAAGCATATACATAGAGTTGGGGAACAGAAGATTTTAAAACCCCTTTAGAGAAGACAAACTATAAGGAACAGACCAACAGCTAGGGTTTGGTGATGTCATGTTAATGCAGAACAGAAGGAAAGCAGACAAACTCAACCTTCATTTTTCAGGGCATAGGTTTGCTTCAACTTCATTCCACTTAGAGCAGATAGAACAACCACTGCTTGGAGGGCAATGAGATCTAAGTAGATAAGAGCCTTGTGAGTACCAGCCCCAGAGCAAAGACCTCTTAGGGTCATAGGAAATTCCAGTCCAGGATGCAGAACTGGCCAGTAGAGGGAGGAAATCACCAAGCTTTTGGGTTCCATGAAAGAGACAGAGGAAAGTAACTTAATTTGTGAAATACGTATGTATGAAAAGATTCTGTAGCCTGGGGAACTGAATTTTAAAAGCCTGTACATTTTAGAATGTACACATATAAGAGAAAAAAAAATCATCAATTAGAGCAAGCATGAGTTCACCTGTGAATAAATGATGCCTCAATCCCAGAACCCTATTTGGCTGAGCTCATTTTAACTTCTGCATCTCCTCCTCTGTACCTCTGCAACCTGCAGTGTATTAGCTCAGGCTCTGGTGTTAATCAACAATGTAAAATATATATTGTTCTCTGCTAATATATATGTTACACCACAAGGGGAGATTATATTATAGGTGGAATTAATGCTGCTAATCATTCTTGAGACAGATAGATTATCCTGGGTTATCTGGGTGGGCCCAAGGGAATCAGGAGGCAGGAATTTCAGAGAGTATGGGGCAACAAAAGCATAGGTAAGAGTGATTCACTTTGAAGATGGACCGGGACCAGGAGCCAAGGAATGCAGGCAGCTTATAGAAGCTGGAAAAGACAAGGAAGCAGATTATTCCCCAGTGCCTCCAGAAGGAAGGTATCTCCGCCAACACTTTGCCTTTGACCTGTAAGACCCATCTCAGACTTCTGGCCTTCAAAACGATCAGATCATAAATTCGTGTTTTTTAAGCCACTAAATTGTCATAATCTGTTAACACAGCATTGGAAAATCAATACATCTGGTTTCTGCACTCGGAATTATTTTCTAATCAGTTAACATCGGCTCTCTATTTCTGATCCAGCTGCCTGTCTACTCAGTTACTCTATATGACTTTCTTCACCAGACTATGATAAAGGTTGTGGTGAACTTTGAATTCACATTTCTCCATCTGTGCTACCAGGAAGAAAGGGGTGATCTTCTCTTGCTTCAAATGCAAATATTTACATAAAAACTCTGACTAGCATATCTTGGCAGGAGCCCTGTGATGAGGAACCCCACTACAATGACTTGGATAGAAGTGGGAGGCAGAGATCTAAAGCTGTTGTCCAGACAGGGGAAGATACTAGTACTACAGGACAGAGGGAAACAGATGTCCACTTGCTCACCCACACAAACTTTCTTTGATAGACCTCCTTTATCTCATCTGTCTCAGGATCTGTTATTCTGATCTCCTGTCACTAACAACTGAATGCCATGTTGGGTAATTTATAATAGAGGTTTATTTAGCTCATAATTTTGTGGATCTAAGGTCAAGGGGCTACATCTAATAACTGTCTGTTGAGTCCCAAATGAGAGCAGAGTGTGTGTCTGCCCATCTTGCTTTCTCTCCTTATAAACCTACCAGGATTCCATTGCAAGGGCTCCACCCTGATGTTCTAATTCTAATTAGAGGTCACCACTTTTGAAACATAGTTGGATTAAGGTTTCACCTTCTTAATACCATCACAATTAGAAACCAAGTTTCAACATATGAATTTTGAGGAGACATAGTCAAATCATAGCAGGACTCTATACCAGATTTGACTTTCGGTGGGTGTCCAGCTATGGTTATTGATCAATGAGCACATGTTTTCAGTGGGCTGTGCCAATGAGTAGAGTTCATTCCCTGACAGAGAGAAGGAAAAGTTTTGCCTACAGTGGTTTGAGGAGGTTGTAAGAGTTCTTAACTGGTACTAATAGAGTTTTGTTTTGTTTTGTTTTGTTTTCTACGATGGCATTCACCATATATATTTTTTTATTTCATTTTCATTTATACATTCAATCACATTATTATTTGTCTTACAAAATGGATATTTCAACAGGTGAACATTTCTCCCTAGTACAGTTGATAAAACTACAAAACATCTTCAGCAGATAATATCACATTTCTTTGTGCCCTTTTATCCAGTGTATTATATATCATTTTGAAATAAATTAATTAATGAGAGTCATCCCTTGAACTTAAGAAGTTTGGCAGTTAAAACAGCTGCAAATGTGTTTTACAAGGAGACAAAATTAAGACTGCAAAGTGTGTGTGTCATGGAGGGAGAGTGCTCTTTGGGATGGATATCCATAGGATAATTTATTTTAGCATTCTCTCATGTGTTTTTCTCATTTCTTCCTGTGGAACCATTCACTGAAGACCATTAAATTGGTCTTCCAAAAGGATCCTTCTTAGGTTTCTCTCATTTAAAAAAATGACCTATTCATAGCTGTAGTGCTCAATGAATTCATAGCTGTAGTGCTCAATGAAGTCTAGCTGCTACTTGGTATAGCATCACCCATGAGGCTGAAAGTAAATCAATGCAAGGGTGCATCCCTGAGGAGGAAGTCAGCCTGGAGTCTTCTTGCCAGGCACCTATGTGCATCAGAGAAAAGACTAGCCACCAAGTCTTGGAGGAATTTCCTAAGCAAAGCCTCTTAAGAAAATAAAGTACCATCACAATTAGAAACCAAGTTTCAACATATGAATTTTGAGGAGACATAGTCAAATCATAGCAGGACTCTATACCAGATTTGACTTTCGGTGGGTGTCCAGCTATGGTTATTGATCAATGAGCACATGTTTTCAGTGGGCTGTGCCAATGAGTAGAGTTCATTCCCTGACAGAGAGAAGGAAAAGTTTTGCCTACAGTGGTTTGAGGAGGTTGTAAGAGTTCTTAACTGGTACTAATAGAGTTTTGTTTTGTTTTGTTTTGTTTTCTACGATGGCATTCACCATATATATTTTTTTATTTCATTTTCATTTATACATTCAATCACATTATTATTTGTCTTACAAAATGGATATTTCAACAGGTGAACATTTCTCCCTAGTACAGTTGATAAAACTACAAAACATCTTCAGCAGATAATATCACATTTCTTTGTGCCCTTTTATCCAGTGTATTATATATCATTTTGAAATAAATTAATTAATGAGAGTCATCCCTTGAACTTAAGAAGTTTGGCAGTTAAAACAGCTGCAAATGTGTTTTACAAGGAGACAAAATTAAGACTGCAAAGTGTGTGTGTCATGGAGGGAGAGTGCTCTTTGGGATGGATATCCATAGGATAATTTATTTTAGCATTCTCTCATGTGTTTTTCTCATTTCTTCCTGTGGAACCATTCACTGAAGACCATTAAATTGGTCTTCCAAAAGGATCCTTCTTAGGTTTCTCTCATTTAAAAAAATGACCTATTCATAGCTGTAGTGCTCAATGAATTCATAGCTGTAGTGCTCAATGAAGTCTAGCTGCTACTTGGTATAGCATCACCCATGAGGCTGAAAGTAAATCAATGCAAGGGTGCATCCCTGAGGAGGAAGTCAGCCTGGAGTCTTCTTGCCAGGCACCTATGTGCATCAGAGAAAAGACTAGCCACCAAGTCTTGGAGGAATTTCCTAAGCAAAGCCTCTTAAGAAAATAAAGTCAGAGGGTAAACAGCAGTGATAGACAAAAGGACAGAGCCAAATTGGAGTTTGAGCTGCCACAGGATGAGAAATACAGATCTGGTAAAATGAATGTCTCGAAAAGTCCTAGAGAAGCACTGTGGAAATGAGTACTGGCTCTTGATATGATGCCTAAGCACACTTGACATGGTAGTAACATTTTCTTTTAAAGAGACCAGATACCATAGTGCTTCCACTGTGCTATTTAGTATTTTGTTTCCTCCCTCTTTGTTCCTCTTCTTTATTCATTCTTATCCTCCATCTCTTTTCTTCTTTTCTTCCTTCCCTTTCCTCCTCCTACTTCTCCCCTATTTCTTCCACAACCATTTGCTGAGTGTCTCTTTCATGCCGGTGTTATAAGAGGAAGATTATAGTATTAAGAGCTTGGAGTCCTCCTTGATGACATGCCCAAGAGTGCCAGTTACTTAAAATTCAATACCTGTAAACAGCTTGTGAGCACACCATATTTTAGTGCCTGTCTGTGTTTAGTCAAATACCAAGAACATATGTCTCTTTGTAAATCTACTCCCGGGACTGCTAAGAGTGATTTGGAAAACACTCTTAAATGTGCCAACATCCATCTTTCCCCTCTAGTAGAAAGGATTCACTCAGAAAAAGCTCACTAATTTGTCACCAGATCATCTCCACCTTAACAGCCACCCCCCACCACACCAGCCCTTGACCCCCAAAGAAGGAAGCATCTACAGCTCAGCATTCACAGCAAAGTTGGCAGAAGAGACAGGCTGACGGCAAGTTCACTGCATCTATCTATCTCCAGCATTTAATGACAATGCTTCCAAGAATAAAGTAAGAAGTGCCATACGGCACTGCAGAAAAACAAAGACACTAAAATTTAAGAGGGGAGTAAAATTTGTTTATAGACCTCACTAAAGAAAAGTTGCTGAGTACTGAGTCTAGAGACCCATACTGCTGCTCTTGTTTGGGCCCTTTGGGGGCATTGGGAAAATGCACGTGATATTTTCTGGACTGAATATTTGCTTATTTTGGTTGTTGTATTTGTGGTTGTTTTGGTTTGGTGTTTTTCATTATTAGTTTTCAGAAGATATCACAATTTAACCAAGTTTTTCATCTAAAAAACCAAAAAATGTTAACAAAGTAAAGATCATTTACCTCAATAAAGCATTCTTGGAGCTTTAGGCATGAATTTCATAGAATATTCTATCCAGAGTGCTATGTAATAATAACTATCATTTGATGAATGGCTGTTCTGTTGTAGGTATTTTTTATATATTATTTTGTTTATATCTTAGACCAAGCCTGAAGGTAGTTATCATTTCTCCCATTTTACAAGTATGACAATTGAGGTTCAGAGATAATAAGCAATCCGAGTATGTCATATGTATGTCCAAGGTCAAATTATAGTAAGTGATGGAGTCAGGACTCAGGTGAAAGACTGCATAATTTCAGAGCCTTTGTTCTTTGAATGCACCTTACTGCTTTCCTAGCAACACTGATCTGACCTTCCTAGAATGTTCTGATGGAGCACTGTCAGAGGATTCAGATAGGCTGAAGAGGAATATGTGAAAAGGGATTCCTCTGAGGTAAATTCTCACTATTGCAATGATCTTTCCCCAGAGACTTACAGAACTTCTCACTGCTGGACCACAAGAGATTAATTGCTCGGCTTTGAAGTATAGACATCTACCCAATGACAAAAGGTCTCCATACACCAACAAGGAGACATGTACAAATATCTAGTTTATCCAATTGGGATTAGGTATTTTTCTAGCCCATATTTTACCATTTATTCTGTTTCAAAATGCTAGTTAATCTTCCATTCCTCACTTTGGAGGTATAGGATCGCCTACCCACTATGAAATGATTTTTCAGCCTTTCCTCTTTCTTTCATTGAATACTTATTGAGTGCCAAATGTGCCAAGCACTCAAAAAGTATATCTCATTTTCTTCCACTCGTTCTTTCACTCAAGAGTCTTGCGGAATAGACACTAGCAGACATTATCGAAATAGTAAATTTCATCTTGTATATAAACTCCTTATTCAAAGAATATTAACTGGGCGTTAGCCATTTTCCCAAAGATATTCTAGATACTGGTCTAGTCTCCAGGTATAAAATAGTAGGCAAAGCAGACGTACATGCTTATCTTCTTCTGTATAAAAGACTCTCCACAATTCATCAACTTGATGAAAAAAATTAGACAAAACCTAAGTAAATGGAAATACATACTCATGGATTGGAAGACTCCATGATAAGATGATAAGTTCTCAGGAAACAGGTGATGTGTTGGTACAGTGCTGGATCCCACATGGTCAACTCTCTGGTTTGAGTCCCAGACCCAGTGGCTTAGAAATACACCAAGCACATATGTTTATGTACCCAAAATCCTGAGAAGAGGATGGAGGAGAAGGGATTGTGGCATGGACATCCTCTCTAGGGTGTGATTTCTCACTTTCCTTCTCTTTCTGTCTCTCTACAGCAAGTACACACAACCTATGGCAAAAGGAAAAAAAAAAAGTAGTCAGTTCTCTGCAACTTGGCCTAAAACTCAGAGTGATCCTTGTCAACTCCTGTAGACCTTATAGAAATTGACAGACCAAGGGGACCAGCAGGTGGCATGGTGGTTAAGGCACTGGACACTCCCATTTAGCTGACCATGGTTCAAGTCCTGGACATGATGGCTTGCTTTCTTACTCTCTCTCTCTCTAGCTTATCAAACTAAAAAGTAATAATAATAAATAACATTAAATAAAATAATTCAAGAAATTGACAAGACAATTCTAAAATTTACACGCGAAAGCAAAGAGCCTAGTATGACCAAAACAAAATCGAAAAAGAATAACATTGGAGCTCACACACTACCTGATTTTAAGACTTATTATGGAGCTGCAGTAATCAAGATAATGTGGTGTTAGTGTAAGGATAGACATATACATCAATAGAACACAATACAGAGTGCAAAAATAAATTCTAATTGTAAGGTCAATTGACAAATGTGCTAAGATAATATGGTGGAAAAATACTAGTTCTTTTATAAAATGCTGTTGGAATAACCCAGGTACAAAATCATGAACCTCAATCTACACATCACATTGGAAAAGCTGAAAATAGATCATAAATTCAAAAATAATATAAAACTCTAAAAACTTCCAGAATTAAATACAAAAGGGAATAATTGTGATCTTGAATTAGGTAATAATTTCATAGATATAACGCCATAATTCAAAAGCAACTTGATAAATTAAACTTCAACAAAATTAAAGTCTCTGCTTCTCAAAGACACTGACAAGAAAATAAAAAGAGAAGTCACAGATGAGGAGAAAATATTTGCAAAATATATATCAAATGAAGGACTTCTATTATAATATAGTTAAACTACAGTTCAATAATAAAAATTAGGAAAAAAATTAATAAAAAAGAATTTGAACCACTTCAAAAATAAAGATATAACACAAAAGTACATGAAAACATATACAAGAAGATGCAAATTAAAACCATAATTAGGTACTACTACACACCCATTAAAAGAATGGCTAAAATAGAACCAAGATACACAAAGACTACTACATCCCACAATAGCAGAATACATATTATTTGCAAACTTACATGAAACATTCACCAAGATAGATCACGTTATAAGCCATAACGAGTTTCAAAGAATATGTCACACAACATCTTTCTAGGATCACACTAAAATCAATAACAGAAAGACAACTGAAAAATTCCAAAATACTTGGAGATTAAACAACATACTAGCAAAACATGAGCCAAGAAAAAATTTCAAAAGGAATTCAGAAATATTTTTAACTAAATAAAAATGAAAATGCAACTTGTCAAAAATTATGGGATGCAATGAAAGTAATGCTTTGAGGGAAATTTATACTATTGAATGTACATATAAGAAAAGAAGGGACCAGCAGTTAGCATAATGGCTATGTCGTTGAACTCCCACGTAGTCAACCATGGGCTTAAACTCACACCGGGCATGTGTGCGTGCATGCCCAAGATCCCGAGAAGAGAATGGAGGAGAAGGGATTGCAATGCGGTCATCCCCCCTGTGGGGTGATTTCTTGCTTTCTATCTCTATGTCTCTCTCCATCTTTCTGGTGAGTGCACATGCCCTGTAGCAAAACCTCTCAAAAAAAGAAAGAAAGAAAGAAAGAAAGAAAGAAAGAAAGAAAGAAAGAAAGAAAGAAAGAAAGAAAGAAAGAAAGAAAGAAAGAAAGAAAGAAATGAAGAAATATCTAAACTTCATAATCTGTTTCAAACTAAGGAAACAATAAAGAAGGTCCAGCCAGGTGGCATCATGATTAAGGTAACTGGATCCCACATGGACAACTGTGTGATTTGAGTCCTGGACCCAGAAGCTTGAAAAATATGCTTGGCATGTGCATGTATGCCCAAAAATCCTGAAAGGATTGTGGTGTAGCTATCCACCCTGGGGGAGGGGGTGGGGTGGGAGGGTGCTTCTCATTTTCTTTCTCTCTCTCTTCCTCTCTCTCTCTCTCTCTCTCTCTCTCTCTCTCTCTCTCTCTCTCTCTCTCTCTCTCTCTCTCTCTCTCTCTCTCTCTCTCTCTCCTCTCCAGTAAGCACATGTGCCCTACAGCAAATTAAAATAATAATAAAGAAACAAAATTTTAAAATAAGAGCAAATTAAACTCAAAGTAAACAAAAAGAATAATAAAAATTGGAATAGAAATAAATGAGATTGAAACCTGGAAATCAGAGAAGATCAACAAACCAAAAGTTGATTCTCTGAAAAGATTAATAAGACTAGGAAGCTTGTAGCCAGGTAACATGAAATTTAACAATGAAAATAGAGACTAGTGGTGCAGCAGGAAAATACAATGCTTTGCAAGACTAACCCACAGGGGAAGTTTCCAATTTCATGTCTGGAGACCTCCCTACATATGCTAGGCTTGCAGGTGCCCATGATCTAGAGCTGGCTAAAAAGGGGAGAGATTTATGCTGTAAAGATTTCAGTGGAGGTTCTCTCTCTCTCTTCCCCACCCCCTCTCGAAATAAATGAATAAACTTTCATTTTTTAAAAAGATAAAAATAAAAACATAAGCTTGGGACCAGCTGTTAGCATAATAGCTGTCATTGGACTACCATGTAGTCGACCACAGTTTGTGTCCCGGACCTGGTTGGCTTAAAACTCACGCTGGGCACGTGTGCGTGCATGCCCAAGATCCTGAGAGGAGAATGGAGGAGAAGGGATTGTGGCGTGACCATCTCCCTGGGGGGTGATTTCTTACTTTCTGTCGCTCTGTCTACTTGGCGAGCACATGCACCCTACTGCAAAAACCTCTCAAAAAATAATTATTATAAGCTTTATTTCTCAACACAAGCTTTATCAAATTCAATACACTTTTGTAAGTGATGACAACAATCATTTAGCCTATCCCTAAATAACTGAATATCTTAAGAATTTAAGGGTATCAATGCAGTCTCTTTTACATTATGAACTGCAAAAAAGGGGCCCTTTAAAGATTGTTAGGCTAATAAGGTGCTAAATCAGGACTATGAGGTGAATGTGCAATTATTTCTTATCAAAATTCACAAAATCTCCCTTGTTTGATGATTGAAATGATCGAGAGCACTGTAATGTGTAGAAAGACTCTGTGATAAAGCTTTCCTGGGCATTTTTCTGCAAAGTTTTGAGTCTCTTTCTTAATACACCCTCATAATAAGCAGATATTATTGGTTTTTTTGGCTCTCCATAAAGTCAACCAGCTGCCTGCTTTGAACCCCCCCCCCCAAAAAAAAAAAAAAACCAAACAAAAAAAGCACATTATTATGCCCAGTCGGCTTTTGCTTTAACTGGGCCATTTTTACCTCTCGGTCATCATTGCTCTAATTTTGCTATATCTGCAGGATCATACTGATAAAGCTATTGTTTCATAGCCTGTTACAATGAAAAAAAGCAAGACACTGGGAGAAAATATTTATAAAAGTCATATTTGATAAAGGAATGTTAACTAAAATGTACAAAAAAAATCTTGATGCACATCAACAAGGAAAAGCTTGACTTAAAAATGGGCTTTAAAAGAGACCTCAATAAAAAAAAGAAATAAAGATTGTAAATAAACATATGAAAAAGAATTCACATATCATGGAAATAGAAATGAAAAAGAACAATGATCTACCACAGTACACCTGTTAGAATGGCCAAAATCAAAACCACGGACAGTAGCAAATGCTAATGAGTATATGGAGTAATATGAACTCTCTTTTGCTGATGGTGAAAATGCAAAATGGTGTGCTCATTTTGAAAGATGTTTTTTCAGTTTCCTACTTCTTTGTTCTAAATGCCTGGCACCCTATCAAATTTCGTACGTTGAAATCCTAACTTCCAAGGTGATGACGTTAGGATGTGGGGGCCTTCGAAGGTGATCAAGTCATGAAGTTGAAGCCCTCCTGGACTGCATTACTGCCCTTATAAGGAGGACTAACAGAGACTCTTTATCCCTTCCATCAAGTGAGAATACAGCAAGAAGACACAATTCTATGAACTAGTTAGTATGTTGTCACTAGACATTGAATTTGCCTGTTTCTTAATCTTGGGCTTCCCAGTCTCCAAAACTATTAGCAATAAATTCTTCTTGTTTTTAAGATTCTCACTCTAAATATTGTGTTACAGCAGCCCAAATGGACTAAGACACATACTAAACTAAATATATTCTTTTTTGAGAGAGAGAGAGATTTTTGCTATAGGGAGTGTGCACTCACCAGAGACACAGAGAAAGACAGAGAGAGAAAAACAACATGAGCGATCATCCCCTAGGGGGATGGCCGCTCCACAATCCTTTCTCCTCTATTCTCCTCTTGGGATTTGAGGCACAAACACACATGTGCCTGGTATGTTTAAAGCTGCTGCATCCAGGACTTGAACCACAGTCAACCATGTGGAAGTTCAGTGCCTTAACCACTACACCCCAAACAAAATATATTTTTATCATATTATCCAGTAATCACACTCCTTGGCTTCACCCAAAGAAGTTGAAACTTAAATCACACAAAGACCTGCACAAGAAAGTAGCATCTTTATCTATGCTTGTAAAAACTTGAAAATAGTCAAGACATCCTTTACTAGGCAATATCATCCAGAACCAAAAACAAATAAACTATCAAGCCATGAAAAGACATGGAGGAACCACAAATTCCTATTACTAACTACAAGAAGACAATCTAAAAGGGCTACATACTATATGTGACATTTGGAAAAGGATGAAACTATGGAGATTGTGAAAGAGATCACTTGTCAAGGGATACAAAATGAAGTGATGAAGAGATGAAGCTATAGATCACAGAGAATCTTTAGGATAGTACAACTACTCTGTATGATATTATCATGATGAAAATATGTAATTATATATGTATTTGTCATAACCTTCATAACCTATGGAATTTACAGCAATAGTGAACCCTAATGTAAAGTATTAGCTTTGGATAATAATAATGTGTCAATGTAGGCTAATCACTGTAACAAATGTTCCTCTCTGGCAAGGAATGATGATAATGGAGGAGGTAATGTATATGTGAAAGAAAGGTGTGGGCTTTCCTTGATCAAAAATGATCCCCCTCCAAAAAAAAAAAAAAAAAGATCTCCCTCCAGAATCATTTCTAGTAAGAAAGGCACAAACCCAGGCCAGGCCCATCCTGAGACAGATACTGAACTTCAGCTGTGAAATATCACTTGCTTTTCTTGACCAAAATGAAGGTTTTCTGCTGAGACTCCCCCTTGCCCCCCAGAGAATCATTTCTTTTTTTTTTTTTTTTTTTTTGGAGAGGTTTTTGCTATAGGGCGCGTGTGCTCTCCAGACAGAGAGAGACATACAGACAGAAAGCGAGAAAGCGCCCCCCAGGAGGGATGGTCATGCCACAATCCCTTCTCCTCCATTCTCCTCTCGGGCTCTTGGGCACACACGCACACGTGCCCAGCGTGAGTTTTAAACCACCGGGTCCGGGACGCGAACCGCAGTCGACTGCATGGGAGTCCAGTGACATAGCTATTATGTCAACTGCTGGTTTCCACACACACACACCCCCCCCCCCAGAATCATTTCTAATGGTCTCAGGTCCAAGTGAACAGGATCCAAACATCTGAATACCATTAGGGTCAGGATACTCATCTATTCCCACTGAATCTGATGCACAGAGAGTGAAAATGGAACAGAAGAGAGATTGCAGATTGCTGCCTTCTACATGTCTCTGAACACTCAGATTAAACTTCAAGAATCAGGAAGAAACACACCATCCATCAGATGACTAGAAATCACCACAGGGTCACAAGAAATATGAAAAAGCAAGAAAATACCTTTCCTCCAAGGGAAAAAAAATAACTCCTCTTTATCCTCAGACAGTACAATGAAACTCATGGAAATGTCTGATAAAGAATTTAGAATATTCATAATGACAAAGTTAACAGAGATGGAAGAGAAGAGAGACATTGAACTGCAGAAGAGGCAAGAGAAAGGAGCTGATTGAGTTCCAGGAGGTGAGGAAATTCTTGCAAAATCTAAAAGATGAAATACACACTATAAAAAATAATTAAATGATCCTGTTAGAGATGATGGCTATAATACAGGAAGTCAAAACCTCCCTTGAAAGTATTAAAAGCAGACTAGATTGTACAGGAATTCAAATCTCAGGTGTACAGATAGAATTTTTGGCCTAGAAAAATCCACCACAAAGACTGAAAAAATGATCCCCAAAAATGAGAATAATAAATGAGAAATAGTAGATACCATCAAACATCCAAACATCCAGATAGTTGGTATCCCAGAAGGTGAAGAGACTAATAAGGGCATTGATAATCTATTCCATGAAATCCCACAAGAAAACTTTCAAAACCTAGAGGGACATTCAAAGATACAGTGCCAAGAAATACAAAGGGCCCTAAATAGAATCAACCCAAGATCTTCTCCAAGACACATTATAGCCAGATAGACCAAAACCACAGACAAAGAAAAGATATTAAGATTGACAAGAGAAAAACACCAAGTTACCTACAAAGGAAATCCCATCAGGCTGACCGCAGACCTTTCATTGGAAACAATGTGAGCAAGGAAAGAATGGGAAAATATATTCAAATGTTAAGGGAAAAGCAATTTCAACCAAGAATACTATACCCGGCAAGATTATCCTTCATATGGGAAGAAAAGACAAGAATGTTCTCAAACAAAATTTGAAAGAATTTACCAACACCAGACCAGACCTCCAAGAATTTCTGCAGTGAATGCTATACCTGGAAAATTAAATATAGTCACACAGAAATAAGAGTTAAAAAACTAAGAAAATGGTCAACTTAATCATAGGGACAAGTCTGGCATTGAATATTATAATCCCAGAATTTAACTGGGGAGATAGAACCATGACAGAAGATAAAGTGCATCAGAATTAACTGGTGAAACAGAATTTTATGACTTTTGACTGAAACATTGCTTATTTTCTTCCAGGCTTTGTTTTCTGGTTTTAAGGATTTTTGTGCTGTCTTAAGCTGCCAATAGGTTCATATACCTACTATTTGAACAGAATCCCAACCTGTATCCTGACTTTAAATTTTAAGCATAGTTTCTTAGCAATTATTTGATTTATTAAAGCTAAAACTACTTTTCTTTAAATTAAAAAATATAGTAAAAATACATGATTAATGACCATAGTAAGCTATATAGCATCAGCTAGGTGCTACCTTATAGTGTATTCATTCTACTGAGAGTTTCATGCCCTAAGATATGTATCCATAGATACATATATATCAGCAGAGCTTGCTATTGAAAGTAATTAGATTATTTAAGAAATTTTGTGAATCAATAAAATGTGGGGGAAAAAAGGAAAAAATATATATATACCGATTATCTGTGTGCTATAGCAGAAACTGAAAGTTTGTAAGGTATAGAAGCAGGAAGGTAATGGTAGATATTAGAGAAAGTAAAGATGGGGTAATATGGGGGGAGGGTAATGAAGAGAGGGAGGGAGGGGAACAGGGAAAGGGAAATGAAGTATGTTGAATTGACAAAAAAATGAAAAGCTATTTGCTGATGATAATATATATAGTAATGTCTTCATGTTGACTGATATACATCATATTCAGGCTGGAAAAAGCAATGTTGTACACCATAAAGATGAGCGTGATTAAATGTAAATTAAAATAAATAATTTTTAAAAAGAAAAAAATTTAAATAAAAAAATAAATAAAATACTTGACAGTATAAAGTGCTAGCAAGGATGAGAAGAGACTAGAACCTTCCTACAAAACTAGTGAGAATGCAAAGTGGTACACTTATTTTGGAAAATAGTTTCTCATAAAGTTAAAAACACTAGTACTGCTAAATGAAGCAAACCAGACTATGAAAGACAGGCATTTTATGTTCCCACTTATTATATTATAAATGTCTGTACTCTACAGCAGAGGGCAACCTTATATTCTAAATGTCTGTACTCTACAGCAGAGGGCAACCATTGATGCTAGAATCAGTACAAAAGAGGGTAGGAATTAGATAGATAGATAGATAGATAGATACAGATAAAACAAAATCTGTCTTTGTTTTCTGTTGCTATAAGAGAATACCACAGAGGCCAGCAGGTAAGTGTAGTGGTTAAGGCACTAGACTCCCACATGGACAATCACGGTTCAAGTCCTGAACCTGACAACTTGCTTTCTCACCCCCCCTTTCTGGTCAAATTTAATAATAATTATAAATAAAATTAAATAATTTCTTTAAAATAAGTGAATACCACAGACTGAGGAATTTATAATGAAAAATACTTATGTAGATCATGGTTCTGGAGGCTGGGAAGTCCAAGGTCAATGGGTCAGCACCCTTGAGACCCATCTTGCTGCATGATACCATAGCAAAGGGCATCATATGGCTAGAGGGAAAGAACAAGACAACTAGAGATATTTATATATTAAAGCCAGTCTCACAATAAAGAATCTGCTCTCTTGATAGTGACATAAATACATTCATGAGGGAAAAAGCTCTCATTAATCTATTAATTCATTTATAAGGGCAGAACCAACATTAATCTTTTTATGAAGACAGAGAGGTTAGGTTTCCAACACATGAACTTTTGGAAGACATATCCAAATCATGACAAACTACAACCTCTACTATTTTATTTACTTGAGTTTCTGTAAGAAAAAAGCTATAGAGACAGAAATTAGATCCATGGTGTATGAAATTGGGGTGAAGGTGGGTGATTGACTACAGAGATTTATGAGGAAAATTTTGAAACTGAGGGTAGTGGTTACTCAAATATATGCATTTGTGGAAATTACATATTTTTACGTCTACATTTTTCTAATTGTTGCTAGTACCCACAAATATACTTGATTTTTGTATATTTATTTTCAATACAGAAAGCTTGCTGAACTTCCCTATTACTGGTAATGATTTTAATCTAGATGCTAGTAAATGATCTATTAGACAATTAAATAACTTGTAAGAACTTTGTTACTTTATTTTATATCAGTGTATTTTTATTTGTTATTATAGTGGCTCTAATAAAACATTGTATTTAAATGTAATAGAAAGGTTTTTAAAACTTTAACTATTAATCATATTTGCAGTGGTTTTCTAAAAGATACTTATCAGTGTCAGAATGTTTTCTTATATATTCCTAGTTTGCCATAAATTTTTTTTATGAATGAGTACATTAATCACCTTGGGTTGCATAACCAAAAAAAAAAAAAAAATCATAGACCAGGCAGCTTCAACAATAGAAAATTATTTTGTCACAGTCTCAGAGACTGGAAGTTCTAGATCAAGGTGCCATCTAATTCAGTTTCTGGTGAGGGCTTTTCTCCTAGCATCTAGAGGGTTGCCTTCTTGCTGTGTCCTCACATAACAGAGAGAGAAAGAGAGGTCTCTTCCTCTTCTTATAAAGACAAAACCTTATCATGGGGCAAGGGGTCACACCCTCATGATCTAATCTAATGCTAATTACCTCCCAAAAGTTCCATCTCCAAATATCATCGCTTTTGATATTAGGGTTTCAACATACTAATTTAAAGGGTATACAGTTCCATTCATAGCAATGGATATTGAGTTTTTATTAAATATGTTTTCTCCATTTACTAATATAAAATTTCTCTCTTTTACTCTGTCATTGTGGTGAGTCAAATATTTTCTAGTATATGGGACCAGCAGTTAGCATAATGGCTATGTCGCTGGACTCCCATGTAGTCGACCACGGTTTGAGTCCTGGACCAGGTGACTTACACTGGCGTGTGTGAGTGCATGCCCAAGATCCGAGAGGAGAATGGAGGAGAAGGGATTGCGGGCCATAGCCATCCTCCCTGGGAGGTGATTTTTGCTTTCTGTCTCTCTGTCTCTGTCTGGCGAGTGCACATGCCCTATAGCAAAAACCTCTCCAAAAAGAGAAGGAAAAAAAAAAGAGGCCAGGGCTGGAAATACAGATTAAGGAATTGGACTTAAATCTTTAAGATTTAAGAAACTCTGGGAGAATTTAAAAGGAGTAATAGAAAGAGACAGGCCTGAACAAAGGAGATTGCTGTATTATCAAATGAAGTGAGGTTGGAGGGCTAAGAGGAGGGGGAAAAAAGACATCTAAGGATGAAAAGGAAAAGGTAAAGAAACAAGGATAGGAAGACCTATTCAAAATTCTTTTTTTTTTTTTATAATTTTTAGAAGTTTTTGCTATAGGGCACGTGTGTGCGCCGGAAAGATACAGAGAGACAGAAAATGAGAAATCAGCCCCCAAGGGGGATTGGGGATGGCCACACTGCAATCCCTTCTCCTCCATTCTCCTCTCGGGATCTTGGGCACACACGTACATGCACTCAGCATGAATTTAAGCCACCAGGTCCAGAACTCGAACCACAGTCGACTACATGGGAGTCCAGTGTCCGGCAACATAGCCATTATGCCAATTGCTGGTCCCGGGTTTTAAATTCTGAAAAAAAAAAAAAAAAGAACCTTATTTTACTAGTTTCAACTAGTAAAACTTTCCTTCAAATTCTAAGTTTTCTAAGGATAAATAAAATTCTAGGGATAAATAAAATCATTCCCATAGAAACAAAAACTGAAGGGACTCACCAATACTAGGCTAACTGTTAAGAAAGTACTACATCTGGAAACAAAAAGGAGGATAAGTAGTGCCATAGAAGCTATGAAAGTCACCAGTAGAACAATGCAATAGAAAATGAAATACGATTCAATTTTTCCACTGTGGAAATCTACCAAATAGCAAAGATAAACAATAGCAGAAGAAGAAAGGAAATAAAAAGGAATATATTGGTCAGGAACCAACCAATAAAATGGCAACTATAAATTTGTCCATATCAATTATGTTGTTGAATGTAAGCAGATTAAACTCCCCAATTAAAAGATAGAGTTTGAGGTCTAGTAGGTAGTATGGTGGATTCCACATGACCAACTCTGCAGTCCCAGACCCAGTGGTTTGAAAAAATGACCAAACTCATGTGTATATGTGCCCAAAATCCTGAGAGAAGAATTGAGGAGAAAGGATTAAAGCATGGCTATCCCCCTTGGGGAAGTGGGAGGTTTCTCATTTTTGCCCTCTCTCTGTCTGTCTATCTCTGGTGGGTTCACATGCCATATAACAATAAAATCTTAAAAGAAATAATAAAAGATATAGTTTGGCCAAATGGGAGAAAAATACAAGAACCTTCAATATGCTGCTTGCAAGAAATACATCACTGGTAAAGATACACACAGATTGAGAATGAAAGGTTGGAAAACACCATTTCATGCAAATACATTAAAAAAAAAATCCCCAGTGTTTTCCAGGAGCAGTTTTACAGTTTGAGGTCTTGAGTTTAGATCTTTGATCCACTTTGAGTTTTCCAGCACCATTTGCTAAAGAGGTTTTCTTTTTACCACTGGATTAACTGGTACCCTGTGTCAAAAATCTGTTGACCGTATGCTTGGGAGTTTATTTCTGGGGTCTCTATTCTGTTCCATTGGTCCACCTGTCTGTTTCTGTGCCAGTACCATGCTGTTTTGATTACCACAGCTTTGTACTTATTTTGGGGGTCAGGGAGTAAGATGCTGCCCATTCCACTCTTCTTGTGCAGGATTGCTTTGGCAATATGAGGTCTTTTATGATTCCAGACAAATCATGTGATTGTATTTTCTAGATCTGTGAAGAATGTCTCTGGCACTTTGATTGGGATTGTATTAAATATGTAGATTAATTTGGATAGAATTGCCATTTTGATTATAATAGTTCTTCCAATCCAGGAAAGTGGGACATCCTTCCACTTTTTTGTGTCATTTTCAATTTCTTTTTTTAGCTTCTCATAGTTTTCCTTGTGAAAGTCTTTAACTTCTTCGGTTAGATTTATTCCTAGGTATCTCATACTTTTTGTGACTATGGTAAATAGAATTACTTTTTTCAGTTCTATCTCAGTCTGCCTACTATTTGTATATAGAAATGCTATAGATTTCTGTGTGCTGATTTTGTATCCTGCAACTTTACTGTATTCATGTACTACTTCCAGGAATTTTTTCATGGATACCATTGAGTCTTCTATGTATACAATCATGTCATCTGCAAATAGAGATAATTTCACCTCTTCTTTTCCTAATTGAATGCCTTTTATTTTATTCTCTTTTCAGATTGCATCGGCAAGGACTTCTGGTACTAAGTTGAAAAGGAGTCGAGAAAGTGGGTGTCCTTGTCTTGTACCAGTTTTTAGCAGAAAAGCTTTCAGTTTTTCCCCATCCAGGATGATGTTAGCTATAGGTTTTTCATAGATAGCTTTTATTGTGTTGAGAAATGATCCTTCTGTGCCGATTTGGCTGAGAGTCATGATCATGAAGCGACGTTGTATCTTAATGTGCTTTTTCTGCATCAACTGATATGATCATAGGGTTTTTATCTTTCTTTCTGTTAATATGGTATATT
>NW_006159927.1:315005-362624 GCF_000334495.1 Tupaia belangeri chinensis | reverse complement strand
TTCTCATTTTTGCCCTCTCTCTGTCTGTCTATCTCTGGTGGGTTCACATGCCATATAACAATAAAATCTTAAAAGAAATAATAAAAGATATAGTTTGGCCAAATGGGAGAAAAATACAAGAACCTTCAATATGCTGCTTGCAAGAAATACATCACTGGTAAAGATACACACAGATTGAGAATGAAAGGTTGGAAAACACCATTTCATGCAAATACATTAAAAAAAAAATCCCCAGTGTTTTCCAGGAGCAGTTTTACAGTTTGAGGTCTTGAGTTTAGATCTTTGATCCACTTTGAGTTTTCCAGCACCATTTGCTAAAGAGGTTTTCTTTTTACCACTGGATTAACTGGTACCCTGTGTCAAAAATCTGTTGACCGTATGCTTGGGAGTTTATTTCTGGGGTCTCTATTCTGTTCCATTGGTCCACCTGTCTGTTTCTGTGCCAGTACCATGCTGTTTTGATTACCACAGCTTTGTACTTATTTTGGGGGTCAGGGAGTAAGATGCTGCCCATTCCACTCTTCTTGTGCAGGATTGCTTTGGCAATATGAGGTCTTTTATGATTCCAGACAAATCATGTGATTGTATTTTCTAGATCTGTGAAGAATGTCTCTGGCACTTTGATTGGGATTGTATTAAATATGTAGATTAATTTGGATAGAATTGCCATTTTGATTATAATAGTTCTTCCAATCCAGGAAAGTGGGACATCCTTCCACTTTTTTGTGTCATTTTCAATTTCTTTTTTTAGCTTCTCATAGTTTTCCTTGTGAAAGTCTTTAACTTCTTCGGTTAGATTTATTCCTAGGTATCTCATACTTTTTGTGACTATGGTAAATAGAATTACTTTTTTCAGTTCTATCTCAGTCTGCCTACTATTTGTATATAGAAATGCTATAGATTTCTGTGTGCTGATTTTGTATCCTGCAACTTTACTGTATTCATGTACTACTTCCAGGAATTTTTTCATGGATACCATTGAGTCTTCTATGTATACAATCATGTCATCTGCAAATAGAGATAATTTCACCTCTTCTTTTCCTAATTGAATGCCTTTTATTTTATTCTCTTTTCAGATTGCATCGGCAAGGACTTCTGGTACTAAGTTGAAAAGGAGTCGAGAAAGTGGGTGTCCTTGTCTTGTACCAGTTTTTAGCAGAAAAGCTTTCAGTTTTTCCCCATCCAGGATGATGTTAGCTATAGGTTTTTCATAGATAGCTTTTATTGTGTTGAGAAATGATCCTTCTGTGCCGATTTGGCTGAGAGTCATGATCATGAAGCGACGTTGTATCTTAATGTGCTTTTTCTGCATCAACTGATATGATCATAGGGTTTTTATCTTTCTTTCTGTTAATATGGTATATTACATTTATGGTTTTATGTATGTTGAACCAACTTGCATCTCTGGAATAAAGCCTACCTGGTCTTGATTTTCTATATGTTGTTGGATATGATTTGCTAGTATTTTGTTGAGAATTTTTGCATCCATATTCATCAGAAATATTGGTGTATAGTTTTCCTTCCTTGTCCTATCCTTGTCCATTTTAAGGATAAAGGTAATGGAGAATTCATAGAAAGAATTTTGGAGAGTTCCACCCTTTTGTATCTTTAGAAATAACTTGAGTAGAATGGGTGTTAACTCTTCTTTAAAAGTTTTATAGAATTCAAAGGTGAAGTCATCAGGACCAGGGCTTTTCTTTGTTAGGAGGTTATTTATTACAGGTTCTATCTTCAGGCTTGTTATGGGCTTATTCAGACTTTCTACATATTCATGACTCAATCTTGGTAGGTTATATGTGTTCAGGAATTTGTTCATCTCATCCAGATTTTCTTGTTTGTTGGCAAACAGTTGTTCATAGTATCCTTTAATGATATTTTATATTTCTATTATGTCTGTTATTATATTGCCTGCTTGATTGCAAATTTGATTTACCTTGGTTCCTTTCTCACTTCTTCATTAGTCTAACTAGTGGTGTGTTGATTTTGTTTATCTTTTCAAAGAACCAGCTTTTACTTTCATTTATTTTCTATATAGTTCATTTATTTTCTATTTTATTTATTCTGCTTGGGTCTTTATTATTTCTTTTCTCCTGGAGTTTTTTGGATTTTTTTTTCTGTTGCTTTTCCAATTCTCTGAGGCATGGAGATGTTAGGTGGCCCATTTGCCTTCTTTCCATCTTCTTCTTATGTGTACTAACTGCTATGAACTTCTCTCTTATGACTGCTTTTGCAGTGTCCCAAAGATTGTATAAACTCGTGCCCTCATTGTCATTGGCTTCCATGAATCTTTTGATTTTAGTATTTATTTCTTCAGTAGTGGTGAAGTCATTCAGGAGTAGGTTATTTAGTTTTGATATATTTATGTATTTATGAGGATTTTCTTGAAATTAATATCAGATTTAATTCCATCATGGTCAGAGAAGATGCAGCATATAGTTTCTATGCCTTTGAATCTATAGAGGCTTGCTTTGTGCCCTATAATGTGGCCAGTCTTCAAAAAAGTTCCATGTGGGGGTGAGAAAAAAGTGTATCTTGTGGTTTGGGGGTGGAAGGTTCTATAGATGTCTGTTAAGTCCATTTGATTTATGGTATCTTTATACCATTTGATTTTTATCTTTACTAATTTTTGTCTAGATGGGTCTGTCCAGAGGATATAATGGGGTATTGAGATCTCCAACAATTAGTGTGTTGCAGTCTATCTCTTCTTTTCGATCTAACAGTCTTTCCTTCACATATTTGGGGGCTCCTGAGTTAGGTACATAGATATTGATAAGTGTTATGCCTTTTTGATGGATTAGCCCTTTTACTATTACGTAGTGCACTCCTCTGTCTCTTCAAACAGTTTTTGTTTTAAAGCCTATTTTGTCAGAAATTAGTATCATGACTCCAGTTCTTTTTTTGGTTCCCATTTGTATGGAATACCTTTTTACAGCCCTTCACTTTTAGTCTATGTATGTCTTTATCCATGAGATGCGTTTCTTGTAGGCAACAGATAGAGGGTTTCTGGGATTTTTTTTTTCCATTCAACCAGTCTGTGTCTCGATTGGAGAATTTAAACTATTAACATTCAATGTTATTATCAGTATTTCTGGACTTGCCCCTACCTTTAAGTTGGCTATTGTCTTGGTTGTCTTTTATTCCCTTATTTATAGCTATTCATTCTTTAGTTTTCCTGGAACGGAACAGGATTCTGAGTTTGGAGCTGGAGCTGAAATTGGATCTGGTGTTGGCAAATTCTTTCAGGTTTTGTTTGTTTGAGAAGATGCAAATCTTTTTTTCACATATGAAGGATAATCTTGCCGGATATATAATAATCTTGGTTGAAAGTATTTCCTCTTAACACTTTCTTTCTTTTTATTTATTTATTTATTTATTTATTTATTTTTTTTTTTTTTGGTAATCGGGTAAGTGCACTCACCAGAAAGACAGAGAGAGACAGAAAGATAGAAAGCAAGAAATCACCCCCCAGGGGGGATGGCCATGCCGCAATCCCTTCTCCTCCATTCTCCTCTTGGGATCTTGGGCACACCCGCACATGTGCTGGCGTGAATTTAAGCCACCAGGTCCGGGACTTGAATTGCAGTTGACTACATGGGAGTCCAGCAACATAGCCATTACACCAACTGCTGGTCACCCTCTTAACACTTTCAATATGTCTCCTCATTCTTTCCTTGTGTGCATTGTTTCTATTGAAAGGTCTGGTGTTAGCCTGATGGGATGACCTTTGTAAGTCACTTGTCATTTCTCTCTTGCCAGTTTTAGTGTTTTGTCTTTATCTGTGGTTTTGGCCAGTCTGTCTAAGATGTGCCTTAGAGATGATCTTCTTGGGTTGATTCTATTTGAGGT
Organism: Tupaia belangeri chinensis; assembly: GCF_000334495.1. Lineage (NCBI taxonomy): Eukaryota > Metazoa > Chordata > Mammalia > Scandentia > Tupaiidae > Tupaia > Tupaia belangeri. Next base: position 358,778 of record NW_006159927.1, on the reverse strand, counting down.
CCTTTGTATTTCTTGGGTCTTGTTGTTTGAGTGCCTCTCTAGACTTGGAAAGTTTTCCTCCAGGATTTCATGGAATAGATTTTCCGTGCCCTTCTTAGTTTCTTCACTTTCTAGGATACCAATTACTTGGATATTTAGACATTTAATGGAATCTAGTATTTCTCGTATATTATCCTCATGTTTTTGTTATTTTCTCTATCTTTTTGGTGTGTTTTTCTAGATCAGAGGTTTTATCTTCTGCATCAGAGATTCAATCTTCAGCATGGTCTAATCAGCTTTTAATACTTTTGAGAGAGTATTTTTATTTCCTATATTATAAACTTCATCTCTAATAGTTCCATCTGATTCTTTCTTATAGTGTCCATTTCTTCTTTCAAATCATGGAAGAACTTCCTCATCTCCCAGAGTTTGTTGTCTCTTTTCTGTTCCAACTCATAGTTTTATCACTATGAATGTTCTAAATTCTTCCTCTGACATTTCAATAACTTCTGTTTATACAAGAGATGGAGGGGAGTTATTATGTTCTCTTGCTGGAGATATATTTCCTGGTTTCTTCAAACCTGAGGCTCTTCTACTTCTAGCCATTGGGTGATAGATTCACTTTTGGATACCTTTTTAGAGAATGTTCTGCCACTGGAAATAAGTTTGCTTCCCTTTTGCTGTGGATTGATTTGTGCCAAAGTCTCTCTTCTGCTGTTTTAGCAATATGGCCCCTACAGGACCCTTATATTCATTCAGGTATCTGAAAAGCAGCTTATCCTTTTTTGCAGGTGGTTCAGTAAAAGGGAGGATCCTAGGTAACCTCACAATACATGGGTATTTGAAAACTATGATTCTAGACCTGTCTAGTCCCTCTTTCTGGCAGGAAGAGGGAACTCTGAGGTTGAGAGAGCTGGGCTGGGGCTAGAGATGGAGCTGAGGCCAGGGCTGGAGCTGGAGCGGAAGCTGGAGCTGGAGCTGGAGCTGGGTCCAGTGAAAGGGCCTGCCTTAGTTTTCCTGACTGGCCAGGGGTCTGCCTGTGATTAATTTTTACCATAATTTATCCTTATTCCCTTCTATCTGTATACATTCATTACTATTGGTGAGTTTTCTTCTTTTTCCACCTTATTAATTTAAAAATTACCTATTCTATTTCTATGATTTTGATGTTTACACTTAAATGTTTAACATACAGCAATGTTAATTTTATGTGTCAACTTGATGGGCTAAGAGATGCTTAGTTAGCTAATAAAACATAATTTGTGGATGCATTTGTGTGTGTGTGTGTGTGTGTGTGTGTGTGTGTGTAAGAGTGTATCTGGAGATCATCATTTGAATTGGTATTCTGGATAAAGAAGTTGTCCTCATCAATTTGAGTGGGCATTGTCTAATCCACTGGACAGCCTGGATAGAACAAAAGTGTTAAAGAATGGACAAATTTGCTTCCAGTTTAGCCTGGAACATTCACCTTTTGACTCAAACGTTGGTTTGAGCTCAGCAACTTAACCACTATGCCTGGTTCTCAAGTCTTGAGAATCAGGATTTTTTTTTCTTTTCTTTTTAATTATTTTTTTTTATTCAATGCTTACATTTCCCATGTAAATTTATGATTTTTTAATTTATTTTTTACATTCAATCTGTATCATTATAGCATAGCGAATGGATGTTCCAATCCTGAAAACACTGTATATTGGATCAATCAAATATATTACCATAGATATTATCATCAACAGATAATTTTGCCATCAGTCTCCCTAGTTTTCAGGCCTTCAGACTTGAACTAGAATTTACATCATTGGCACTCTCCTAATTGTCAGGCCTTTAGACTGGGGCTGAATCATACTTCCGACTTTCCTGGTTCTCCAGCTTACAGATAGCAAATTGAGGAACTTCTTGACCTTCAAAATTGTGTGACCAAATTCCCATTAAAAAATGTATCATATTGGTTTCATTTCTCTCTAGAATCTTGGCTAATATGCATGCATACTTGACATAACAAAATATAAGATTAATTAATGAATAAACACACACATACACAGACACACACACACACATAGTTTCGATGTATTTTGGTCTCTATTCTTGGTGTTGAGACATCTGCTGTAAGTCTGCAAGTAGCCTGTCATCTCTCTCTGGCTATTTCAAAGTTTTTTCTTTGTTTTTGTGTTCCACTGTTTATTACAATGTGTATGTTTTATGGCTATACTGCCAATAAGCATATGTACTTCTTCAATCACGTCTTTCATCAATTTTGAAAAACAATTGAATCATTACCCTTAAATATTACCTCTTTCTCATCTATTCATTTCTTCTACAACTCCTATTATACTTCCTCACTCTATTCTTCATTTCTCTAATATTTCCTTCATGTTACCACACCTTAATTGCTCTAGGATGCACTCAGTTTTCTCAGCAATATTCAGACCACTGTTTATTGATTTTTTTAAGTTTTTTATTTTTTGTTTTATTTGCTCTAGTGTGTGTATGCTTGCCAAAGAGAGACAGAAAGTGAGAAATAGCCTCCATCCCAGTGGGATATGGTCATGCTACAATCCCTTCTCCTTCACTCTCCTCTCAGGATTTTGGCACACATGCCCACGTGCCTCGCATGAATTACAAGCTTCCAGGTCTAACACTCAAACCACAGTTGACCATGTGGGAATTCAATGCCTTAATCACTATGCCACCTGCTGGCCCCACTAGACACAATATTGAGTGGGTAATCTTTTTATTTCAAAGGCTATTTTTTTTCAGTTGTGTGTGGTTCATCAAGCAGCATATTCCCTTATCATAGTGTCACTTCTCTTATTTAAATTATTTCTTTAATATCTGTAATCATTTTAAGCATACTATTTTACAGCAAATTATTAATTTCTCTGTTAACCAAATTCTTTGTGCTTTCTCCTTTTAAAATTTATCCATTTATCAAATACTTATATATCACTTCCTAGGTCCCAGCCACTTAAAAATGTAAATTTATTTACTATTGTTCTGTATATTAGTGCTCTCATATTGTTTTGCTGCCTCATGTGTTTTGTAATTTTGAATTGTGAGTTCATCTTTAGTTGTGCTTAATCTGTCAATCTTCTGTGACATGGGAGTAATGGTATTGTACCTCCAAGGAGTTTTGTGTTTATTTTTGCCAGGAATCCAATAAATAATAGTAGCTTAGGAATGAGTTATATATTAATTTTACAGTTTGAGTTTCATGGAAAATACAGAAAAATATATTTATACAGAATATTATATATTTCTACAGAGATTTTAATTTATCAATAGTAATTTTTTTCACTCAGAACCAAGGCAAAGTATAGTCTCTTGTCATTTCCTTTTGATAGTGGAACTATTTTCTATAGCCCTTACTTTGTATATGTTATCCCTTCAAGCATCCTGGCTCACAGGAAGTTTCTAACTCCAATCCTCTGCTTCATTCAAATCCAAAACTGAACCTTCTGCCCTTTAATTTGAATAAAAACTTAATTACTGGGCCTAAGAATCCATTCAAACAATCATTCACCCTCCTTCTCTGAGAAAATCTCAGCATGAGCTTACATACTTTTCCTTGTGCTTCATAGTTTCATTTATGTTTCTAGCACCTGGTGAATTTCTTTTCTTTTATATAGGATCAACCATGCATTTTTACTTTCTTGTTATAATTTAGCTAGCAATTCTTAGAAGCTGGAGATCTTTCAGGTTACCTTAATTTGCCATCAGGTTGAAATCAGAAATTCTTTGGAAAGTTTTAAGCAGGGGAGAGATATAATTTGATTTATGTTTTTCACAATATTTCTGATGAATTAGTAGAGGTTAACCGGCATAAGTTAAGAATACTAAGTCCATGTCTGGGCTTTGTGAAAAAATGTTATGATCCATTAGAAATGTCAGCCAATGCACTGAAACTAGAGTAGTCCTATATCCTCTAACCCTGATTGGTTGCTCATTTTTCTCTTGGAGAAACTGAGACAGAGAAATTCAGTGACTTGCCCACAGTCACTCAGCTGGGAGGTATATTCCCAAGGTACATATTTCAGATATTGTATTCTACAGTTGATTTTCTTCTTTTCAGTTGCATTATTGAAGATGTCGTGATGTATATAGTCAAGTCAAACTAATTAATTAAACATTTCTTAGGCACCAGAGACTCTGCTCAGTACTGACAATAGCAAGATTAATAAGAAATGGTCCTGCCCTTGAGAAGCTCACATTCTAGCAAGCTTTGAATAATTAAAACAGAGAATAAATGCTATAGCAGCTGAATATCTATGGTGGTCTGGAAAAAAACAGAGAAACAGTAACTGAACTTGCTTAGGGAGGTCAAGGTGGTGACATTTAATCTATGCAAAATCTATTCTGGTTTGTTTGGTCCAGGAGTAGAATAAGAAAATGTTCTATTTTTAACTCCGTATTCATTCATGTCATTCCATAAATATTTACTTAAATATTTGCTGAATTCTCTCCTCACATTGGGCTCCTCATGGTGAAAGCCAAGTGACAATGACTAGGGAAAATAGTCACCCTTGTAGGGACTCCAGGACAACTTCTCCCAAGATTATGGACACTAGGTAAAGCAAGGCCAATAATGAAAAATAAAAAGAGTGAAAATTTTGATTCATAACTATATCACACTGTAAGTATTATTGTACATATTCTCCTTCCCCTGTTAAAACTTAATTTGGGGAAAAATACATATATTTATCATTTATATATTTATCATTTATATAATGTAATTTTAATTTCAACATGTAATTATCATAATTCATTGCATTTTAAACTTTATGATAACTGAAATATTTTTCATACATATAAAATTTTTTGAGAGATTTTTGCTGATAGGACACATGAGCTCACCAGAGAGACAGAGAGAGAGAAAGTGAGAAATAACACCCCCAGGGGGGTGGCCATGCCACAATACCTTCCCCTCCATTCTTCTCAGGATTTTGGGCACACATGCATACATACCTAATGTGATTTTCAATCCATAGGGTCCAGAACTCGAACCACAGTTGGCCACGTGGAAGACCAGTACCTTAACCTCTATGTCATTTGCTGACCCTAAAGTATTTTTCTATTAGGAAAAGTATGGCTATTTGGGGAAAGTAAGAGTTTTTTCATGTCAATTCTCTACCTACCATCCATACACCCAATATCTAGAACATAGTCAATATATACTTATTGTTCGGTAGATGCTTTGGTTACCTCCTGTGCCCTTCTTTCATTTTTTAAGTCTACTTATTCATCTCTTCCAAGAGCAAGAGAGAGAGAGAGAAGCAGCACCCTCCAACAGGATCTTGATACTATGCCCCGCCCCAAGCCTCAACCAACCCCAGAGCATAGGCACAGGCATGACTGGCATACCCAGGAAGGTCTTTCAACACAAACCCGAAACCTCCCCATGTGGTGCTCCACTGGCCTGCCATTCAGCCTCATACGCCCCTCTTTAAAATACTATTAATTTCACTTCTATCTTCAGGCCCTTCTGCAGAAATTGGTTCCCCCTAGGCTTTGATCCTCTCTGTGCGATTGTAATCAGATTATGTGTCTCATCTTTGGTCTGCACTGAGTACCTCTGGTTTTCGACACAGATGCATTTCTTTTTTTATTAATTTTATTTTTCACCCAGAGTGTGGATGTGCTCACCAGAAAGAGAGAGAGACAGAGACAGAAAGAGACATCCACCAATGGAACATAGTCACACTGCAATCCTTTTTCTCCATCCTATCAGGATTTGAGGCCTGCATGCACATGTACTCAGCATGTTTTTCAAGCCAGGGGCTGGGATTCAAACCTCTGTGGCCCTTGTGGGATTCAGTTTCCTCTGCACTGCACTTTACTGCTACACTAGGGAGCTGGCTCAGAGGCATTTCTCACACTGCAGCTTAGGACAGCCACTTGAATCCATTCTGTACTTAGCACATAGGGCCTGGAAATGCAAGAGAGTTCATCCCCATTGGGCCGTCCATGACCAACGTGGACATGGAGTCAATGGGTAAATATTTCTTTCTTTTTTAAAAAAGATTTATTTATTATTATTGTTAATATTATTTTTCACATGAGTTTTACCAGAGAAAGACAGAGAGAGAGGGAGAGTGAGAAAGCAAGCTGCCAGGTCCAGGTCTCAAACCATGGCCAGCTATGTGGGAATTCCAGCACCTTAACCACCATGCCACCTGCCGGCCCCCAATGGGTAAATACTTCTTCTTTCATCATTTGGGCAGACGGTTCTCTGGTACAGTCTATGAAGCTCCTTGGAAAGGCCGAGCAGAATAAACTGCCAGTGGTTCAAAGCGGTAGCCAACTCAGCACTCCATCTTTTGCTGGCTTTTCTTCCTTCCTTGTTCACTCCCCAATCCTATACTCCTGTTCCCTAGGATCCCACTTCCAAATAACTATAAAAGGCAAATTCTTTCTCAAGATCTGATTTCTGTGGAACTCAGACTAAGACTGGTGGTTTTGTTATTTTATTCTGCCCTTAAAAATCCTTTTAATAAGCCAAAAGTTGATTTGCTATACTTGTATTCTGTGACTCCTCTAAAAATTCAACAGGAGTCGCAAAATGTTACTGCTACTTTTTTTCAGATGTAGCCACATAAAATTAGTGGATCAAAGAATTAGAACTGACCTCAGAGATAAACCTGCACTTGCTATTCAGAAATAGATTAAAGGTTCCTTTAAGATATTTCCAAGCCTAATTTCTTAATTGCAGACATGTCTGGCAGCAAGACTGCCCGTGTCACTGGTGGTTTTTTCAGCATCTTGTTTTGTCTAAAAGGCAAAGACGTTAGCTCAGTGACTGCCAAAAGTCAATATGAATAGTCAGCCATATTACTCATAAGAGGACAGTACATGGCTGGATATCCACCATCACCTCATAGCAGCAGGTCCTTGTTAACGGGACCACAGAGAGAGCTACCCCCTTCGTAGAGGCACCCAAAGTAGCCAGGTGATAATGGCCACTGAGCAAAGTGGAAGTATGATGCTTATATTCATGTCTTCTTAATCTGAGAGTCAACCCTTACATGTTACTGGTACTCTGAATGTAGTTAACTCATCTAGGGAAGATTCACTGTGTCGTATCTGGCTCTTTCAAGGCATAGTGAACCAATGCACTCAACTTTAGTTGGGATGGAGGACATTAGATGGAAGACATAATGAATGACATGAAGAATGACATCATCTTGGATTACTCAAAAATAATTCCTTTTTTTTAAGATTTATTTATTTCCATTCATTATTATTATTATTTTTAAAATTTGACTGGAGAGACACAGAGAGAGAGAAAGGAAAAGTGGGAAAGCAAGCCACCAGGTCAGGGACTTAAACTGTAGTCAGTCCCGTGGGATTCTAGCACCCCAACTACCACACTACCTGCTAGCCCACTCAAAAATAATTCTTGCTAACAACCAAATATCTTTCCAACCCCCCAAAACAACCTGGTTTTTGTTTTTTTGTTTTTTTGTTTTTTTGCTTTTTGGTTTTTTTTTACTCAGGATGGTTTCCTACTTTTGTGAGCTCCTACCAGAGCTTTGGCCCTCTTCTTAATAAGGAATCTCATTAGTGACCAATGAATCTGATCATCTGTCCAAGGATCTGATCACTACTTCCTCCGGCAGATCTAATGCCAGTAGAATTGATGGCTTTCCTATCTAGCCCAGAATTCCTAAAGTGTACATTTAGATTAAAGCACACAATTTATAAGGCATGATCTTGTCCCAGAGGAAATTCAGCCCTCGAAATGTTAAATGGTAGCACAAAACATATCACTGGGAGGGTGTGTGGGGACGTTCGCTGCCAAAATCCTTGTGAAGGTAGCCAGGGCTTTGGCCATTGAGGAAAGGGAGGATGACTATGGGCTGAGATGACCATGTTGACTTCTTGGAGAAGGAGGAAGACCTGCTTCTGGGCCTCTCTCAGTGTCTTCTGCTCAAAACCAGTAACATGGAAATCCCCCAGCAAATATTTCTCTGAATGTCTTTGGTGCTCCTTGGACTCTTCAGAAGTTTAGCAATTGTATCTGCTAGAATTTGCATTCATCTGCTGGTAACAGAGGCCAAGATAACAGCGTTTGTATAGCTGATGAGGGATCAGTTTGAGCCAACGTTGTCAGGGGTCTTTTTCCTGCTGACTTTCTTCACCATGGTCCTTCGTGTATATGTCTGTTCTCAAAGGTATCTCATCATCCTGGATGGCTGCTAGAGTTCTAGACAGCACATTTGTGTTTCAGGGAAGATACAAAAGAAAGAGGAGTGAAGGGTGCAAAAGGCACACAGTATCTGTATATTTGCTTCTTTGTTTTTGGAGAGGGTTTTGCTATAGGGCTTACGCATTAGCCAGAAAGACAGAAAGAGACAGAGACAGAAAGCGAGAAATCACCCCCTAGGGAGGATGGCCACGCCACAATCCCTTCTCCTCCATTTTCCTCTCAGGATTTTGGGCATGGGCACACATGCGCCTGGTGTGAGTTTTAAGCCACCGGATCCAGGACTCGAACCGTGGTCGACTACATGGGAGTTCAGCAACATAGCCATTAAGCTAACTACTGGTCCCGTGTACATTTGCTTGTCAAGGCACTGTCCTGCAAGTCCCACCTAATAGTCTCTGCTTATATCTCACTGGCAGCCTCTACTGGCTTAGGAGACTGGGAAATGTGCCAGTAAAAGTAGATACATTGACACCTGAAATAAAACCAGTGTTTTGCTACAAAGGAAGAAGGAGGAAATGGATATTTCACAGGAAGCCAGGAATCCCTGCCACAGTGGTTAAGAGCCTGAGCTCTAGAGGCAAACCTCAGGACCTGACTCTGTCACTGAGTAGTTGAGTAGCTTTGGGCAAGTCAGCCACCCAGAACCCAGCTGATCTATCCGTAGGTCAGGAGAAAATAGCAAAGCCTCCTCCTGAGGTCACAGTAAGGAAGCAATGAGCTGAACACCTAGGGTTGTTCACACAGTTAGGCAGGCACTTAATGCCAGGGAAATGAGTACCTTTGGCCCTTCAGGCTCAGTGGGTGACCTAAAACCGCTTACTTTGGCTCTTACTGCCTTCATACACACTCTGCTGAATCTCTCTTTTCTGTCCCAGTTGACCTCACCAGCCAATCCTGCTTCAAAATATGGAACAATCCAGTCTTGCTCAGTACAGTTCAGTCCAATTCAAAACTCTAACCTCACATTCTATAATATGTAAGTGTCCTCCTCCACAGTGGTGGTGTCAGCACCCTGTTGTCAGCACTCGTCATCCCAGGGCACCCCGAGACACCACCCCCAAAGCACCTGTTGCCTGAGGCCTTTCCTTCCATGTGTGAGATGCAACAGGTGGGGTTACAGCCACAGGAACAGCCCTCAGTTAATGACAGAAGAGAGTGGAAGGACAAAGACTCAGTTTCTTTTGCCTTTGGTAGACAACCCTAAGGAAGAACTGAACTCTTTTATTGGCCAGCTTCCCTTGACTGCCTGGACCCCCACCTTCTCACCAGTGCTTCCTGGGAAAACCTCTCAGACAATGACTCACACTGGAGTCCTCGATCCAGGATGGCATCTGAAGATGCCTGCCTTCCTTTCTCAACCTGAGCTACCTCCCCTCTAGCTCAGGCTCTACCAGTGGTGGAGGCCCCGGCAATAGGGAAAAGACCCCGCCATTAGGTAAAGAACAGCCCACTTTTCTACCCCCCCACATCCCTCCCCTGGGCACTATCCCTGCCTGTGAACAAATAGGGAGAGAGAGGCTGGGACTTTCCCCCTGGCCAAGGCTGCTGCTAGTCCTCTCTTCCCTATAAAACCTCTCCAGGGGTTTTTGAATATTGGCTTTCTTATCTTCATAGGAAGGACACAAGAAGCCATTGCACTGGGACCAGCAGTTAACGTAATGGCTATGTTGCTGGACTCCCACATAGTCGACCGCAGTTTGCATCCCGGACCCGGTGGCTTAAACTCACGCCGGGTGTGTGTGCGTGCGTGCCCCAAGATCCCGAGAGGAGAATGGGGGAGAAGGGATTGCAGAGTAGCCATCCCCCCGGGAGGGTGATTTCTCACCTTCTGTCTCTCTGTCTGTCTCTGTCTGTCTGGCGAGCACACGCGCCCTATGGCAAAAGCCTCTCAAAAAAAAAAAAAAAAAAGAAGCCATTGCACTGTCCCCTGAAATGAGTGGTAGATGCCCTCCAACTCAGACCTGCCTAGTACTTATACCTGGTACAGACTACCTAGTGCTTATACTTAGTACAGGCTGCCAGGTGCTTGTACCTAGTACAGACTGCCTAGTACTTGTACCTGATACAAGCTATCTAACATTGGTACCTGGTTCAGCCTACCTAGTCCTTGTACCTGGTACAGCCTCCCTAGTGCTTGTGCCTAGTACAGCCTGCCAAGAACTTGTAGCTAGTCCAGGCTGCCTAGTGCTTATCCCTGGTATAGGCTATCTCCACTGATCTCCCACTTTCAGAATTCCCTAGACAGGAAGCTGGCTCTAGTCTCTGCATTGTATATTCCCAAACTCTTAGGGATACTACCCAAGAATTCTCCTTCCAGTAGCAACCCAAAAGGTCTGGCTTTCATCAGCTCAGCAAATATCCTGCCAATGACTGAGATGTAATGCTCCCAAAGGTTTTTGTTTGTTTGTTTGTTTGTGTTTTTTTTGACAAACACCAAGGAGAGAAGCACCCTACTGAAATGACACGTCACCTCACACTGGATTGATGATGTATGGCTCCTATAAAACCCTTCACACTGGGGGGGGCAGATCAAGAAAGTGGCAGGAACGTTTCTGCCACCTCTTAGGAAGTCCTAGGGAATGAATCTGGTGGCTTTTTGCTGCTTTTGGGAGCTATGGAAGTCCTCGGTGCCTGTTCTCCTGAGCATGAGGCCCCAGCTAGAGTTATTCTCATTGTGGTTATTACCTCTCAGCCATACTAAGCATATCAAACTCACAGCACCTCTCTTCCACCAGCTTAGTTAGGCACTTGTGGAAACATGGCCACTTCCTTCTCACCTTAGCATCACCACACTCTAATTCCTGACATTTCCCAGAGTCTGAATCAGATTTCAACTGTGAAGTTCCCAGCCCTGTTCAGAGGTGGTGTGTGTGTGTGTGTGTGTGTGTGTGTGTGTGTCTGTGTGTGTATATATGTACATATTTATGAATGTAGATGACCTCTAGAATCTGTAATGGTGGTTGAGACATAGGAGTGCAAGAGTGAACGCATCCATTGCACTTCCTATGACCAAGCGCTCTTCTGGGCACTTTCCATGAAGTAATTCACTTAATCACCATCCCGGCTCTGTGTGGTAGATGCTATGGTGCATATTTTACAGACGAGGATGTTTTATTTTAATTCTTACCTCTGGCTTACATTACATACTTAAATAAATGATGAGAAGATAGATGGATGAATAGATGCATGGACAGATGGGATGGGCAGATAAAGTTCAACTTACCCAAGTGAATGTAATTCATATCCCCAGTGGAAACTGTCTGCCCCAAGGTCATTCTCCCCATGTCACACGTGTTGAGGCTTTCCAGAAGACCCAAAAGGAAGGAACAGGAGGTATGAGAACCCCTTGGTGACAGACCCCTCTCACCTGTTATTAAAGCTGAACTTCAAGAAACTCCTTGCTAATGAGGCTTGGACTGGAGGCTCGAGTTAGCACATTATCATCTCCATCTCAATAAATCACTGTCTCCCTGACAAATGGTTCAGGGATGAGATCTGTGAGTCACTCTGTACAGTGCCTGAAAAGGGAGATGGGGCCACTAAACAGGGCTTGAAGGTGTCAGATGAGCTCATATATGTGTTAATGGGCCACGGGAGAGGAGTAGAGGAGCCCTCGGCTTTGGCTGTAACTGAGTTTTCTCACAAGAATAAGAAAAGCATGTCTACACCAAGGTGACGTCACTCAGTTACAGCTGAAAACAAATGAGATCATGTCTGTAACTCCTTCAAGATCTTCAAAGAGTGTGACACATCTTCCAGTTTGCTATGATTTCCAAGCATGCAGGTAAATGAAAACATTTTCCCCACTAATCTAGTCCTTCCTTCAGAGCCGCCCACAGAACGAAATGCGAGAAGTCAGCAGATCTTCCTCTCAAAAAAAAGTGTATTCATTTCTTTCATGAGTGAAAAAGACAAAGATAGAAAGAAAGCAGCCCCAATAAGGTCTCTACATCACAACTAACCCCCAGCCTGTAACATGGATCCAATATACTCAAGAAGTTCTCCAGATAAACCCAGAGCGCTCCCATGAGGTTCAGCCCTGCAGAACATGGTGTTTCACTGCTGCACACCATTCAACTCCAGTATATCTCTCTTCTTCCCTATAAATAAATACTGTTCACCTGGGTTTAATGGGTAAAGTGAGACTCCATTTACTTCAAGGGCCTCTAGGAAGAGCTATATGGCCACATTACAACAGTTGACATTCCTGGGACTTGATTTGTTCACCTCTCTTTATCTACCAGCCTCACATTTCTTTATTTTGACCCAGTTCTGAGCAAGCTCTTTAACTAAGATGGCAAGATGACTGCACCAAGTCTCCATCCTAACCCCTAAGCATCCCCAGTGGAGGGAAACCTTTCTTTCTTTATTACTATTTTAATGAAAGTCCTCGGCTTCTCACTGGCTATCTAAACTCATGCCCCCAACATGAAACTTGTCCACAAATAGAATGAAAATACCTATCTAGAACTAATAACCCAATCATATACTCTACTCTAAAGCCCAGGAGGAATGTGTCTGTCCCACTCAAACTACATGGGCCAATGAGGGTGAGAGAAGATGCAGTGTAGTCACTGGGAATAAAACAAAAACAAACATCCAAAGCAAAGCCTTCCAACTCTGTGATTCAGTAGCCTCAAAATAAAATACAATTTAGCTAATAAAAAGACCAGGGCAGGCTGACCCTGGAGACTTTCCTGAGCTATGCTTCTGAATAAATAGTTCTGAATGTTAACATTAGCACATGTGTGAGAACATTGTTAGTATGAAGGATATGTGTCAAAGGGCATGTGCATCTTATAACTTGATAGATATGACTGTGCTGTACTGGACAACCTCACTGTACTATACTGTACATGCCAGGTGCATGTGCATGTCCAAAATCCCAAGAGGATTGAAATTATGGAAAAGAAGGGATTGTGATGTGACCATGTCCCAATGAGGGATGCTTTCTTCTTCTCCCTCTCTGCCTCCCTCTGGTGAGCATATGCATGCTCTGGCAAGGAAACCCACAAATGTGGTGTCCAGAGGGGCAGCACCTGAGTCCTGCATAAAATCACAAAATGGTAGAGAGAGAAAAAAACCTTAGAAATCTTTTCATCTCACCTCCTCATTTTGCTAGAGAGGAAGCTGAATTTCAGGGAGGACTCACAGGGAGACCTAAAAGCTGCATCAGACCCGCACCCAGTCTCTGACCCCAGGCCCAAGGTCAGGGACATGTATCCAGGCCCCTCACCTTGCTGAGAGCACATTTTTTGGTGGTTTTCTTCAACACTCTGAGACAGTCAATATCCTGGTTGCAAGATTATGTTGTAGTTTTGCAAAATGCTATCATTGGGAGAAACTAAATGAAGGGTATGTGGGATCGGTCTGCATTATTTCTTATAACTGTCACAATAAAATTTTTAATTAAAAAATTGAGAGGAGCCCAGCAGGTAGCATGGTGATTAGGGCACTGGAACCCATATGGTGGTTTAGATCCTGGACCTGGTAGCTTGAAAAACATGCTAGGCACATGTGCATTTATGCCCAAAATTCCAAGAAGAAAATGGAGGAGAAGGGATTGTGGCATGACCATCTTTCCCAAAGAAGAAGTGACCTCTCTCTCTCTCTCTCTCTCTAAAAACAAAAAACCTATGAGAGCTTTTTAAATGGCATGACATTACATATTCATTCAAGAGAGTACTTTGGTTGGCTCATAAACCACCTTTTAAATCAAATACAGAAATATAGGAGAACTATAGAAAAAGTGTTCAAATACAAGAGTTTTCAAAAAGATCATGGAAAATGTATATTATGAAAAAAAACTATGCCTGGCTTTTAAAACTTTTTCCATTAAACTCATACTTTAATTCCTTTCCCCACAACTTTCTTGAAGTCCCTTTATCTATACTGATGGTATGGGGAAGTGTCAGATAGCCTTAATCAAAACCAAAATAAATATATTCCTGGATATGATCGGCAGTGGAACAGAAATGCTCAGCTACAAGGGGATGGGATGGGGGTGCTGCTGGTACCATGGGTCTATTGTACTCTGGGACTGACAGTAGCCATACAGAGGGGACCAGAGCGATGGAAACTCGGTCCCTGCAAGCAACAGGGACTAGAGTGCCCCTGTTAGGACAGGATGCAGCACTAACTCAAGATATGAAACAAGGCACTGGGTCAGTCTTCTCTCATCCATGATGGGTCATAATTCTGCTGCAGGACTGGTGCAGATAACAGAAAGCTAATGGGTAGCTGGAGAGGCAGAGACACCCATCATCACTAGTTCAAAATAGGATCTACAACATCCACACAAGACGAGGGTTCAAAGCTGGTTCCAAACTTCCCAACCTGGAGGGATGAACACAGGGAAGGAAAACACACAAACGCACACACTTCACTTTCTTTTCTTCCCTTTCTGCAGCTTGTCCTTGACCCTGGTTTTTGCTCTTCACTGAGCAGATGAAATTTAGCCCATCCCAAGAGAGCCAGCATTTCTTCCTCCAAGAGGTTAAGGACAATGTAGGTTGTTTTGTCATTGCCTCGACACCTCTATACCTCTTCCTCTGAGAAATCCATTAGAAAGAGGTGTGTTAAAGGTCCTTGGCATTTTCAAAGAGCTATTTTTCTCTCGAGGTTATTGGTATTACCCTACTGCCTCTGTGTGCCCAAAGGTCCTAGAATATTTATTACAGAGGCAAGGGTGCAAGGCACCATCCTCCTGAATCTCTTGGATTCAGTGTTTCCATAAGATTTGCTCCATTTGCATAGTGTGCTCCAAATTCATCTAACTGTGAGGCACCCCTCTAAAGGCAGGGATCTTTGTCCTCACCTGGAAAATGAGCAAGTGCAAGGACAGAGACATCAAGAACATCCCCTGAGATCACACAACCAGTCACAGCCGAAGTTAGGGTTTGACTCCTTTATCCAGCATGCTTTTCTCTACACTTGAAGGTCTCCTTTTGATGTTTGGAATATGGAATATCTGAGAAAACGCTACAACTCTTTTTCCTTAAATTCCAGCTAAAGTCAAGGAATTCTCAACTTTTCAGCATGGCATAATCAGATGATACTTTGGCTTCACACTACTTAGCACAACTCCATGATTCAGATAAAAATCATGTTAAGATTATGTGTAACAAATTTCACTGAGCAGGGCTAGCAGGTAGCATGGTGATTAAGGCATTGGACTCCCATAGGGCTGACTGTGGTTTGAGTCCTGGACCCATGCATGCATGCCCCCAAAAATCTCATAAAGAGAATGGAGAAAGGATTGTGACATAAATATCCCCCCTGCGACATTTTCTCTCACTGTCTCTCTCTCTCTCTCATCTCTCTCCAGTGAGCACTTGCACCCCACAGCACAAAAAAAAAGAGAGAGAGAGAGAGAGTCATGATGCATGAATTAAAAGTGACCTGCAACATATAATGTAAATCCTGTTTCTCAGGGAAACTGAGGTACAGTGAGGAGAAGGGATTTGTTCTAGTCAAGACCTAAGACTCATAACCATAGCATCCGACAGTTACTGAGTGCCCACCTCATGCCAGGCACTGAGTTGAACTGTGTACATCCACTGCCTGATTGGATCTTCACAAGAACCTTATGCAGTTAATACCTTTAACTTCATTCTCATCTTACAGAAAAAGACATAGAAGCTGAGTCACAGCAAGCAACTTGAGCCAACTTCGACTATCACTCTCAAGACCACCTTATACCGAGCTTACCCTTGCCTAGTCATCAAATGGCTCCAGAAGGTGTTTTGCATAAGACAGATTTCCTTTCATGTCATGATTCTACCACTTCCTACTTAGATATTAACTACTCAACTGCTCTGAAATTCAGTTTCTTCATCTGTGAGATTATAATAGCACCTACCTTGCAGGTTTATTATGAGGGCTGAGATAATCTGTATAAATTATCTAGTCTAGTTCTCTGCCATAGTAATTTTTTTTTCTTGTTTCCTGATTTAAAATATAGTTTATTCTTACATTTTATTATATTATATATGTACACACACACACACATGCACACATATTGCATTTTTACATAGAAAAATATGTCATGACTTTTCTGACCACCCAATAATATACAATGTATAGGACCACTCCTGTAGCATAGTGGTTAAAGTAGTTGGATATCATATCACATGGTCATCTGTAGTTTGAATCCTGGCCCAGTCAGCTTGAAAACATGCTGGGCATAGGAGCATGATTGCCCAAAATCCCAACAGGATGGAGAAATGGAAAAAGGATTGTGTTGTGACCCCACTGAAGATGTTCTCTCTCTCTCTCTCTCTCTCTCTCTCTCTCTCTCTCTCTCTCTCCTCTCTCTCTTTCTCTCAAGAGTGCACATGCCCCTCTGCAGTTAAATACACATACACATGAAGGATCTTCAAAATTTTCATGGGAAATACAGATTTTTTTTTTAATTATACATGGTTTTCAGTTTTTTGCAACAAAATAAACCTATACTTTCATTCCACTTTTCCATGAAGTTTTTGAAGCTCTTTCATGTATGACTACATATTATACTTACACATATATATAACATGCACATGTATACATATGCCTCTCATACGATAGCAAGATTCCAATATGATCCTCAATGATTCCCACCTCCTGATACTTAATCCTTGTATATTTCCCTCCCAAACTGTACCAGGG
The DNA here is from genome assembly GCF_000334495.1 of Tupaia belangeri chinensis. Classification (NCBI taxonomy): domain Eukaryota; kingdom Metazoa; phylum Chordata; class Mammalia; order Scandentia; family Tupaiidae; genus Tupaia; species Tupaia belangeri. The sequence continues at coordinate 341,950 of NW_006159927.1, read as the reverse complement.
TCATTCTTTGTGACTAGTAGAACATAGCAAAAGTGATATATGTCATTTCCAAGACCAGGTTTTAAAAGACTGTGGCTCACTTGCTGGTCTTTCTCCCTATCTATTTACTTATCTATCTATCTGTCCTATCACTTGGGGATCCCAGCAACCCTGTCAGGAGTGGCTTTAGGGAGAGGTCCATATGGTATGTAACTGAGGACTATGGCTAACAGTTAGCAAAGAGCTGAAGCCCTGCAACAGTGGCACGAGTGAACTGAAAAGGGATCTTCCAGCCCCCATTCAGCCTTCAGATGATGGCAGCTCCAGTTGACAGCTTGATTAAAACTTCAGGAGAGGTCCTGAGCCAGAACCACCCACATAAGCCATGGCTAGATTCCTGACCCTCAGAAGCTTTGTGAACTGGGCCAGCCAGTGATGTGGTGGTATCTACCACGTGGCCAACAGTACAGCTCAAGTCCTGGACCTGAGAGCTTGAAAATCATGCCAAGTGCATGTGCATGCATAACCAAAATCCAAAAGGAGAATGGAGGCAATGGGCTTGTGACATGGTCATCTCCTCAGGAGGTGAGGGGGGGGGGCTGCTTTCTCATTTTCTCTCTGTCTCTCTCTCTCTGGGAAGCTCACAGCAAATGAAAAAAAAAGAAGCAGCAGCTATGTAAACTAATAAATGTTTGTTTTTATTTTTTAAATTGTCAGATAATGTATGCACTCACCAGAGAAAGGGAGAAAGAACCCTCCAGCAGAGGAGAGGTCACACCACAATCTCTTCTCCTCCATTTCGCCATCCTGTTGAGATTTGGGGCATACACACACCTGGGCCTAGGATATTATTCAGTCCAGAGGGCTAGGAATTGAACTACAGTCGGCCATGCAGGATCGACCACCCTTAACCACTAGGCCACAGGCCACCTGTCTGTTGTTTTAAGCTGCTCAGTTTTGAAGTAATTTGCTACTTCAGAAAAGTACAACAAAAAAAGACAACACACCCTCACTTTATTTGGGAATGGATGGAGGAGAATAGAGAGTTGTGATGGTAGATACAGAGCCTTAGAATGAGCCCAGAGTTACAGCAGGCCTAGCCAAGTTTCTCCAGAGACCCATAACTACTTGATTAAGATATGACCCACTTAACCCTCCATGTGCATCTTCCCCTTGGCCTGCTTCATTGGGTCTGCATTTAGAAGCTGCTTTTAATTGTCTTTAAGCAGAATCTCGTTCCAAGCCATCAAGCAACAATAAAAAGGTGTTTGCTGTGGGGGAAATAAAAGTATTCTTTTCATTTACATGTCAGCCTCTGAGAACAACATGAAAGTGTTTTGCAAGCTTTCTTAAATCTAGGCTTCTATGATATTTTGAATTTTTGTTTAATGCAAAGCAGCATCTAAGCCCAAACCTTGGGGTAGCAGGGAAATTTAATTAGAATGTGGGGTGTTTTACATAAATTTATGTCTTTCTGCTATTTTCTTAAGACTGACAGGATCATCCATATGCTTAAAATATAATTGAATGGGGAAGTGAGAAGGGGAAATAAGACCTGGTCTGAAAACTTAATTCCAAACCAGAAGCCTAGGGGTAGCTCCTAACACTGACTTTGAACTTGAGGTTCTTTGTAAAGCAAAAATGACTCGTGTATTAGTTAGAAGAGTGTCTCACCGGCCTCCAGCCTGAGAAGTCATGAAGGATGATCACATATATTCTGGTCTTCCTCCTTTTGGGCATAGGGTAGAATTACAATTGTAATTTTATCTACCCTTTAAAGTTCTGCAGGGCCATGTGGCTTGATGTGACCAATAAAATATGAGCAGAGATGATGTGCATGGAGAGTCATAAGAAAATTAGCAAAGCAAGAGTTATCCAAGGTGAGCCTTACCTAAGGACATAAGCAAACTTACTGAGGTTAAGGACCCAGGATAAAGATCTTGAGATAAGCATTTGCAACAGGGGAAACAAGTTTTAGACCCCCCTCTCCGGCAATCACTTGTGGCTGATAGAATGCTCTGCATTCCTGATAACCAACCAGCACCTCTATCTGGACCAGAGCTTGTAGAATTTATTCTTGCACACCTCCTATGATTGAGACCATGAAAAGAAAACCCTATCACACAAAAAGGCACAATCCTATGAACCTGTTCAAGTCTTACCCTGGGTATTCTCACCCAGTCTTTCCCAGGCACTCCACTCAAGTTATAATAAACTTAACTTCTGCTCATGCTCACATTCCTGTCTCTGGTAACATCTGCACACTGGCCCTACTGCTGCATTACACCATTGCAATGTATGTCTCTTGAAAAGCCAGTGTACCACTCTCTTTTCCCTACTATAAAGATCATGAAAGCATCTGTTAAGATGGTATAAGTGACCCAGAAGAGGGTCTGTTTGCTTGTCAGGAATCAAACTAATAGACTACACCAAACTGATTCACACAAAGGGAGCTTATTTTGCAAGAGGATAAGTAGGAGGACACCCGAAATTTCTCCTAAAGCAGTGTCTCCTCAAGACATGGACATATTAAGGCTTTTATATGGTAAAGGCTGGCAGCACTAGGAGTCAAGTATGAGAAGGTGGGATCTTATAGGTCTTACAAGTATAACAACTAGCCATGCTTCTCTGTACATCACATGTTATGTAAACAGGGTTACAACTCCCCCCCACCACCACCAGACAAAGATTTTAGTATTATAATGAGCAAAATTTCATCAACATTCAGTGGAGGTCTGTCTTCTTCAGTGTCTCCCAACTTTAGCCAATTTAGGTTTGTAGGAACTCATGTTTTTTTCTTTGTGATTTCACACTTCCTATGAAGCAACTTTAGACAGCATGTGTTAGATGGAGCTTGCTTCCTGAAGAACCAACTCAGAAAGCTTGTGTTAGAACCTATTCTGTTTACAATAACACTCTTTGCAAACCCTCCTGACTTCCTGACCCCTAAGGAGCAGCGCATCCAACCACTAAACACTGGGGGAGCAATAAATAAATTTGTGTTCAGCCACTGAGATTTGATGGAAGGTGGTGTTTACTATTCAGTATAATTTAGTCTACCTGATTGGTACCCAGATTTAGAAACTAAGTCCATGATTTTTTTTAATCTTTATTCAGTCAATGGACACATTTGCCAAGCCCTAATTCTTTTTTTTTTTTTTTGAGAGATTTTCACTGTAGGGCGGTTGCACTCGCCAGACAGACAGAGAGAGACATAGAGAGAGAAAGTGAGAAATCACCCCCCAGGGGGGATGGTCATGCCGCAATCCCTTCTCCTCCATTCTCCTCTCGGGATCTTGGGCACGCACGCACATGCGCCCGGAGTGAGTTTTTTAAGCCACCGGGTCCGGGACACGAACCGCGGTCGACTATGTGGGAGTCCAGCGATATAGCCATTACGCTAACTGCTGGTTCCCCCAAGCCCTAATTCTTTACCAAACATTTTGCTAACTCCTGGAAGCTGCAACTAGGACAATATCTGGCACCATTATTTGTACAATAATCTCAACTGAATAAATAAATAATCATACTAATTATTATCAGCATAGTGCTTAGTATATAAGTGCACAATAAGTGATACATGTATTTAATTATTTCAACAACACTAGGAGATGAATACTACCACTATATCATCCATACATATAAGAAAAATATAATTTAAACAGGTTAAGTCACTCACTCTAAATAACATAACCAATAAATTGCATAGCCAGCCTTTAAACCCAGGCTCTCTGAATCCATAGTTTGTGCCCTTAACCACTATGTTATGTTGTCTATAAACAGGTAAATGAATAAGTGAGAATAAATATAATGTGTCTGTTCTTGGAGATTTTACAATATAGTGGGAGTGACTGATATGAACAAACAATTCAAAGTAATCTGAGCCTGATGAAACTAAGAAAAGTGTTACATGGAAAGTGATATCTGAGCTGGGTATTAAAGAGGAAGAAATTCAGAAAAGCTAACAGACACGTGGAAAGGGAATTCCTGACTAAAAGATTGACAATGCAAGGATATGATGGGACATGCCACCACCAAAAAATAGGCCACATTAAAGGAATGAGAAATCTCTTTTGTCACTCTCTATACCCTGTAGCTAAGCCAAAAAAAAAAAAAAAAAAACTTCAATTGTGGCAAAGTAGCCTGGAATGAGAGGAGGAAGGCAGGCACTTGGCTGGCTATATGCTTTTTAAGACTACCATTTATTTGATGTTTTTATTGAGACTGTCCACTAAACTTGGCACTGTGCTGGCCCTGGGGCTATAGCAATGAGCTACTGGGCATTGCAGACCTGCACTATAAGCTTCTCAGGCCAGTCTGCATAAGAGATAAGCTGCATAGGCCATCCAAGGTTCAAGAAGAAGTCCTAGCCAGATGACTGACCTTTGGGAGGATTTTGAACAAGTGATCAAATCCCTAGGGCAGAAATCACCTCCTCTTTTCAGCCACTCTTTATTATGGTGGGCAGCCAACCATGTCAAGCTGCTTATTCAGACTTAAAAGTGTCCAGAAGAGGTTGAATCACTAGATGCTTTATCCAAAGACAATCTCACTTCCAGTATTTTTCCTAGCCTCTGGGGACTTTTATTGTTATTGCACTAAAAGTTGTCTAAAAATCCCAGCCGCATAAGTACAGGAGCAGCTATATTTGAGGGCTGACTGAAAGGGATTCTGTGGCTTGCAAGAGGATCAGATTTCTCTCAACTTTGTGTCTACTTGGCTCTGCTTCAAAGGCCACTAAATTCCTGCCAGAATTAAGAAAAAGGATTCCTCAAAATCCTTTTTACTCAGCATGTACAAGGCAAGAAATAGGTCCATTGTCCATAACCTTACTATCTCTCTTCCTGGAGTTGAGCTGGCTCAGAAATATTCTGCCTGACTGCAGAGGGATGGACAAAGCAGGGCTAAAATCTGCATCATCAGCACAAAAAAGTCAAAGTTTCAGACCTCCAACTGACTGAACTTACCCTGCAGAAACAGACCAATTTTTGATTATCCAAAAGTCGGATAATCAAAAGCTAACTTGCAAAATAATCAATTTCCAGAAGTTCAATAAACAGTAGGAAAATTATAAATGAATGTTTTTTTCCTAGATGTGTTCAGGCTTCTGAATAGCTCTCCCTGCCCCCTTCAGAGTTTGGTAGTACCTATTAAAAAGGGTTTTACAATCCTGACCCACCTAGCCAGAAGGTCTTTGTGTCTGAATATGGGAGGCTTGTCATCATCTCTTCTGGGGATGCAACATTTGCTTTGCCTTTTTTTTTTTTTAGAGGTTTTTGTTGTAGGGCACGTGCACTCGCCAGCCAGAGAGAGACATAAAGCGAGAAATCACCCCCCCCCTCCGGGGGATGACCACGCCACAATCCCTTCTCCTCCATTCTCCTCTCAAATCTTGGGCATGCACGCGCACGCGCCCGGGTTTAAGCCACCAGGTCCAGGACTCGAACCACGGTTGGCTACATGGGAATCCAGCAACATAACCATTACACTAACTGCTGGTCCTGCAACATTTGCTTTTGCTTCCACCCCTAGAATATTCATTTTAGAATTTTTATCAAAATTAATCAATTGGACACTTAATGAACTGGTCATTCATTTAAGTGATTCTCAACTAACTTATTTTCCACAACTTAACTTATAACAGCCTCTTACCCGGTATGTGCTCAGGCTTCTGAACAGCTCTCCCTGGCCTCTTCAGAGTTTGGTAGCACCTGTTAGAAAGGGTTTCCCAATCCTGATCCACCTAGCCAGAAGGTCTTTGTGTCTGAATACGGGAGGTTTGTCATCATCTCTTCTGGGGATGCAACATTCTTCTCCAGGGTAGGAAGGAGGCTTTAATGTTGAAAATTTGTCTGCTGTTTGTTTACCTGAATTTGGGCACTTTCTCTGACCTCACTGGAAAGTCATTATGAAAGAGCAGGCGCTTGGCAGGTCTGTACATTATAAGTGACATGCTTTAAAAACACCTCGTGTAAATCAGATATCACCATAAAATGAAAATTGCAACTACAAATTGCATACTTATTACAGCAGGATCTGATATATGAGGCGATGTTGACACCATATAACAGGTAGCCTAAGAAATGAAAAGTTACATGGGGAACATAAAAGATCATTATTTTTCAATCCACGATAATACAATCTCTCTTATTTTTGACATCACAGACTGCTACATCAAAGCTGGAAAGAGTCTTGAATCTGTTATCTAAACCCTTCACTTTACAAATTAGAAGGCTGAGGCTTGAGAGGAGGGAGGCGAAATTTTCGCATAGTCACTCAGAGGGTGCCTGGTGAGCCACTGACTTGATACACATCTACCACATGGAGCCTCCATGAGTCTGTCCTCCTTTCCTGAGTCTTTGAAGACAAGAATTCTACTTGAGTCTGCTTTATAGCCAGATCTAGAGGATACTCTGGACAAGGCAGGGCCAACAAGTGGCATAAAGGTTAAGGCATTGGATCTTACATGGCCAACAATGTGGTTTGAGTCCCAGACTCAGCAGCTTGAAAAACATGCTGGGTGCATGTGTGCAGGTACCTATAATCCTGAGAGGAGAATGGAGAAGAGATTAATGCATGGCCGTTAATCATTCTCACCTTTCTTCTCTCTGTCTCTCTGTCTGTCTGAAGAAAGCACACATATCCTATTAAAAAAAAAAAAGATAGAAAGAGAAAGAAAGCAGACACATGGTCCTATCATAAAGAAGTTTGCATTTGGATGCAGTGAAAATGCTATGCTTACGGGACCAACAGTTAGCGTAATGGCTATGTCACTGGACTCCCACACAGTCGACCGCAGTTCGAGTCCGGACCCGGTGGCTTAAGCTCACACTGGCCGCATGTGCGTGCGTGCCCAAGATCCTGAGAGGAGAATGGAGGAGAAGGGATTGCAGCGTGGCCATCCTCCCTGGGGGGTGATTTCTCGCTTTCTGTCTCTTTCTCTCTGTCTATCTGGCGAGCGCATGCACCCTATAGCAAAAACCTCTCCAAAACAAATGCTATGCTTATAAAGGGAAGACGCCATGGGCTGATAATACCACAGCAGAGTAAAAACTATGGAAATTTAATGCATATTTTTTAAAAAAACTAATAGAACTATTATAGAAAGTGCATAATATATTGTAATGTTCAATGATGAAGATGAATAAGTGTATATCCTTTATTCTATTATTGTACATAGTACACATGCTTTAAAAAACATACTATTCCACTCAAAAATATACATTGAATATATGTAAACCAGAAATCCTTGGGTTTTGCCTCTGCCACTTTCTCATCACATGACCTTCGGCAAGTCATTTAATCTCACTGAGTTTCAGTTTCCTAGTCTGCAAGATGAAGGTAACTTCTCTAACCTATCTCACAAAAACATCATGAAAAATTAGATGACATTTCAGATAAGATAATTATAGGAGGCATTTAACTCATCAAAAGCCATGTTGATACTAGACTCTACAAAAGGGCCAATATTGCAGATAAACCATGAATGCTAGCATAGTTCAAGGTCAAACCAATGAGGCAGAAGTATTCAAGAGCTACAGCCTTTCTGGAGATCATTTGTCTCCAGATAACCAAACATTGACCTAGATTTATCTCCCCAGAACTTGTGTAGATCTTCTCACTTTCAGGCACCCACAGTAACATGATCATTCAGTCCTCAATTTATAGTCGCTTTCAATTTCAAAACACCTCTAGTTTCAGAATTGGAACTCCCGGGCTATTCAGTGGTCCATGCATGCGCCTCTGAAACTCTATTCCCACTAATTCCATCTCCCAGAATGTAAACTTTCTGGGGGCTGGCATGTTTCAGTCTTTTATCAAACAAGTCTTTGTGAAAAACCTACTTTATGGCAGACTCAGAACCAGGAACTATAAATGCTTTAATGCACCAGGAACAAAACAGACAAATTCTTGCTTTAACATACTGAAACATGCAATTAAGAAATAAAGAAGTGGTCCCCATAGTGGCATAATGGTAGTACAACTGTACTTACATGTGAAAGGTCCTGGGTTCTCATTCCAGGACCTCCCTAAAAATATTGAGTATGCACATACAAGCAAGACTGGAACAAATCACAGCATGAAGACCCTGTAGGGTCTTAAAAACTTTTTTTTTAAAGTAGAAAAGTTTGAAAAAAAAAAGGAAAAATCTTGTTAATGTTAGAGAATAGCAAGTACTGTGAAGGAAGTGAGCACAACTGATTCACTAACTAGAAAACTGGTGTTTGATCAGGGTGGCGTTTAGCTGGTATGCACGTATGTTGTCCCAGTTGCAAAGGGCTAGCATCTATTTGAATTACTCAGTGATCGTACTAGTCCTGTTGTTAGAAATGTTGAATGTCACCCATGGTGGGTGGTACATCATTAGTCAAGGTGTCTTTAACAACACAGTATTGAACAAGATCTGCAAAAAGAGAAGTTGACCATGAGTAGGTAGGTATAAGGGAAGAGAGCTCCAGAAGATAGGCCCAGCACATGCAAAATACCTACAGCAGAAAAAAGCTCAAATTAAGGGAGAACCTGAAAGGCAGCTGCCCAGTAAGTGAAAGCACCAACAAAGCAAGGTCAGCAGGCATCCTCTGTAGGACTCGGAACTCTTCTAAGTATGATAAGGAGACACACATTTGTAAGCAGGGAATGGGATATGAATTTTAATCTTTATAAAAGCACCCTGGCACCTTATGAAGAGAGGCGAGAGTATATTCTTGCTGCTTAGAATTGTGTCTGCCACATAGCAGGTGTTGAATAACACATCAAATCAAAGAATGAAAATTCCTGGACCTTCTCAGGTGCTGAATAAAGCCATTCTGAATGTGAAGCTTGTTTCTTTTTTAAGGTTTTCTTTCTTTCTTCCATGAGAGAGAGAAACAGACAGAGAGAAAAAGAGAGGCACTCCCAACAGGGTCTTCATACCTCAATCCACCCCCCAGCCCAGCCAGCCAAGGTCACACACACATGCCCAGCATGTACAGCCAGACCTCAGATTCTTCCCATGTGACCCCAGCACATGAGACCATTACAGTTGTGAACCCATGGCTGGCCAGACATTTGTTTCTTTCACTGAGTGAAAATGAAATATCCTCAGACTCTAGCTGCAGACAGTGCTTGAGATGTTATGATGAACCCAGCTTACACAGTGATCCCTGAGGCAAGTGCAAGGCCTCGCATACCAGGAATCCTCAGAGGGTATCTTGCTCTGCTTCCAGACAGAAAAGAACATCCCAGACCTCTATTACTCACAAACCTTAACACATAAAAACTTATGCAGAGCTCCTACATTTAAGTAAGTCTCTTTGCCCTAAAGGGAAAAATTAGACTGTCATTCAAGAAAAGTACTGGCATGGGACTCCCATTAATCCCACTGATTTTGCTGTCTAAAGTCTGTATGTGATTTCCTCATTTTGCAGATTTTATTGTTGCTTTTCAAAGGCATTTTTTCAATGTTTTTATGAAACAATTTTTCTTCTCTCTCCATGTTCCTCTCCCCAACAGCCACACACTGCAGAAGGAAGGTCTTGCTATCCTGCTGGGTAGATGGTAAGCTTTCAGAGAGGGAGGAGGGACATGCACAGAATAGACTCTGAGAAAGGGCTAGCACCATATGTGTGAATATTGTTGGTCACCTAACCAACACCCTTTCCTCTCCTCTCTTTCCAAAAACAATATATATTTTTGAATAGGTATGCATTCAGTCAGGTGCTTCATGAGAAACTAACTCTACCCTCAGCTCCACAGGCGAGTCCAATTGTTTTAAAAGTAATGATCAGCAATGATCAGCTCAGTAATGGTCATGTGTCCAGACTGAACCATTGAAACAAAAGGAAAGGCTGGGGAGAGACCTTTGTTTAGTTATTCATCAAATACTTATTGTACATCTTCTATGTTTCAGGCTATTACATCATAGAAAAGAACTTGGGACCAGCAGTTAGCATAATGGCTATGTCGCTGGACTCCCATGTAGTCGACCGCGGTTCGCATCCCAGACCCGGTGGCTTAAAAAATTCATGCCAGGCGCGTGTGTGTGTGTGCCTAAGATCCCAAGAGGAGAATGGAGGAGAAGGGATTGCGGCGTGGCCATCCCCCCTTGGGGGTGATTTCTCACTTTCTGTCTCTCTGTCTCTGTCTGTCTGGTGAGCGCACATGCCTTATTGCAAAAACCTCTCAAAAAAAAAAAAAACTCATGCAGGAAAGAAAGAAAGAAAGAAAGAAAGAAAGAAAGAAAGAAAGAAAGAAAGAAAGAAAGAAAGAAAGAAAGAAAGGAAGGAAGGAAGGAAGGAAGAAGGAAGGAAGGAAGGAAGGAAGGAAGGGAAGGAAGGAAGGAAGGAAGAAAAAGATTGAGAAGGAAAGAGAGAGAGAGAGAAAGAGAGAGAAAGAAAGAAAGAAAGAAAGAAAGAAAGAAAGAAAGAAAGAAAGAAAGAAAGAAAGAAAGAAAGAAAGAAAGAGAGAGAAAGAAAGAAAGGAAAAGAAAGAAAGAGAGAGAGAGAGAAAGAAAGAGAGAGAGCGAGAAAAAGAAAGAGAGAAAGAAAGAGAGAGAGAGAAAGAAAGAAGAAAGAGAGAGAGAAAGAAAGAATAAAACTATCTCCTTATCTTGTGAGGAGAGGCAGACAATAAACAAAATGAATTATAAAACAAAAAAAATTATGGTAAGCAGTGAAATAAGGATAAGCAAAGCAGAGAAGGGGAGCAGGAGAGTCCAAGTACTGCATTTTACAATGAAGTCGTCAGGGAAGGCCACCAGAGAGTGGGGAAGGGTTAGTCATAATGAAGTCTGCATAGGGAGCACTGCAGGCAACGTGCCCTGTTATGAGATAGGTTTAGCATGTTTGAGCAGTCGAAAGGAGACTGGATCATCTGGAGTAGAGTGGGCAAGGAGGGCAAGAGCAGGCGAGGACATCTCAGAGATGATGATGGAGCAGATCCCACCAAGCTTTGTAGGTCTGGTAAGGACTCTGACTTTTGCACGGCAATCTCCAGAGCGTTTTGCACAGAACAGTGTCATGATTTGACTTACCTTTTAACAGAATCCTCTTCAGGTTGCTGTTTGGGAAAGAGATGGAAAGAAAAATCAAAGACAAGAGCTAAAAGAGTCCTTCCTCCATCTTCTTGGAGGGCTTCTGAAAGCAACCTTTGCTCTTTGGTGTCGTTATAGGTAGATTGAGATGTTAGGAGGTTCTGTGGCCTCTCCATATTTGTCTGACTATGAAGTCACTCCATGGAAAAAACAGGAATAAGAGAACTGCAGGGGAATGCACACAGAACTACAGAATTTGTTTTTTTGAGTGAATAGACAGCCTTATTTTTCAAACCAAAGAGAATGGGGTTCTCTGTTTCTTGAACCCCAAATATTTCCAACTGATTTATCTCCCAGCTTCACTATCCCTCAAGCTCCATTTGCTCCCACTGTGCATGCTGAAGCTCCTCACAAGCTTTACTTTAGTTAGTGGAAAGTCCCAATTCAGGAAAACACATCACCTTTTCTCTGATATATTCTTCCAAGGCATCTTCTAACTTCGGAGTCCACAGGCCAGCAGACTCATCACCTTTTTCTCAGCTTTTGTGTATGAATTTATCCAACCTTTTTTGAGTCTTTACTGGGCCTTGCACTGTCCTACATGAACAAGATCAATTCCAGTTTTCAAGGAATTAAGAATAGGTGCTAAAGAGATTGGCTAGTGACTTGACATTGGATCAAATGTTAAAATTAACCTTTCTTTTCTTTTTTTCTTCTCTCTTCTTTTCTTTTTTGTCTTTTCTTTTTTAGGTTTTTGCCATGGGGTATGTGCACTAAGTGGAGAGAATCAGAGAGAGGTGGAGGGAGAGAAAATGAGAAATCACCCATCAGGGCGATTGGCCAAGCCACAATCCCTTCTCTGTCCTTCTCTTGGAATTTTGGGCACATGCACACATGTGTCCAGGGTAATTTTCAAGCTTCCAAGTCTAGAACTTGAACCATGGTCAGCCATATGGGAATCCAGCACCTTAACCACACCACCGACTGGTCTCCAAAATGGATATTCTCTAGTGCAGCCCATGTAGTAGTAAATGCCTGAGCCTCTTTAAACCTCAGTTTGATCTTTTGAAAAATTACCCTTTCCAAATCCAAGAGTCCATGGTTTTTTATTTATAATAACTTCCTTTTAAAACTTTTCTTTTGCTATGCTTTGGCTATTTTTTTCCCTTGGAAATGTATGTTGAAATTTAATCCCAGTGCAATAGTATTAACAGGTGGGTTCTGTAGGAAGTAATTAAGTCATGATGCTTCTCCTTTATTGATGGAATCAGAACCCTTGTGAAATGATTGAGGAAATAAGTTTATCTCTTTTACCCTTCCACCATGAGGACACATCATTCACCCCTTCCATCATGTGAGGACACAGCAACAGGTGCTATCTTGAAAGCAGAGTGATTCTTTCCCAGACGCTGAATCTGTAGAATTCTTGATCTTGGATTTCCCAGTCTCCACAATGGTGATAAATAAACTTCTATTCATTATAAATTACCCAGCCTACAGTATTTTGTTATAGCAATTCAAATTAACAAAGACGTTGGGGCCGGCAGATGGTGTGGTGATTAAGGGCACTGGACTCCTTAATCCACATGGCTGTCTGCAGTTCGAGTCCCAGTCCTGGTGGCCTGCTCTCCAGTATGAATCCTCTGACGCTGAACAAGGCTTGATCTAGTCAATTTTAAATAAATAAAATTAAATAAAAAATTTTAAAAACAGAAAATTATCAACTTAAAAAAAATTAACAATGTGGTGTCAATTTCTAGAGTTAGTAACAGACAATATACCAAAGATCATAACTATTTCTCCATATTTTTCAAAGCCAGAGTCAAAGATCATGACTAAGTATATGCCGCAGCACCATGAGCCATCACATTCTTCCAACAGGTACAATAAAACTTGTCAAATGTAGCCATACTATAACAAAGATATCAGGTCTCTCCCTAGCATTAACCACCAGTTTCCAATTCCTCTCCATTTCTTACTTAATTTCTTACTTTAAGTGGTATGGCACTATGGTTAAGTCTACCTTGTCTAAAATCAGCTTAATGTTTTCATTCTTTTTTTTTTTTTTTTGAGAGGTTTTTGCTATAGGGCGTGTGTGCTCACCAGAAAAACAGAGAGAGACAGAGTGATAGAAAGCAAGAAATCACACCCCAGGGGGGATGGCCACACCATAATCCCTTCTCCTCCATTCTCCTCTCAGGATTTTGGCCACGCATGCACACGCACCCAGCATGAGTTTAAGCCACTGGGTCTAGGATTTGAACCACAGTCGACTACATGGGAATCCAATGACATAGCCATTATGCCAACTGCTGGTCCCAAATGTTTTCATTCTTTTTTATCTCATGTACCAATCAATCAATCTCCCTCTCCAACCTTCCTTAAAATTCTTCTCTGGTTCCAGTGAGACTACAAGTAAATGGTTCTGGGGGTCATAAGGTGGTATAGCAACTAAGGTTCTAGACTCCCACATGGCTGACCGTCATTCAAGTCCCAGACCTGGTGACTTGAAACTCAGTCTGGGCATATGTGTGTGTGCAAGCCTAAAATCCCAGGAGAATAAAGGAGAGGGGATTGCTGCATGGCCATCCCCCTTGGGGGGTGATTTCTTACTTTTCCTCTCACTGTCTCTCTTTCTGCCTCTCTCTGGCAAGCGGAAGGTAAAACCCTTAATACACACACACACACACACACACACACACACACACAATCGAATGGTTCTTCTGTAACTCTGGAAGCCATCAATTCTAAGTTGGTTGATTTCTCTTTACCTTTCATCAGTTATTTGAGAATGTGCCCAGGGCCTGTCCTTGTCTTCTTCTCTTTCTAAACTCATTCTCCTTGAGCATCTCCCATCTTATGACTAAGTCTCAGACCTGTGTTTTATGCTTGCCTCTCTTATCTGCACACGAATCTGTGTTTTGTCCATCTCTTCTCCCTCCTCCTTTATTCCATTCTGTCATTTATGATTCATCCAGAAAAATAGAAAGCATATTAGGTGTTTTTAATAGAAAGAATGTAACATGAGAAATGGGTTACTTGGGTGATAGAAAATCTATGAAGTCAAAGAGTGGACATTGAGACATCCCAGAGATAAGTCATAGCAGGAAGATACTACCAACCCTAGGGCTACAGGCACAACAGGAGGAGGTAGTATTGCCAGAACCAGAAAGCTGAAGTAGTGCAGTAGGCAACACAGTCATGGAAGGAGCCACCTGCTGAAGCCAAGTCTGTGGTAACAGAGGCCATCAGGGCTGAGATATAAATATTGTCAGTCATGTTTCTAGAAACAGAGAAGGAAGAGAAACTCTGGATTCTCTTCTCCATCTCCCCACTTCAATCTCACATCAATGCCTCCCTTAGTATAGATTAAAGGAGACTGGGAGAGCTCCCTCTATCACAAAGCAGAATAGGAGAAGGGGAGGTAAAAAGCCAGTATGCCCACCTGACAACCCTTACCTCATAATATTCACATTCATTCAAGGAGTTTCATTCTCAGTTCCTCAAACCAGGACCCTCAGAGTCATGCCCATCCCCTTCCTCCTTCTTCTTATTGTCTTCCCTGAAGAATGTCTCCAGACCCTGTCATTTGTTCTGTGAAATAAATTCCTTATTAACTTCTCCTCGGCAGTTCATTGGTCACCACTGTGATACAGGCCTCCATATTCTTCTGAGACCTGAATATCTTCTTTCAATCCCTCTACCTTTCATCCCACCAACAGTTCCATACCTTCAGTGGGAAGAGAGCCCCTCATCCAACCGTACCAACAGAAATCCAGGTCTGACTCTCAATTCGTTCATCGCTGTGGCCATTCTTGAATCAGGGGTAGAGTCAACCCTAACTAAATGTCACATCCACAAAGTGAGTACAGGGAACTTCCCCATAGGAAAACCAACACTCTAGTATAAAAAGTATGAATGCTGGAGGGACAGAGGAAATTAGGGGCCTGTTGCATACTTCTTTTGTCATATCTCTTGAAAAGGAAGACAAATGCATCTCTATACTTTAGCCTGCTTCAAGACCATGTTTTTTGGGGAAAGACTAGAAACAACCTAAATGTCCATTAAAGGAAAAACAGTTGAAACTGAATGTGGTGATATGGAATCTTTCCAAGCTTTATCGTTTAATACAAAGAACAAATTCGAGATCATGCTATCATTTTTAGGTTCATTTTGTGTCGATATTTAATATCTCTGGAAGAATAAACAAGATCAATAGAGAGCATCTCCAGAAGAGAACAATGGAACTGAGACTGAAAAGAGAAAGAAACTGACTTCTCATTCTAGCTCCCCTTATGTCATTTGAACTTTATGCAGCGTGACTATTTATTTTTCAAATAAATACACGAGGTTTTTAGAAATATGAAATGAATAAGACACAAAGGTAAAGTTATTAGTAATTCACTGTGATCCTCCCTCTACCCAGGCACTGTGCAGAGGCCCACATCCAAGAAGTCTGTCTACTCTGGTCCAGGATAAAGTGACTGATGCTATTCAAGTCACCATCATTATCTTTGTTGTCAGTGTTGTGATCACTCTCTCTAAATTTTCTGAGCACTTCCTATATGCTGGGAGCCGTGCCAACTATTTACAAGTATTGTTTCTTTTAATCCTCATAACAACTCAATGATGAAACTACTACTATTATAAGAATTCGTCTAAAGTTACACACTTGGAGGGAAAAGCAAGAATTATGCCTCAAACAATCCAAGTATAGCACCAACATTCTTTATTATTATTATTTATGATAGAGAGCATATAGGTACATGTGAGAAAAAGAGAAAAAAGCACTCTCCACAGGGTCTTGTCACACCACAATCCCTTTTCTTCAGCTCTCTAACTCGTCAGAATCTTGGACACGTATGCATGTGTCCCGAGGGTTTTCAGGACAATCCAGGCATCTAAACCTGTAGTTAGCCATGTGGCTTCCAGCACTGCAGTTTAGTTTATTACAGATGAAGCTCCAAGCTTGGCCTAGAACCAACATGCTTAACCATGGCATCTTACTACTTTGAAATAAGTAAGAGGTGTCTGTGGCATATGAGTCCAGGCCACACTAAGATATAGTGTCTGCTTTCCTAGGACACAGGAAGGGGTCTGCTTGGAAGCACATCCAGGATTCCTTAGTCTGAGCATTTCAGCTTTTCCATTTTAACAAAAGTTTCAGAATATTTGGGAACACATAGGTTGAATCATTGCACATGACCTCAAGCTTATTGATGCTTGTTGGAGGTGAAAGACCTGTCCGTGTCAGCTAAACAGAGAAGATGGAAGACTTATCTGTTTATTTTGATAAATGTAAATGAATTCTATTACTTGTCAAAATGTTATCAAGACCCCAGTGAAATGAGCAGCTTTTTTTCCCCCTTTTCAGGGTGAAGGGAGTGAAGGGGGAGAGAAATGAATGCTCAAGACAGATTGCTTTGATTTGAAATGAAAACAAACAACTTTAGGGGGGAAAAAAAGCTTTCATTATTTTGGAGACCTTGGCATTCTTGCAGATACATTCATGAATTAATCATTAAAATCCTGAAATGTGGAATAAATCATGCAGTTTTTCAATGCCAGTCTACGATAAAGGGGGCCTCAAACAGTTATTAAGACGCAGTACTTTAAGCTGCTATTGCCTAGAATGACTTTCTCTAGGAATGAAGTGAATGAGGTGTCTGTGTGTGTGTGTGTGTGTGTGTGTGTGTGTGTGTGTGTGTCTAAGGCAGCCCCAGGGTCCTAGGCTGGAACTGTGTGCAAGCAGCTCCCAACCGTGTGTCACCACATATTAGCTCTATTTAATATCTGCTAATGGAATGGCTCTGTCTGCCGTCGACAGCAGGATCAAAAGAGAGTCACGCAGCTTTTAAATTATTAGCGCTAATTAGGCAAATCAAAGAGGAGGAGGACAGAGAGACCAGAGAATGCATTGCAAGCGAAGCAAAGGGATCGCTACCTATCTTGTACTGTCAAGATCGAGCGACCAAACCGCCAATTAGTGCGGAAGACCCTTCCGGAACTAGAAAAGAATGAGCAGGCCTGCCCCCAAGTAGAAGCAGGATGGCTCTATTACAGTGGCTCCCTAATTAAAACATAAAGGTTGCTGATTATTGGATAATTAAATAAGGTGACAGGCAAAGGTGCCAGCCATCTAGGAGTTTCTAGGCCTCATTTATTAAGGCCGCCTTGGCGGCCTCCTCTCTTGCCCTCCCACAGGCCGGTCTGGAGCTGTCCATAGTTCTGACAAATACACTTCTAAGAGGCCCTTTAGAACCATAGTGCTCAAAGGGGGGTTTTCTCCTAACCACTCCATTACTACCCCCGTTATCAACCCTGAAGATTATTCTGACTTTCTTTAGAACCTGTTTTCAAACAAATTAGTCAAGAAAAAGATGGGGAGTGGGAAAGTGACCAAGAGTAATTAACTCCCAGCCACTGCAATCTAAATATAAAGTTACTGAAGCTGAGGCTATACCCTTTTGATAGAACCTTTAGCCCTCTTCCTTTTCACCTGCCAAGAGGAAACACTATTTTCTTAAGAATTTGACTGAGAATCATCTCAGGCCTGACATAGAACCTAAGACTGCTGAGCACAATGCTATATTCAAAGTAGTTGCAGGTATGAGGGTGACACTGGGGTAGACCAAATGTATCAGCCTTGGGCCAGGACAAAAAAGCATATTTTAATACCAGAGGTGGGGTGTGGTAGGTTTCTGAGGAAGTCATACTAGGAGAACTTTATCTTGTGAGAACTGTAGGAGTGAGTCGATTTTAATTTTGCCCCCTTAGGCTTTTTATATACTCCTTTCTTCTCCATACCCTTGCTTCTGCTTCCTCACTCTTCTTTATTACCTTTTTTCTTTTTTATCTCCTCTCTTGTACTTCTGTTTCCTCCTTCTTTCTCTCAAATTCCTTTTTTCTGTCTTTATTTCTCCCTTTCTAAGTTCCTCTGTCACCAGATACTATATTACCACTGTAACGAGAGCAAACATGAAGTTTTAATCCATTCTCTTTTATTTTTATTTATCGACTCCTTTTCTTAGCTAATTTGTATTATAATGGTCAAGATTACAATTTTCTCTGAAAACCATCTTAAACAAAGGCTGGAATAATATTTTAAGTTTACTTATTTATTCTGTGAGTGAGAGACAGAGAGACAGACAGTCCCTCCAACAGGGTCTTGACCTAATCCACCCCCAACTTCATCCAGCCCCTCTCATGGGTACATACATGCCTGGTGTACTCAGAGAGATCTCCAAATGCAAACCTAGACCTTTCCTTTTTGAGTCTGCTTCATGTGTTTTATGGCCGCACCACCATCTGACCTCTGAAATGGCATTTAAAAGGCTACTTAGATCTTCAGGAGCCGTGCCAGAAAGTAGGTGTATGAACTAGTATAGGCTGCAGTAACAAATACATCCAATTATATAATGGTTCAACACAATAGATTTTCTTCAGTTTATTAATTTCTTCCATGAGCAAAGTACAGAAATGGAGAGAGAGCACTTCCACGGGGTCTTGATGTCACAGTCCACCCACAGCCTCAAGCAGCCCCAGATCATAGGAACACAATCACCTGGAATACTCTGGATGCAAACCTAGAACTTTCTCATGTGAGTCAACCTCACGAAATGATGTTTTACTGAAACCATCATCCAGCCCCCACACAATAGATTTTATTTTTGTTCATGCAATAGCTTATATAGATCTAGATGGGGAGAAAGTGGTTTCCTTGCCCACATTGTTATTCAAAGACAGATATTAAGGGTGACTGACACTTTTGATGGGTAGCTCCAAGACAGCCAGAGTGAAAACAGGTTTAAATAGGATATTTCTAATGGTCAGACCTGGAAAGTGCCACATACCATGTCCAGTCTCTTTTACTCTCTGTTGGCCAGAATTCAGTCAGATGTCACAAGTAATTATTGGGGTCTTGGAAGTCATGACACATTTTTGCATAGAAAAATACAGGAAACCAATCTAAATGTCCATGAACAGATGAATGGATTGAAAAAGTGTGGCACATATACACTATGAAATGCTACTCAGCCATGGAAAACAACAAGTCTCTGGCATTTGGTAGAAATTAGATGAATATGGAAGATTTACTGCCGAGTGAAGCAAGTCAGGCTAGGAAAGAGAGACATTGCATCTTTAATGCTGTGTAATCATCAGAAAAACCATAGAAAGAAAGTACTGCTTTTCTCTTATCTAAGATGTCTCCACTTAATATGTCCTGTCCGTCTGCACTCTATGGCAGAAACTTAAAGATTAGAAGATATGGGAGAATGTAAAATGGAGACATGTGGGAAGAGGATGCGAGATGAAGAAGAATGATAGGAAAGGAATCAAAGAGAAAAATAGAGAGGCAAGACATTTAAGGAACATAGAAATGGAGGATTGCCTGTTGATGATAACGTGTATGATATTTTCTACTGGACTGGTGTGAAATGTATTCATGTTGGGTAAATTTATTTTACAATCTGTAGTGATGTACAATGATTGAATGTATAAAATAAATTTAAATAATAATAATAATAAAGTAAATGGTTACTACCAAAAAAAGAAAGAAGAAAAGAAAAATGTAGGAAAATGCGTCATGACTTTTCTGACAACCCAATGTAAAGAATGTCAAGAAATATATTAAAATACATGTCATAAAAACAAAAAAATATATTGGTTACTATTTGTCAGTCTGCCAAATGGAAAACAGGAGAAGTGGTGAAGAAAGAATCACAGTAAGAGAAGGAAAGACTGAACCAAGAGCTATGTCAGACATAGCAGACAGCTCATCATAGAACTTACCCTGGACTTATCCCACCTACTGCAAAGTCACTGTACTGAGGGCAGAGGGCACAGGATTCAGTTTCTGTGTCAGACCAATATGAAGTGACATCCAATGTTATCTCTTTCTAAATATATGACTTTGAAAAAGCTACTTCTGTAAGTCTCCATGTCATCATCTTAAAGATAAGAGAAAAGCAGTACTTTCTGTGTTTTTTTCTGAAGATTACACAGCATTAAAGATGCAAAATCCTTAGTATGATGCCCAGCATATAGTGAGTACTCACTAGATGGTAATTATCAGCATGTTACCATGCTCACTGCTGCTACCGTATTATTGTCCCTCTAGGTTTTTTTTCTCTCTTTAATACCTGCTCTGTACCTATCCCCCACCTAATCTTAGTCCCATCTTCTCAAGGAAGATTTTCCAATCTATATAGTTTCCAGTGATGTGCTTAAAATATGTCCCAAAGTGCTTGATCGAGCACTTTGTTACAATGTGCTCACTGTGAATGTAAGCTCCACGAGGGTTCGGGATATCACCTATCTTATTTATTTACTATGTCCCAGAACTCAGTACAGTGTCTGGCATATACATGTGCTTATCTGCTATACTGGTAAATAAATATTCCATAAATATGAGATATGCCTATGTCAAAGAGGCTGATGCAGTGCCCTTTATAGATAGAGAATCATATAGCTTTGAGGTTATTCTCTAATTTTCCGTGTCAGTTAGTCTTGTCTCCCTGATGAAATTGAATTCACAGTAGCCAGAGTGATCTTTTTAAAATGTAAATTGGATCCTTTCATTCCTGTGCTTGACCCCTTCCAATGACTTCTCATCAGTCTTCAAATAAAATCCAAACTTATCACTGTGGCCTGTAAAATCCTGCAAACCCTGGCCCTGCCACACTCTCTCACCTTTATTCCACTTCTTTGAGATCTACAGTCCTTCTCTTATTCCTTCAATGCTCCAAGATTGTTCCCATCTCTCAAACTTTGTTCTAACCATCATCTATTCTCAAGACATTTTCCCCAAGAACATTCTCCAAGCTAGGTCCATCTTACCATTCAGGACTCAGCTCAGATGTTATGCTTTCAGAGGGACCTTTCTGCCCACACTATATGAAGTATTTCTCCTTCATCAGGCTCTCAGTGATTAGGGTGTGTTCCCCAGTACCCAGACCCTGAGCTAGAAATGTGTTTTCAGAATGGTCATAGGGACTGCCCTTGGAACCAGCACCCATGGAAAAGCAAAGGAAGCAAACTAAGCAGAAGAGGAGCTAAGCTTGGATTTATCACAACAAGATCTCCGCTGATCCCACAGATAACGCCACAGTGGCCCTGTGGAGTTGAGTTGCCCAAGCTGGGCTTATACCCCTCCATCCACAAGTCATTGGATGCAGACTGTTCATGTGGAGGGGACGAGACCTTGAACAAGGTAGCTTCTTCACCAAGGGCAGTTTCCAGAGCCTGGCAGCTGAGAGCTGTCAGCCACCAACACTTGTACCAACACTGGGGAAATGAGTGTCTACGTCCTAAAGGGAGTATTCTGATGGCCCATCATAGCATTTGCTACAGCCACCTCTCGTGCTACTCAGATCAACTTCCTTCATCTGATCAGTTCTGTGGCTTCTAGTTGGGTTTTTTGTACAGATGACTTACAAAAGAAAGATTACTGGGATGATGCTAGCTCCTGCCACTGAAGATGCCTTTAAGGCTGCAACTGATATTCATAATCACTCTCTTCTACTACCCATTTTAGGAAACTGACCCTTAATAAGCACATTGGTCTTTATGGTTTACTGGGCAAGGTGTACAGGTTATCCAAGGGACCTAAGTCATGGTTACCATGCCGTTTTCAGAACATCACTGCTGTATTCACCCATATACTGATAAAATTAAGCAAGAAATGCCCCCATGTGTCACCAAGACATACCCATTGGTCACCTGGAAGACAAGTATATTCTTTTTGTCCAATAGCAGCCCTAGAATCAATTACCAAAAGCATTAAGTGACCAGACTTGAAATTTAATATGATTCTTGCTATGTCCCAAGGTGGGGGCATCGTGCTTGCAAACCAGTGCCTCTTAACCACAGAGCCCAGAGTCACTGAATTAGTACTTTGGGAAAAAAGCAAGACCTGGATAACATCCCACAAACTCCATCACACAAAACCCTCTTTTATTTTCCTACCTAGCACATTTCTCATTATCTACAATTATCTTGTTGATTTTTCTTGTGTGTTGTCTGTCTGACTCCAGAATAGTGTTGTGGGATCAGGGACTCATTTGGTTTGTTCGCTTCCGTATGTCAGAGCCTGATACAGTGCCTGGTTCATAGCAGATGCTCAATCTATTGAATGAATGTGTGAATGATTAACATTAATGACATCAAGTTGTAAAGTGCTCAAGGACAGGCTCTGTTTCCTGCTCTTCTTGGAGCAGAGAGTTTGACTCAGTGAATACCTGGCTTTCTCTTCCCCACTCCCCATTCTCTATAACCAGTCATTTTTGACTCCATAACACAATTGTAAGCTATTTTTAGTATGAGGGTTTTTTTTTTTTTCTTTTTCCTCCTCTGGTCTATAATGGTGGTGAGAAGAGGCTGGCTACCTGGGGCTTGCACTAGCTCTAAAGAAAACCAATCTTCCTCTCTCTGGAAAACCCTAGGAGGTGTCTTCAATACTAGGCTACAGGGCAACAACTGCCCAGGCTGTGTTTTCTGAAAACCTTATGATTACATTTTTTTTAGTTTTCTGGCTGGAGGTATCCATGGAAGTGATTACGAAAGAATACACCAGAACTAGAATCTCTCCTCCCTCCCACCGACACACAAATGCAAGCTCCTGCCTCTCCTTCGACGGTCTGTCTGCTCTCATTAGACGACTTTCTGAGGCCTTGGAAGATTTCTCTGGTGCAGACTCTAAGCAGCCTCTTCCAGCTAATTAGATTGTGAAACTGGAAGGCAGACTATGGACTGCTTTAATAATCTTCTTTTCAGAGCTTAACATGATCATCTAGTTTGAAAATTGGGTAGGAAATTCTTTTCTTTTTAAAGGGAGAGACAGTGAGGAAGAGAGTGTGAGGAAACAGGTTTTCTCCTTGAGACTCCGCAAGCATGAAGGACAGATGTAATGATGCTCTTCCACGGCAGTTTTAGAGGGGTCTGCGTGGGGCCTGGAAAGGCAGTTCTGAATCACTGATCACAGCCCTTTTCAATTATAAGACACTCTCATGACCTCGTAGAGGGGGAAGGATGGAGGAAAGCATTATCCCTGTACAGGTGATGAGAAGCCTTACAGGACAGACCAGTGCAACGGCTCTGAAATCACAGTGATCACAACCCTTATGAACTATGCATTCTGTCTTACCCATATACAAAGCAGGGGTTTAGAACACCCTGGGTTTGAATCCTAACTCTACCGTACAGACCTGTGGTCTTGGACAAGTTATAGTACTATCTCCTAGGTATGGTCACAGCATTGGGCATAAAATGAATATGAAGTGCTAAGCACTTTGCCAGGCACATAACAAGTGTTCAGAAAATGCTGCTATCATTATTATATTCCTCATCTGTACAATGGGGATGTTTGTCTTTATTTATGATAGTTTGTGTGCACACACACGAAAGGGAGAGAGAAAAAAAAGAGGGCGATGAGCACTCACTATGATGACTCCTACTGCAGTCCTCTTCCTCTAGCCTTCCATTCCCTGAATTCCCAGCACTTCTGCATGTGCCTGCTGGGTTTCATGCTGACAGGGTCGGGAATTCAAACTGTGATCGTCTTGCAGGACATAGCTTCTCTAGAGCAGTGTGTTATTGTTGTGCTATGGTGCCCACCCTAAAAAAGGAATACTGATAGAGTCTGCCTCCTTGAGTTTTCTATAAGGTTTAAATGAGATGCCATATGTAGTGATTTGAATAGTACCTGGCATAGTACATGACAGCTCAGGCTGTTAAAACAGGGACCAGCAGTTGGCATAATGGCTATGTCGCTGGACTCCCACATAGTCGACCGCGGTTCGCGTCCCAGACCCGGTGGCTTAGAACTCACGCTGGGCGCGTGTGCATGCGTGCCCAAGATCGCAAGAGGAGAATGGAGGAGAAGGGACTGCAGCATGGCCATCCCCCCGGGGGTGATTTCTCACTTTCTATCTCCCTGTCTCTCTCTGTCTGTCTGGCAAGTGCACGCATCCTATAGCAAAAACCTCTAAAAAACAAAACAAAACAAATACAGTAGACCAGGTGGTTTAAGCAAGAGAATTTTATTTTGTCATCATTCTGGAGACTGGGAAGTCCAAGATCAAGGTTCCACAGGGTTTGGATTTTGGCGTGGTCTCTTCTCATGACTTGCAGACAGCTGCCTTTTCCTGTGTCCTCCCATGATGGAGAAAGAGAATGAACTCTCTAGTGTCTCTTATGATAAGGACACTAATTCTTTTTTTAAGAATTATTTACTTTATTTTAGTTTTCATTATGATTAATCTTCTTTATTTGATACAAGTACTCACCAGAAAGAAATGGAAGAGAAAGTGAGAAAGCACCTCCGGGTCCAGGACTCAAACTGATTGGCCATGCAGGGATCCAGCACCCCAACCACTATGCCATCTGCTGAGCCCAAGGACACTAACTCTATCAGACCAGAATCCCACCCTTATGACCTCATTTAACCTTAATTACTTCCTAAACACATCATCTCTAGAGATAGTCATGTTAAGGGTTAGCGTTTCAAAACAAGAACTTGAGCTGCTATCATAGTGATTATTATTGTTCAAGGAAGTACATGGCAGGACTGAGATCAAACTGATATCTTATATCTGACATTTCAGTAGTCTTTCCACATCTTCTGAGACACTGCACAGACTTCCAGAAAACACCCTTTACTGTTTAGAACCATGCTTACTGCTTGACCACTGAGGCCAACACTGTGGGAGATCTGTCCAAAGCCCCTCAGTTTCTTTTTGCCATTTCTGTTCATGCACAAACACACACACACCCTAGTGTGGTGTGCTTTCTGACATCAATGGCTTGCACCTGCACTTCATCTTTGAAGAACTACCCTGGGGCTACTGGGGTTGTTTTGCATGCTCAGGCAGAGCTGTGAGTTCCTGGGAGCTTACTTCCCCTTGTGGGTCAAGACAGCTTTGAGGTGTAACTTGATACAGAGAAGCTCTCTGGGACTTTGTCTAAAATGGCACTCTTGCTTGGTGGCTTCTCCTTCCTAAACCTACCTCCTTCTTCACTTACCAGTTCCTCCTGGGAACAGTTCCTTGATTAATAACTTACACTCAAGTCTTCATCTAGTCTGCTTCTAGGGAACCAAGACATCAACTCAGTCTTTAGGACCTTTCTGATACTGTCCCTGACCCTGTGAACACTTTACATGTATTAGACTGTAATTTCTCATTGCAACCCCATGAAGTAGGTGCTTCGATGACCTCCATTCTACAGATAAGAAAACATGATCAGGAATTTCAAGTAAGTTGCCCAACATCACACAGCTAGTAAGTGACATGGACACATGTTCATATAATCTGCTTTCCTGCCATTCTGCTGCCCCATTCAAGCTTCATAGGGAAGAAATGGTCACTTATTCCTGTAGACAATTCCTGTAGACACCCTAGCCCTTCACTTAAAAGGTAGCACCCATCAGGGGTTCAGAAGATTTTAAAAAATGAATAAATGATCTGAATACTTGTTCAGCAAATGCCTGTATCTTCTAGATAAGGTGGGTCATTTTTCTGCCCAGGCATCCCTTCTTACGTTATTCTCCTTTGGCCTCAAAGTTGGCTATCATAGATGATATTCATTCTCATCACCAAAACACCAACCGTTCTTCCCCAGCTTCACCTGAACTTTCCTACCCACAAACCCATACTCCAGGCTAACTGGTGGAAAGTAACAGTAATTAGCAGCAAAACAGGACTGGATGGTGGTGTAGCACCACAACATAACACTCTGTGAGGCTGACCCACATGGAAATGTTCTAGCTTTCATCTGGAAACTTCCCTGAGTATGCTGAATGCATACATGCCCACAGTCTAGGGCTGACTGAGGTAAGAGGTAGATCCAGGAGTCAAAAACCTGCTCAGGATACTGTCTCTGTATCTCTGTCTCTTTTTCTCTCTCTCTCCTTCTGTGTGTCTCTCTCCCTCTCTTGCTCATGGAAGAAATAAGTAAGTAACGTTTAAAAAAATAATTGACAGGGCCAGCAAGTGAAGTTGTGGTTAAGGCCCTAGACTCCCACATGGCCAACCATAATTCGAGTCCCAGAACTGGCAGCTTGCTTTCTCTTTCATTTTCCCTCTCTCTCTCTCTGTCTCTATCCAATGGACACGTGTGTCCTATAGAAAATTTAAAAATAATAATAAATAAATAATTTTTAAATAAATAATAATAATTGGCAGAGGGGTCAGCAGATGGCATGGAGGTTAAGGCACTGGATCCCACATGACCAACTGTGCAGTCGAGTCCCAGACCCAGGGGCTTGAAAGTCACGCTGAGTGTACATACATGAGTGCTGCCTTAGATCCCAAGAGGAAAACAGAGAAGAAGGGATTGTGTCATGGCCATCCTCTCTGAGAGATGACTTCTCACTTTCTCTCTCTCTCTCTCTCTCTCTCTCTCTCAGCAGTGCATGAACACTATAGAAAAGAAAGAAAGAAAAAAGAAAGGAAGACAAAGGAAGAAAGAAGAAAGAAAAAGAAAGAAAGGGGGAAAAGGAAGAAAGAAAGAACTGGAAGCAACAATGGTACTGGTATCTATCTTTTATTGAGTGCTTACTATGATCAGATTCTACCCTAAAAACATTACCACAACCCTATGCAGTATGTCCTGTTACTATCTCCATCTTGTAAAAGGTGAAAATGAGGATCGGAGAGTTCAGATTATCATTCTGACATAACAAAGCAGGTAAGAAAAGGAGCTGAGGTTTGGACCTAGCTTTGTCTGGCTCCAAGACATATGTGTCAGCTCATGGGTAACTCAAGACTACAGGCTGATATTGCCACCAACTGAGTTTTGTTTGACCTTCACAATATTTTTCATTTAAAAAAAAAAAAAAGAATTTCTTACTTTTAAAAATGTCCATTTCACGGCCTGCGCAGCCGGGCCTCTGCTTGGGCCGCCCGGCCCCCGCTGCCTCTCCGGCGCTGGGTGTGTCGCGCGGCCGGCGCACGCG
>NW_006159927.1:311888-314018 GCF_000334495.1 Tupaia belangeri chinensis | reverse complement strand
GATAAAAAACATATATATACGTATACATATGTATGAAAGTAGAAATGGAATATTATTGATGATAACATACTTGATTAAGCCACTATGCAGTTTATCCTAGATGGGAAACCACATTTAGTATGTTGTGATGATGCTCAGGGAATGAATGTTAGGTAGTATTAAAAAAAAAAAAAAACGGTAAAACTGTTTGTATCATTTTAATAAAATGCATATTTGATGACTGCAGAGTTGGGTACTACTTTATAGTATGTTCATTCTACTCACTGGGGTTTATGCCTAAAGTCAGACTTGGGTTCATGTATAGGTATGTGTCAGCTGTGCTAGCTATTGGATATATTTAGACTAATTAAGTTCATTGGCAGATCAATTGAATGGGGGGGGGGGGAAGCATGGAGGGCAACCGTGGATGCCAGGGACAATGTGGGAGGAGGATGGGACATGGCAGAGGGTGGGGGATGGGGAATCAAGGATGGCAAAGCAAAAGGCAAGGTATGCAGGACATAAGGATTGGAAAATTATTTGCTGAGAACATGTATGTTGATGTGCTTGATTGAGCCAATGCACAGTGTATTTTGGATGGAAAATTCATTTGTGTGTTGTGATGGTGTATAGTGAATTAATGTAGAGAATGAATAAATTTTTTAAAAAAAGAAAAAAAAAGTCCATTTCACCAAATAAAATAAAATCAGTATGTTTAGCTTCTCTCAGAAATAATTGGAAGGTCTGGTAACATTGGCCCACATTCCTGCATAAATGTAATTGGCTGGAGCTGAACAAGGGTGCTCTTCATTAAATAAAGTTAATGCTCCAGCTCCTATCGCTTCTTTTCGTTTTACACCAACCCTGCTTTACTCCTTTGTTTTACCCTCCTGGCTGCAGACAGGGTTTAACTTTGCTACCTCTGTGTCAGCAACTATGCCAGAGCCCCCACTTGTGAGGTTGTTCCACCCAATAGGGAAGAGTAACAATGGAACATTGAGATGGTGTGAACGATTATAATGTGGTGATGTTCCATATTGTACAATGTACTCCTGCATCCATGATCTTATTTCATTTTTAAAACAATAAGATTTTTCTGGGTAACAGATCTGGGCCAAGGTCTGTTGCCAGCCACAAGACAGGCAGAGAAGAATACAGAATGGCTCAGCCTTCTGAAGCCCACAGCCCTGCAATGGAGAAAAATTACATTGCAGCCCAAGGTGATCATAGAAGGTATCTGTACTCAGCATAGGGAGAGCCTGAGAGGCAGCATCTAGCTTGCAGGTGTCTTAGCAAAAAGTACCAGAGACTGAGTGGCTTATAAACAACAGAAATTTGCTTCTTACAGTTCGGGAGGCTGGAGCTCTAAAATTAGGGTGTCAGCATGGTCAAGTTCTAGAAAAAGACCTCTTCTAGGTTGCAGACTGTCATTTTCTCATTGTATCCTCACGTGATAGAAAGAGGAGTAAGAACTCTTTAGGGTTCCTTTTATAAGGGCACTAACCCACTCAGGAGGGCTCTACCCTGATGACCTAATCACATCCCAAAGGCCCCACATCCTCATGCCATCAGATCAGGGGTTAGAATTTTAACATGAATTTGAACAGAACACAGATATTTAGTCCATAATACCCAGAGAGTTCAGATGCTTCATAGACTTGATATTTATGATGTAACCTGAGGATGGATGGGACAGTACAAGAAAGGGTGACTATATTGGGTTGTCAGAAAAGTCATGACACATTTTTGCATAGAGAAATACATCATGACTTTTCTGATGACCCAATACATCTAGTAAAGGAACAGCCATGAAACAAGCCAATACTCTTGATTTTTAAGACATGAGTTGCTCTTAGAAATGATATGGCCCCCCAAGAACCAGCAGTTAGTGTAATGGCTATGTTGCTGGACTCCCACGTAGTCGACCATGGTTCACGTCCCAGACCCGGTGGCTTAAAACTCACCCCGGGCGTGTGTGCGTGCGTGCCCAAGATCCCAAGAGGAGAATGGAAGAGAAGGGACTGCGGTGTGACCATCACCCCGGGGGGTGATTTCTCGCTTTCTGTCTCTATGTCTCTGTCTGTCTGTCTGGCGAGCGCACACGCCCTATAGCGAAAACCTCTCAAAAAAAAAAAAAAGAAAAAAAGAAAA
>NW_006159927.1:260565-310220 GCF_000334495.1 Tupaia belangeri chinensis | reverse complement strand
CTTTCCCCTGCTTGGAATCCTCTATGCACCCTTGCTTCCACCTGACCAAGAAACTTTGCAGGTAATATTTCTTCTTCCTGGATGTCTTTCTCTACCCCACAATCCCTCAGATCTTATCCTAAACATCACTTCCTCGGAAAAGTTTTCCAAGGTACTTCTTATCAGGTCAGGACTCAATCACGCTCAAGGAATTTCCTGTCATTGCATATATCACTGTTTATAGTCACATATTTGTGTGACTATTAGGTTCGTGTCTGTCTCCCTCCATGACAAACTGAAGCACTGGCCCCAATTCTTTATCTTTCCCTGTATCTGTACCTTTTGCCATGTGATTTTGCAGTCTCACCCCCCTGAATTTGAGCTCAGTCACATGACTTGCTTTAGCCAATCAACTGTGGTAGAAGTGATGGCATGCCAGTTTCAAATTGAGAATGTAAGAGGCATTTTATGCTTCAGCCATCACCATGGAAGGAACAAGCCCAGCTAGTCCACTGCCACAAGAAGGACAGAGTCATATGGATGGGAACTGAATCAATATACCGCTTAGAGCTGCCCCGCTGAGCTCGGCTATATCAACTAACCCCTTGCCACCCACACACATATCAACAAAATAAATGCTTGTTGCTGCATGCCACTGGCCTGTTAAAGGTTGTTATACTGCAATAGCTGACTGATATATCCAACCCTACTCTATGCTAAATTTCATTTAGGAAATGAATCACACATAACAATCGTACATGTGTCCAATACTGAATCCTTGTACCTGTAGTCTAGTAGTTAAGGAGCTGGACCCATAGCTGACCATAGTTCAAATGCTGGGCCCTGGTGCCTTGGAAAACATGCCAGGCATGTGTGAGTACATGTCCAAAATCTGAACAGGATGAAAAAATTGAGAAGCGATTATGGAGTGACCATATCCCATTAGGAAGTGCTTTCTCTTTCTTTCCATCTATCTTCTTCTGTGTCTGTCTCTGGTTAGACACACCCTCCCCCTGGAAATTAAAAAAAATAAATTGAATCCTTACCACCTAGCACATGGTGACCCTATAGTAAATATTTGCTGAAGGGATGGGTGACTATGTTACACCAGCAGTGAGAGAGCTCCACACTGCTAGGCCACTGGAGTTTCACACACAAGTTTTACATGCCCAGTTAGGCTGGTTCAAGACTCCTAGAGCTAAGCAGAGAAGAAATGGGTAGATAATGGGGCTAGCAGGTGGTGTGGTCATTGAGGTGCTGGACTCCCACATGGCTGACTGCAATTCAAGTCCGGGAACTCTCTTCCTCTCTGTCTGTCTCTGGTGAGCACATGTACCCTATAGCAGATTTAAAAATAATAATAATAATAAATACAATTAAATAATTATTTAAAATAAAATATAATAAACAAAATAAAATTTTAAAAATAAATGGATAGATAACAGACTCTGTACCTGCCATCCTCTAGGCCCTCTGCTTCCAGAATTTTAAGACTTCAAAAAGAGGCCCACAGCATAATAAGTATTTGAACCTTTGGAAATGTTAGGACATCCTCACAGCCATTTAAGTCTCTTTATCAATCAGCAACCTAGTATCTGGTATCTATTATCTCTCAAGTTGTTCATCTTTATTTGTATCAATTCAGGGAGACCAGGAATAAATCAATGATGATAATGATGACAGATACATTTAATAAAAGACTAATAAATGCAGACCACTGTGTTACATCAGATGATCTACTTAAATTCCTTGCAGAAATTAAGCAGGCTGTGTTCTATTTTACAGATGAGGAATCTGCCCCTCAGGAAGGTCTAGTAACATGCACCAGAGTACACAACTAGCCCAGATAGGAGAGAACTCAAAACCAGGCAGTCTGGGGGGAGCCAGCAGGTGGTTTGGTGGTTAAGGGGTGGGACACTCTCATATGCCAACCATGGTTAGAGTCCCGGACCTGGTTGGTAGTCCTCTCTCTCTCTCTGTATGACCAAATAAAAATAAATGAATAAATAAATAAAATAAAACAATTTAAAAAAGAAAAATCAAGCATCTGAGTTCAGAGCTCATACCTAATCACTGAGCTATGTGACCTGGACAGAAGCCTAGAGACTCAGTTCCACCTCTAGCCCACATGATCCACATGAGCTTGGGCAAGGCTCTTCCTCTCACTGAGCACATTTCCCTCTTGGTAAAGAAATCTGAAGGATTTCCCAGCTCTTGCTGCCCATGACCTATGGTTTCAGGGACCATTTTTCATTCCTCCCACCCACCCCCAGCAGCCATTTCCCAAGAATGTTCTTTCAATAGTACCAAAAATCAGCCTTCTCATACCCAGCCCTTGCCAATTGGCCCAGCTTTCCTTAGAGGTCGGTGTGTATTAAATGTCCTACAAATACTCATAACATTTCCCTGAGAGTTGGATCAAAAGTGAGCACAAGAGTTCACGGGTGAGAATATTCACGGCGGCATTATTCATCATCAGGAAGCCCAGAAAACAACCTCAATATCCAGCCGTAGTGGATTGGTTAAATAGATGGCAGAATGTCACTCCATAGGAGTACCACAGAGCCTCTAAAACGTGCAAAATTGCTCATTTGCGATGTTAGTCATTGTGGCATTATTCAAATGAGCAAAATATTGGGCCAGATGTTAGCAAAGAGGTAACACGATGCTCTACAGAGCTGAACACGTACGGTAGGGTCTGGGATTCGTGTCGGGAGGCATCCCTGTGCACACCAGGAACACACCTGTGACCATGAACCAGGCTGGCTGAGGCTGGGGGTGGGGTGCAGTGTAAGGACCCTGGGAGGTGGGTCTTTATCTCCCTCTCCTGTCTTTTTCTCTTGTGGAAGAAATAAATAAATGAAACTTTAAAAAAAAAAGGCAATATATTGAGGAAGACTCTCAAATCAGTAGTGAACCTGTTAAGCAAACTGTGGCAAAAAGCCAAATGGTGGCACAGATGTAAAACATGACACTCTGTGAGACTGACCCAAATGGGAAGGTTCCAGGTTCAAGTCTGGTGATCTCCCTGAGTAAACCAGGAATGTATATCCCCATGATCCAGAGCTGGCTGAAGCTAGGGGTGGAGACTTCCATCAAGACCCTGTTGGAAGTGATATCTCTCTGTCTCTGTCTCTCTCACTCATTGAGAAAAGAAATAAATTTTATTTTAAAATAAATTGTTGGGACCAACAGTTAGTATAATGGCTACATCACTGAACTCCCATGTAGTCAACTGCAGTTTGAGTCCTGGACCCGGTGGCTTAAATTCATGCCGGGTGTGTGTGTATGCGTGCCCAAGGTCCCGAGAGGAGAATGGAGAAGAGACTGCAGCATGGCCATCCCCCATGAGGGGTGATTTCTCACTTTCTCTCTCTCTGTCTCTCTCTGTCTTTCTGGCGGGCACATGTGCCCTATAGCAAAAACCTCTCAAATAATAATAATAATAATAAAATAAATAAATAAATTGTATATTCATACAATAGATTATAGTAGAGTGATAAAAAGAAGTGAGAACGTTTCTTGATGCTTGACAGAAAATAGTCCCAGAGACATTGTTAAATGAAAAACCAAATGAAGAACAGTGTTTACAGCAAACCACCTTTCATAAAAAATAAAAACATTTACGTATATTTCTTTACATAATCATAAAGAGACTCTGGAAAGAGACTCAAGAAATGAACAATCGTTATGGGTGAGAAGACTGGTCGGATGAATCAGGGAAGAAAGAAAAATCGTTCCCCACTTTTTATATGTTTTTAACTATGTAAATGGATTAAATCATGAAGTTGAAGAATATTTAATTACATGGAGGAAAAGCTTATAATAAACTGTTAAAGTGGGGGGAAAAAAACTTTAAAAAGAGAAAAAACAGAGTGACCTTAAATAAGTCACATCTGTCCAAGCCTCACTTATCTGTAAAATGACAAAAAAGATGTCTACTTCACAACATTGTGGTGAGAATAAGTGGGCTCAGAGTAGGTTAAAACATACATTAATTGGTGGGACCAGCAGTTTGCATAATGGCTATGTTGCTGGACTCCCATGTAGTCGACCGCAGTTTGAGTCCCAGACCCAGCGGCTTAAACTCACGCTGGGCGCGTGTGCATGCGTGCCCAAGATCCCGAGAGGAGAATGGAGGAGAAGGTATTGCGGAGTGGCCATCCCCCCAGGGGATGATTTCTCGCTTTCTATCTCTCTGTCTCTGCCTGTCTGGCGAGCACATGCACCCTAGAGCAAAAACTTCTTC
Organism: Tupaia belangeri chinensis; assembly: GCF_000334495.1. NCBI lineage: Eukaryota > Metazoa > Chordata > Mammalia > Scandentia > Tupaiidae > Tupaia > Tupaia belangeri. The sequence continues at coordinate 305,992 of NW_006159927.1, read as the reverse complement.
AAAAAAAAAAAAAAAAAACATTAATCAAACACATTGCTAATAGTACATAAGTTTAGGTACTAATGGGCCCATAGAAATAGAAGTGTACTTTAATGCTTGTTGAACATAGTTATGTCTAGGTGGTGGGATGCAGATGGTTTTTTGTGCTTATCTAGATTTTCTAATTTTGCCATGAAAAGTACACATTCTGGCCTCGCCTCATTGGCACAGGCAGTAGCACACTAATCTGCGGTCTGGAAGCCACACAGCTGACTGCAAGTTTAGCTCCAAGTTAACCTGAAACATACTGAGTGCACGGATCCAAGATCTTGACCAGGTAGAGGGCTGGGAGAAGAGTTCATGATGTGACCAGACCCTGTAGGAGGCATGGGAGGTTCCTACCTCTGTGTGTGCATTATCTCTCCCTCTCTCTCTCTTTCATGTGCATGTGCTCATTCTTGCTCTCTCTCTCTCTCTCTCTCTCTCTCTCTCTCTCTCTCTCTCATGAAAAACATAAAATAAACTTAAAAAAAAAAAACTGGGGTCAGTATGGTGGTTAAGGTGCTGGACTCCCACATTGCCAACTGTGGTTTGAGTCCCAGACATGGTGACTTGAAATTCATGCCAAGTGCATGTGCTTGTGTGCCCAAAATCCCAGGAGGAGAATAAAGGAGAAGGGATTGCAGTGTGGCCATCCCACCTGGGAGCTGATTTCTCACTTTCCCTTTCACTGTCTCTCTGCTTCACTCCAGCAAGCATAGGCACCCTGTGTCACAAACAAAAACATACTTATGTTAACAACTTCAAAAACATGAAAATGTTATTTGTAAAGTGACAGAAAGCACTATTTAAAGTACCTTTCAAATCCCTCTCCACCCTTTTTCCAAGATAAGTAGAAATTGTCTTAGGAGTCTGGGCAGGCAGGTCAGCAGAGTATTGGTGGCACTCACCATGCAGTCACTGAGCCGTGGGGTTGCAGACAGTCAAAGACACCATCTAATAATTCATCTGGCAGGAACGCCCACAGATTCCTCAAGGTGGGGACACTGCCCTAGCTCAACCTCCACTGAGCCCCTCACAAGATGGCCTTTGTGATCTCGGACACAGTCAACAGCCCTCGTGGAGATCTAATAGCAGACTGGGTGCTACTCTAAGCTTTTCTGTGCATTGATGCAGTTAATCCTCACCACAGGGCTATGAGGTGTTACTCCCCACCGACGTGTTGAAAAACTGCATTACAGAGGATCGAACTGACTAGTTCAAGATCACACAGCTAGTAAGGAGCAAAGCCAGGATTTGAACTCCATCAGCCTAATACTGCCTATGTCCTGACATAAGAAATGTTCACGGTGGTCAGGCTTTATGATTAAAACAGAATAACAGTGTTTTTGGTGAGAACACAGAGAGAGAGAGAGAGAGAGATTGATGAACAAAGCAAGGCATGACTCCAGATAACACAAATGAAGTTGATTGAACCTAAAAGTCATAGATGGTATGGAAAGTGGTTGCCTTTGAGTGTCATCAATTGGGAACGCCGCCAGAATTTCAGGACTGGAATCAGACTTCCCTGTTAGAATCCTCTCTCACAATGCTACCAAATCGCTTATTTCATCCAGTGGTGAAATGTTTACTGTGCCTCAAGACGTCCTGGGCTAACTCTGGATGTCTCTGACTCTGGAAACCTACAGGCCTCGGGCCTTCTGAAGAGACTGCTTCCTAAAGCAATGCTCACCTGGGCTGTTTAGGTCTCGGTCTGTGTGTTACAACACCTGTATCATTGCTTTGCATTTTGTTGCAGATGGCTTGCCTGGGAGGGGTCACACGCTGAATAAAACATGGCCCAGGTTTCACCTTCATATCCCTCCTTTTTCAGCCAGATCTTTAAAAATGTACATTTTTCCTCTGGAGCGTGAGGATGGTGGTTTGGCAGCCCTTGGCTACTGCAGCATGGAACTTTGGTCCTTACCCTCCCCAACCAGTCTCTCATTTCACTTTGAAGCATCCTCTTAGCGTAAGCTCGTCAGCAGCTGTCGCGGTCACTGGGCTGCTCTTAACACTTCATTTTTTAGCCTGTTAAGTTTAATGCCCCCGTGCTTGGTGAAGTAAAGGGAACGGCCTCTCCTTGTGGCTGTGATGGTGGTTTAATCTCTCAGAAACTCTACCCAGACATGTACAGTCATTTATTCACTGCATGCAGTGGGTTCCTGGATCAGCCCATGTAGCTTGATGAAACTTGGGGAGAGCCTTAAAAGCAGAGAAGTTCTTAATTATTCACTTTCTGAGTGCCTTTCACAGCAAAATACCACCACCACCACCCCGCCAGCTTTCTCAACCCACACCAGGAATCAAAAAAAGTCAAGGCATCATTCTTGACCCCTACAGTCCATCCACAATTAAATCCTATTGGTTTTTTTCTCCAAAATTTATCTCAGAATCTTCGCATGTACCTCTACTACCCCTAGCTACCATGAACTCGCACTGGAACTCCTGCAAAAAAAGCTTCCTATCTGGTCTCCTCCTCTGGTTCTCCCTCTGCAACCAGAGATGCTTTTTAATCACAAATTGGATCACATAGTATTCCTTCCCTGCTTGAAGCCCTGTAGTAAATCCCCAACCAAGAAGAATAAAGTCCAAGTTTCTTACCATGGTCTACAGGGTCCCACATGACCTAATCCTATACAGCTCTCTGACCTCCATGGCTACCAGGTGCCCTTTGCTCGTGTCATTCCAGCCATACTGTCTACTGCGATTCTCCCAGAAGCAAACCTGAAGACAATAATTTGGGTTCAAGTAGGAAATATGGGAGATGATCCTAGGAAACAATTTAAAGGACTGGGAAAGTGTAACAAAGGGGTCAGTCCATGGCATAGTGGTTAAGGCACCTAAAGTCCACATGGTCAACAACACAGTTTGAGTCCCTGACCAGCTGGCTTAAAAAACAACAAGGCTGGGGGACCAGCAGATGGTGTAATGGCTATGTCACTGAACTCCCATGTAGTAGACCACAGTTTGAGTCCTGGACCTGGTGGCTTAAACTCACGCCGGGCGTGTTTGTGTGTGCGTGCCCAAGATCCTGAGAGGAATGGAGAAGGGATTGATTGCAGTGTGGCCATCCCCCATGGGGGGTGATTTTTCACTTTCCATCTCTCTGTCTCTCTCTGTATTTCTGGTGACCACACACGGCCTATAGCAATAAAACCTCTCAAGAAAAAACAAGACTGGGTAGCCAGGGGGCAGGCTGGTTAAACTACTGGACTCCCACATGGCTGACTGCAGTTTGAGTCCCAGACCAGGTAGCTTGCTCTCTCACTTTCTCTCTGTTCTCTCCCTACCTCTCTCTGGTGAGCACACATGCTCTACACAAACTTAAAAATAATAATAACAATAATAATAAATTAAACTAAATAATTTTTTGAAAAACACAACAAGGCATGTGTACCTGCCTGCCAAAATCCCAAAATGAGGAAGAAAGGAAGAAGAACAGATTGTGATGTGACCATTCCCCAAGAGGAATGCTTTCTCACTTGTTCTCTCTCCTTCTCCTCTCTCTCTCACTCTCTCATAAGCAAATGCACTCTCTGGCAAGTTAAAGGAAAAAGAATAATTTTTTTTTTAAGTGTAACAGAGGAGCTGGCAGGTGGTATGGTGCTTAAGGGCACTGGACTCCCATATGTTTGACCGTGATTCAAGTCCCAGATCTGGTGGCTTGCTTTCTCAAGTTCTCTCTCTCCCTCTCTCTCTCTCTCTCTCACTCTCTCTCTCTCTCTGTCACTCTGGTCAAATTTTTTAAAATAAATAAATAAAGCCAAATAAAATTATTTTTCAAAAAGTGTAACAGAGAATATATAAAAGCTAATGAAAAAAAGAAAAAAAAAGCTAATGAAAAGTGCATTCATGAGTGGATTACCTCTGTAGACAATTGGGGCTCAGTTATGTTGGGGATCTTCTATGTGGACATGTCTCAGAGTTGTTCTGGCATAGAATGAGGAAGCCTAGGAGTGTATCACCACATCCCATCTCTCATTGTTGAGCATCATTCCAGGGACAAAACTTCCCAGATTTTTGGCTGAGCACTCATCCAGGGCAAGAGAATGCTTTTAGACAGAAAAGGGCCAGTAGTCACAACTTCGTTGACTGAGAGGATGTGGAGAGGACCAACAGCCTAAGCTATCCAAGCGCTACTCAACAGTGTGGTCCCTGGACCATATGCCACTCACAAAATATAACTAGTCTGTGATAAAATGAGCATTCTAAGCAAGAATGCTAATCAACTACATCTCTGAGTACACTCTTAGCTCTACTGACATTTTCTTCACAGAAGATTTTCTTAATGAATAATGTATTCTCTAGCTCAAGCTTAGTATAGACTGGAACTTTCTTTTTTTTTTTTTTTTTTTTTTTTTTTGGTTTTTGATATAGGGTGCATGAACTTGCTGGAGGAAAAGAGAGAAAAAAAAAAATGAGATGTCAACCCCAAGGGGAATGGCCACACCACAATCTGTTTTCCTCTATTCACCCATGCACACGTACCTGGCATGATTTTCAAACCACCAGGTCTGGAACTAGAACTGTGAAGTGGCCATGTGGGATCCAGCACCTTAACCACCATGCCACCTGCTGGCCTAGACAGGCAATTTAAATAGCCCTGTATATTATCTTTCTGTCTGCTATTAGAATACATTGAACTTGTTCGTGCCACACAATCTCTGTTTTCACTCCAGGGGACCAGAAATTAGCCTGACTCCTTTGCCATTATTCCATAGTATCACACGTAGAGTTGGTGCTCAAAACACTCACTTGATAAGTGAATGAATTTGCAACCAATAGCCACTCCAACGTTTTTATGTGATGTCCTCCTCCCGTCAGAAGGTGCTTAGTGCTGACTTGCCCTTGCTTGGTGTCAGGCAGGAACACTTATCCCCAGTGACACCACTGTACTCCTACAGTAGACCCCAAATCATGGCTCACACCTTGTGGTATCCATGTCTTCATTACACTAACTGCTGGTCCTTTTTTTTTTTTTTTTTTGGAGAGGTTTTTGCTATAGGGTGCGTGAGCTCGCCAGACAGACCGAGAGAGACAGAGAGACAGAAAGTGAGAAATCACCCCCCCCCAGGGGGGATGGTCACGCCGCAATCCTTCCTCCTCCATTCTCCTCTCAAGATCTTGGGCACGCACGCACACGCGCCCGGTGTGAGTTTAAGCCACCGGGTCCAGGACTCGAACCACAATCGATTACAAGGGAGTCCAGCGACATAGTCATTACTCTAACTGCTGGTCCCTCCATGTCTTCATAACAGTGCTTGAACATCCAACTTCTGAAGCACGAGACTCCTTCATTCTGGAAATTGGGCATCAAGTTATCTGAAGTCCTAGTAGAATGTGTAAGAGTGCTGACTTGAGAATTAGATGAATATAGCTTCAAATTCCTTTCTCTCCACTCTACGGTTGTGTGACTTGAGCAAGTGACTTCTACCCATGAGCCTCAATTTTCTCATCATGTTGTTGTAAGAATTTAATTTGTTAGTTCGCATAGAGCAGGGTTTCTCAAACTAGGCACTATTGACATTTCTGAACTAGGTAACTTTTTGTTGAGGGGGACAACTGTCCTGTGAAGTGCATAACATTCAGCGGCGTTTCTGGCCTCCTCTTACTACATGTTAATAGAATCTCATTCCCTCTATGTGACAACCAAAATGTTTCTAGACATTGTCAAATGTTCTCTGAGTGGGAGAAATCACTGCCAGTCATTAACCACTGGTATAAAGTCTTAAAGACAGTGGCTACACATTGTTGAATTACTATGTACTTTAGTTTCCTTACCTATAAAATAGGTCTAATAATGATGCCCAACTCACAGTTAAGGAGATTAAATAAGATAATATACGTGAAGGACTGATCAGAATACCTTCTATACTACAAGTACTTCTTTAAGAAGTTATTTTTATCACTGAAGCTTGACAATTATTTGCAATTACTGCTGTCTGTATTGTAATTAACTTAAAAACTTTTCATCATTAATCTGCATTCAATCCAATCATGGACATAGCTTTCCCAGAAAGTCTTACTATTCACACTGCATCCACATCCTCTAGAACTGTAACCTTTTTCATAATAAGCTACTCTGGTGCTACGATTTGAATGTTTTTGTCACCTCCAAAATTTATGTTGAACTTAATTTCCAATGTAACAGAATTGGGAGCTATGGCCTTTGGTAGGTGTTGGAGTTGTGAATAAAATTAGATGGTCTTAAAAGAGAGCTTGACAGAAGGAGTGTTGTCTCTTCTTGTCCTTCTGTCTTCTGCCTTGTAAAGACACAGTGTTCATCTGCTCTGGAAGATTCAGCATTCAAGGCACCATCTTGGAATCAGATTCTGAGCCCCTACCAATGAATTTTGCAGCACATTGATCTTGGACTTCTCCAGAATGGTGAAAAATAAACTTATATCTTTTATAAATTACCCAGTCTGTTTTATTTTGTTACAACAGTACAAATTGACTAAAACACTAAGGGTTTCTCTGACAATGAGATACCATCTCACCTTCCAAACCCAGTGTGGCAGGCTGTGTAGGGAGCTTCTTGACTATACTTCACTCACCTTTGGAGCATTTGACCATTTCACCCTGGATGCCTAAAGGGGACGATCTCAATTGGGTCAGAATACTAAAGGCTAGTGACTGAGCTTCTAGAACACCATGATTTGCCTATCCAATTGAACCTTCTCTATTAGTAAGACCTACACTGGCCTATCCAACTCCAGTTAAATTATTTTAAAATATATTGCAGTACTGAAGCCAATAAGGTATTTTTGAACTTATAAACTAAAAGGGAGAGAAATAGTGGCTCATCCATGGAGACCTTCAAGAAGAACTGGACAGTGTCAGATTTTCATGTGCTTGAAGGAAATACTGATTAGCAGATCTTCACAGGTCTTCTGGTTGCAGAGTTCTAAGAAGCTTCTCTCCAACCACCTTGCTTCCCCTTAGACTCTATTCCTGGCCAGGAACCTACTCCTAGCTATCCAGCCTACTCTGGCACCATTTCCTATCTGATCTCTGCCTCAGCTGACCCTGCTACAAAGTTGAATCCTCCCACCATGCGTAGTTGCTGCTATGGCCTGGAAGAAGATAGGAATGACATGGTTCTCAAATACCAAGTGGAGATTCATCCATTCAAGCAAGCAAGAGCACCTAAAAGCCTATGCTGTGTCCAGGAAGAGCCTTCATTAATCTTGCCCTGAAAGATTTCACAATCAAGTAGATTTAGAGTTGTCATTGTTTACATGCCAATTTATGTGACTATGAGCTTTTTTGAAGTGTATTTATTCTTTCCTGAAGGAGACCGAGAAAGTGAGTGAAAGAGAGCACTCCCACCAAGGTCGTGACACTACAATCACCCTCAGCCTGCAGGCAGCCTTAGATCATGAGCAAGTGTGTGCCCAGTGTACTTAGGGAGGTCTCTGGACTTGAATTAACCTCCCTATATGGAATGGTCTCACAGAGCATTGCATTTTACTGCTTGCCACCCTCTAGCTCTGTGACTATGAGTTTATACAGTCGTCCCTCAGTATCGTGGCAGGATTGATTCCAGGATGCTCCCCAAATACCAAAATCTATGGGTGCTCAACCCCCTTATAGAAAATGATGCAGTATTTTCAAATAACCTACACTCATTTTTCAGTATACTTTAAACCATCTCTAGTAACTTATAATACCTAATGCAATGTAAATGCTATGTTAATAGTTTTTATACTATATTGATCACTGCCCTCAAGGACCTGTCATTCTTTTTTTCCCCCAGAGATTTTTGCTATAGGGCACATGCACTGCAGGGAGGCAGAGAGCCAGAAAGCAAGAACAGAGTGCTATACCAAAACTAAGTGCAGACACACAGAAATAAGAGTTCAAAAACAAACAAGAAAATGGTCAACTTAATGGGAGAAACAAGTCTGGAGTTGAACGTTATCTTCCAGAATTTAAACAGAAAGATCAGACCGCAACAGAAGAGAGATTAATTACATAAGATTGAACTGGTGAACCAAATTTTATGACTTTTGACTAAAACATTACTGAATTTTTTCTATGCTGTGTTTTCCAGATTTGAGGATTTGTGTCTTCTCTTGAGATGTTGATAGATTTATGGATCTACAAACAGAATCCTAACCTGTTTCCTGGCTTTAAGTCTTTAGCAAATTTCTCTTAGCATATTTGACTTTGGTTTATTAAAGCTAAAACTGCCTTACTTGGAAAACCAGCAGGTGGCTTGGTGGTTAAGACACTGGACATTCCCATATGACCAACCATGGTTCAAGTCCCAGGCCTGGTGGTTTGCTTTCTCACTTTCCCTCTCTCTTTCTCTCTCTCTCTCTGTCTCTCTCCAGTAAAATTAAAATATGTGAATAAGTAAATAACAACTAAATAAATAATTCTGTTTTTAAAAACTACCTTTCTTGAAATTAAATGTGTGTGTGTGCAGTAATATATTTTTATATTTATAGATATGTATACATATATATATAATACCTATTTAAGGACCCCAGTAAGCTATTTAGCCTCAGTTAGGTGCTACTTTATAGTATGTTCATTTTACTCACAGAGTTTCATGCCCAAAATCAGACATGTGTTCACAGATGTGTATATATTAGCTGAACTTTCGATTGAAAGTATTTAGATTAAGATATTTTGTGAATCAACAAAATGTGGGGGGGGGAGGAATGGAAAGCAACTGTAGATATCAGAGACAATGTGGGAAGAGGGTGGGAAATAGGGAATCAAAACAACAACAACAACATATATATATATATGAAACAAGAAATGGAAAATTATTTGTTGACAATAGCATGTATGATTAAGTCACTATATAGTATATTCTGGATGGGAAATAGTGTTTTGTATGCTACGATGATGTTCAGTCAATAAATGTAAAATTTTTCTTAAAAATTTGTAGGAAAAAAAAAATCGCCCCTGAGGGAGGATGGCCACACCACAGTCCCTTCTCCTTGAATCTTTTTGTAGGATTTTGCACATGCATTCATACACATCCAGTGTGAATTTCAAGCTGCCAGGTCTAAGACCTGAACCACTATCAACTACGTGGGAGTCCAGCACCTTAACCATTATGCCATCTGCTGGCCCCCATGGACCTTGCATCTAAGGGCAAAGACAGTCTACAGTTAAATAAACCAAGTAATTAGAGAAGCAAATAAGAAAGAAGCTACTTCAGATTGGGAGGGGAATAGTCTTTTTAAAGAGGTGATATTTGAGTTAAAACATAAATTAAAAAGAGACAGGAAGCCCGACCTCCATGGTTCAAGCAGAGTGTACTGAAACTGCAGGGCTGGAAGCCACATTGGTAACATGTGCCCAAGATCTTGATGAGCTGGAGGACTGGAGGAAAGGGAGCACAATGTGATGAGACTCTATCAAGGTTCTCTCTCTCTCTCTCTCTCTCTCTCTCTCTCTCTCTACTCTCTCTCTCTTCTTTCTTTCTCTCCTCCCTCTCTTCCCCCACCCCATTCTCTATCACAAATAAAATAAATAAGTCTTGGGACCAGCAGCTGGCATAATGGCTATGCCGCTGGACTCCCATGTAGGCGACCATGGTTCAAGTCCCGGACCCGGTGGCTTAAACTCACGCCGGGCGCATGTGCGTGTGTGCCCAAGATCCTGAGAGGAGAATGGAGAAGAAGCGATTGCAGCGTGGTCATCCCCTCGGGGGGGGGTGATTTCTTGCTTTCTGCCTCTCTGTCTCTCTCTGTCTTTCTGGCGAGTGCACGAGCCCTATAGGAAAAACCTCTCCAAAAATAAATAAATATGTCTTAGATAGAAGAAAGAGCCATGTAAAGGGAAGAGTGTCCCAAGCATATGTGATAGTGTGTGAGAAGGCTCTGAGCTCTCCAAAGTCTGATGTGGATGAAAGCTGTCTTCCGCACATCAGGCTTGGCAGATGGAGCTGATCTCAAGAAAGAAACACTAAAAAGAGGACCTGATAGAGAATCATTAGGCAGCTGTTTTTCATGTGGTTTTGGTGTTAAGGGAAGAAAGAGGGAAGCAAGGAGAAGCTCCAAAAACCTGCAACAAATGGATGATTCTGAATATTCGATGGTAAATATTGATATAATAATTGTTCATGATAATGGTAAAAATGATAAAGAGACAAGGCTGTCAAAGCGCAACGACACTCCTGGCAAAAGTACATGACCTCTCTCAGCCTCAAATAAAGGACAAAGGGGGGTACAGTATCCTTCATTCTTTTTCTGCTGCCTGCGACACACCTGAAAATCTCAGGGATCACAGCCATTCTGGGCCTGAAACTGCAGCAGAGAGAAGACACTGTGAGATGGGGAAAGCATTAACCATAGAAGGATGGGGAGTCCTTTGACCCACTCTCCCCACTAGGCAGAAGAGCAAGAATTAATGGAGATGGCATCTGCATGGTCAAAGACCAGGATCACCTTGAAATGCCTGAATGACCCTGCAGAAAAATCCATGCAGGGGACTAGCAGATGACATAATGGTTATGTCACTGGACTCCCACATGGCTGACTGTAGTTCAAGTTCCAGACCTGGAGGCTTGAAACTTACGCTGAGTGAGTGAGGATGCATGAACAAAGTCCCAAGAGGAGAATGGAGAAGGGATTGTGGCATGGCCATCCCCTCTGGGGAAGTGATTTCCTGCTTTCTGTCTCTCTGGCGAGCACACACACCCTATAGCAAAAATCTCTCAAAAGAAAAATACATGCAGTCATTAAATCCTTCAGGTATGACCACAGACTTCTGAGAGAGTAGTGGTCCAGTCAAAGGCACTAACTAGAGATATACCAGTGATTTAATGTAAGATTAGTAACTTAGAGACAATTTCCTTACCTGGGATTTTTACTTAACTTAGAAACAATTTCCTTACCTGGGATTTTTACTTACCCCGGACTCTGCTGGACCAAGGTTCTCTTTCAATAACCAGTTTTATTGTTCAACGATAAGGGAAGATTGCCCCATGGACAGAAGAAACTAAATCCCTACAGAATTCATTTGGCTGCTGCATCCGTTTAGAAGATTAAAAATATACCAAGCACATATTGTTTCTCTCTTATGGGGAACACGCTGCTAACTAGACTACTCCAGGGATGTTCCTTAAGTCTCAGGCCAAATTACAGTCCAGACACACTTGGGGGAATTGAAAAGTTCATATGTCTAGAGCCTCAAACTGGAAAATGAGAAAAACAAACCAAAGAGAGAGAGAGAGAGAGAGGAAAGGCGAAACATTCATACAAGTATTCAGAGGATGAAGTGGCACATGGCATGACCAGGGACCTTTTGAATCTCTGAGACCTGGATTCATATTTCTGTTCTACCCTTTTGTCATCTTGTCTTTTTCACTTAACGTCTCTTTGCCTGTTTGTCCATCGAATTTGGTGAGACTTACTTTCCAGGAACACTATGAAGATTACAGAATGGAGGACATTAATGGCTCGGAGAGTGCCTGGGACACAGTGGGCTTCCAATAAAGAGCTACAGTTACTGCCAGTTTATCAGAAATCGTTCTTTATGTTTGCCTTAAACACATGGCATAATCATTTCATAATACAAACAGTAACTACATGATAATCAAAGGACCAACACAGCAGGCACCATGTAGAACCTCTGATCCCATGCTACCATTGGGCTTAGAATTCAACGTTTTTATCTTTAATTTATGCCCAATGCAGAAATGCCTTAACTTTATTTACCAGCTAGACACTAATGTGTACTCTAAAGGAAATTACCCTCACCAGGATCCAACTGTGGTTACAAAATGTTAAATAACAAATCCCACGACTAGCAGATGGCACAATGGTTTCATCACTGGACTACCGCGTAGCTGACCGCGATTTGAGTCCTGGATCCGATGGCTTAAAACTCTTGTTGGACGCATGTGCACATGTGCCCAAAATCCAGAGAGGAAAATGGCGGAGAAGGGGTTGCAGCATGGCCATCCCTCTGGGGGGTGATTTCTTGCTTTCTGTCTCTCTGTCTCTCTCTGTCTCTCCAGCAAGCACATGCACCCTCTAACAAAAATCTCTCTTTAAAAAAAAAAATCACTTAGTGAAAGAAAAAAAAATTTTTTTTTGCTTTTAAATAAAGATAAAAAGAACAATGGAGTTCATAAAATAATTCAGTCAGATCTGTGCTTAGCTCGCTTCCACACATCACTAAAATCAAGGGTCTGTCTGTCTCCATTTATCTTAAAATGAACCGAGGTTCCCAGCTCTTGGAAGGGAGACTACAAATGATCAATTACATCTTAGTGCACAAAGTCAAAGGTTAAATGTATTATTGCTCACCACAGGCTGACCCTAACCTCAGGATTAATGTCATAAACAAAAAGGGGAAAATATAGATAGGCTTGTAAAGGTACCAGCTTGAGTCTCCAAAGAATTACAAAAAGGGAAATGATGACCCCTACCGTTAGGAACAAGAACAGACAGCTGGCCTTGGGAACACTGAGACGTGGAAGGAGGGCTACTACACAGATTCTGAGTGCTGAAGGGACACAGGTTCTTCCAGTCCCCACAGGATGTTTTAATATTGAGGCCCAACTGAACAGCAAGTCCTGGCTTCCTCTTCTGACGATCTCTGAGAAGCAAAGGATCCTGTATGGCACTGGGGCGGCATTTGTATTTGCAAAATACAGACTAAGAGGTTTCACTCTGGGTATGAAGCCCAGGACAGAATCATTATGAATGCAAATGGATCTCCGTATCTGCCAAAGCTAGGATGAGGAGTAAGGGTCTTCACTATTCCTTTCCTTTCTTCTTCTTCTTCTTCTTCTTCTTCTTCTTCTTCTTCTTCTTCTTCTTCTTCTTCTTCTTCTTCTTCTTCTTCTTCTTCTTCTTCTTCTTCTTCTTCTTCTTCTTCTTCTTCTTCTTCTTCTTCTTCTTCTTCTTCTTCTTCTTCTTCTTCTTCTTCTTCTTCTTCTTCCTCTTCTTCTTCTTCTTCTTCTTCTTCTTCTTCTTTTTTTTTGGAGAGGTTTTTGTTATAGGGCGCATTCGCTCACCAGAAAGAGAGAGACAGAAAATGAGAAATCACCCCCCGAGGGGGGATGGCCAGCCATGCCACAATCCCTTCTCCTCCATTCTCTTCTCAGGATCTTGGGCACGCACGCACAAACACCCAGCGTGAGTTTAAGTCACCGGGTCCGGGATTTGAACCACAGTCGACCACATGGAAGTCCAGTGACATAGCCATTATGCTAACTGCTGGTCCCTCCTTTCCTTTCAAAGGAGCCACTCTGGAACTCAAATCCCAAAGCTTACTTTCAAGCTCAGAAGTTCAAGACCTCAATTGTGGATCCCAAATAATGAATTTCTGCATAAGCAATTGAGAGAGACACATAAAGCATCTGCTTACAGGAGGAGCAATCTATTACCTTGTGGCCCAGTATCAAGCAAGTGTAGGAGGAATACAGAGAGGACCAAGCTGAGAGCAGCCATCATCAGGGTCCCTCAGAGCAGCCACCTGTGGCAATCAAATCACTGTGCTAGTCAACAAATGATCTTGACTCTCACCTGGGCAGGCGCTGGGATTGTCCTTTCCAGCCCCCTGTGGCCTGATACAACTACATCTATAGTTCCAGCCATTGTTCTATGAGCAGAAATCAGAGCATTGGATCACTGTGTGAGACCTTCCAGAGTTCTTTTTTGCACCATGAGCAGAGTTCGCCCAATCCGCCAGTGCCACATAGCATAGTAAAAAAATAAAACTTGAGATTCGGAGGTTGTTCCTGGTGCAACATAATCTATCCCACCGTAACTGACTCGTTGCCCAAGGTCACAGGGCTGAGAACCTTGTGCTCAGGAGAACTGCGAGGCTACAGGAAAGCCAGAGGAGCTTAGCTGCTGCCTGAATTGAGGACTAAAGTTATGCAGATGTTGGTGCTGATCTAGAAAGGCACTTCCCATCTTTTTCACATCATGGCACTTACAGAAAATGTTAATATGTACATAACATCCTGGGGTAAACTGAAGAGGAATTGGAACTCTCCATGTAGAATTTGATTAAAAGCTCAGTTTCTTTTCTTTTGTTTTAAAGTTTCTTTCTTTCTTCCATGAGAGAGAGCCCTCACACCAGCTCCAGCTTCAGCTAGCCTGAATTATAGACATGTGTGTATCTGGCAGGCCCTGGGACATGAACCCATGACCTTCTTATGTAGATGCAACTGAAATTCCACTGCACCACCACCTGGCCCCCATTTAATTTCTTAACATTATGTAACTATAATATGCAAAAATAAAATGCAAGGTTATAGAGAACACATTAATTATCAAATTTGATAAACCTATGACATAATCTCTTTTATTTTGGGGGAGCCAACTGGTAGCATAGTGGTTAAAGCACTGGACTCCCACATGGCCAATTGCAGTTCAAATCCCAGATCTGGTGGTTTAAAAATAACACTGGGTGCATGTACGTGCATGCCCAAAATCCCAGGAGGAAAGGGGATTGTGGTGTGGCCATCTCCCCTGGGGGATTTCTCACTTTCCCTCTCACTGTCTCTCTCTGTCTCTCTTCAGTGAGTACACATGCCCTATGACAAAATCCTTAAAAAGGCAAGAAGAAATTTTTTGATTTTTTTAATTGAGAAGCTTGGTATTTCTTTACTCACACTATATAACTTTTTCGCATTACATTTTAAGCTTGAAATGGCCACACAATTTCTCATAAATATTTGAGGGTTTTTTACGTGTATTTATTTCTTCCACAAGTGAGAGATGCACTGCAGGACAGCATCTCCAACAGGGTCTTAACACCACAATACACGCTGGCCTTAGCCAGCGCTGGATCATTGGCACGGATGCGCCCAGTGCACTGACGGAAGTCTCCAGACACGAACCTGGAACCTTCCCGTGTGGGTCAGCCTCACGGAGCATCATGTTTTTGCCACTACACCAGTCTGGCCCCCGCAAGATCTGTTAATGATCTCGTCATAATTCCTGGTAGTCAGCATCCATGAGAAAACTTCTATGCATAGATAATGATGAGATATTATTAATATTTTTTATAATAATCCCAAAATTATATTTAAAGAATCTAATGGGGGTTTTTTTTTTGAATGCTGAAATTCCTTGTCATAATATAGATTGTAAAAATTCAATCCAACTTTTTCACATTGAGTATTTCAAAATAATGATAAAACTCTAATTTGCAAAGTACATATGAATTGTAGGAATAGGGCCCCCCATGGCTAGCTGGGACACTACTGAGAGAGCTCTTCAGTCTCAAATGAAGAAAACTATCCAAGTTCTGTGATATGTCTATTTCTGGGCTACCACTTGGAGCTGTGCCCTCACAGCAGTCCCCACTTAACCTTCTCAGTATCATCCCACTCTTATAATGAAGACCTAGATCTTCCCTGCCCAGCCTACACAGGCACTGCCAGCCCTGACTCTGACTTCATGGCGCATTCCTCTCCATGCTCCACACTCGTTGGCTGACTCCGATTTTCTCTATGGGTCTTCCCTACCCCAGGACATTGACATAGCAGTTTGTGACCTCTGCTTGGAACATCCCTCCCCTCAGTTGTCACTTAGCTAATCCCTGTTCCTCAGAGTGCCTTCTCTAATCACCTAATCAAAATAAGGTCTCCCCACACTTACCGTTTTGTATTTCAGTCTTATCATCTGTAAAAATGGAAATAAAATCGGGGACAGCAGCTAGCGTAATGGCTATGTCGCTGGACTCCCACATAGTCGACCGCAGTTCGTGTCCCAGACCCGGTGGCTTAAAACTCACGCTGGGCGCGTGTGCATGCATGCCCAAGATCCCGAAAGGAGAATGGAGGAGAAGGGATTGCGGTGTGGCCATCCCCCCTGGGGGATGATTTCTCGCTTTCTGTCTCTCTGTCTCTCTCTCTCTGTCTGGCGAGCACACATCCCCTATAGCAAAAACCTCTCCAAAAAAAAAAAAAAGGAAATAAAATGAGCTTGTCTTGAGATATGAGGTATGACAAAAGAAACACTTAAAACAGAGCCTGGCTTGCAATAAGTGATCAATAAATCACCACTGTACCTTTACTTTTTGCTTGTGGCCTGTATCACTATTAAAAACAAATACTTATTCTTTTTTGTTGCCTTTGAGACTGCACATTCTATAAAGTCAGAGAGCATGTCTTTTTTCTTTTTTTTTAATGTCTACAATTGTACAGATACTTCTAAAAATTCCTGGAGGGTTGGTCCCATTGCCCAGTAGTTAAGGGAGCTAGATCCCACATGGCAGTCACAGCTCTAATCCCAACCCAAGCAGCTTGAAAAACAAGCTGGGCATGATGCAGGGGGAGGTAGCTCAAAATTGCAATGAGATGAAGAAATGGAAGAGAGGGGACTGCAGTGTGAACATGTCCCATTGGGGAGTGCTTCATCCCTCTCCCTCTCTCTTTTTCTTTCACTCTCTTGGTAAGTGCATGGTCCATCTGGCAATGAAAGAAAGAGAGAAAAGGGACCAGCAGGTGGCACGGTGGTTAAGGTGCTGAACACTCCCACATGGCCGAATGCATTTCAAGTCCTGGACCTGGTGGCTTGCTTTCTCACTTTTCCCTTTCTCTCTGTGTGTGTCTCTCTTTGGTCAAATTAAAAGAAATGAATGAATAAATAAAATAAATAATAAAAAAAGAAAGAAGAAACAAAGAAAGAAAAAAGAGAGAGAGAGAAAGAGAAAAAGCAATCAAAAAGGAGAAAGAAATAGAGAAAAAAGTAGGAAGACAGGAAAGAAAGAAAGAAGAAAGAAAGAAAGAAAGAAAGAAAGAAAGAAAGAAAGAAAGAAAGAAAGAAAGAAAGAAAGAAAGAAGGAAAGAAAGAAAGAAAGAAAGAAGAAAAAGGAAGGAAGGGAACACACATGGAAAATGAAAGAGAGAAACAGACCACATGGAAAATGAAATGAAAGGAAGAGTTTATTTGGTGAGGAAAAAACTTTGAAATCCACAAATAGGTTTTTTGTTTTTGTTTTTGTTTTTGTTTTGGTGAGGTTTTTGCTATAGGGAATGTGCGCTCACCAGACAGAGACGGAGAGACAGAAAGTGAGAAAGCACCCCCCAGGGGGGATGGCCATGCCGCAATCCCTTCTCCTCCATTCTCCTCTCCGGATCTTGGGCACACACGCACACGCACCCAGCATGAGTTTTAAGCCACTGGGTCCAGGACGCGAACTGCGGTCAACTACGTGGGAGTCCAGCAACATAGCCATCACGCTAACTGCTGGTCCCCTAAATCCATGCATAGGTTTTCAGAATACACCTTTCCCAAGAACTTTTTTTTTTTTTTTTGGAGAGGTTTTTGCTATAGGGCGCGTGTGCTCACCAGACAGACAGAGAGAGACATGGAGACAGAAAGGGAGAAATCACCCCCTGGGGGGATGACCATGCCGCAATCCCTTCTCCTCCATTCTCCTCTCGGGATCTTGGGCACGCACGCACACGCGCCCGGCGTGAGTTTTAAGCCACCAGGTCCGGGACGCGAACCGCAGTCAACTACGTGGGAGTCCAGTGACATAGCCATTACGCTAACTGCTGGTCCCCCAAGAACTTTTTGAGACGCCCTCGTGTATAAGACCTGGCACAGTCCCTGGTGTCATTATATCTGTTCTGAATGAATACGTACTGAATTGAATTCACGTTCAACCATGGAAATTCTACACAGTAAAGAATCAGCCTACAAGTTAATAGAAGAGGAATCTGAAAAAGTTTGAAGTGCGAATGCAAATGTACTTTTGACCTGCTTCCTCTTGCTACTTCCGTAGCCTCATTTTTCCAATCTGCCTTCTCCTCAGCCTTCTTTATCCCCTTCTGTCTCTGCATGTTTCTCTGGGATTCTATGTTTCACTGTTCTCCGTTCCATGCAGATATAGCATCTGGTCCACAGTGAGTGCGCAATAAATGTTACTGAATCAGTGATGGAATGGTTAAATGTAGGGATGAATGGATGGGAAAATAGGTGAATGAGAGGATGGCTGTGGTACTCTCTCTCTTTAGCAGGGAGAAAATTTCTTCTTGTGGTTTAAAAGACTCCCCCCCCCAAATCTCTACCCTGATGCTCCCCTAATCCAGTGGAAACAGAGTCGTCTCTCTTCTTGAAGTTAATTTGAAACCTAAACGTGAATCCGGTCTGATGGGCCCATGACACTCAAGGCTCCATTAGGGCAGCCTCTCCATTACTTGTAATGACCAGCCTTGAAATGGAATTACTTCATTCTTCAGAATAAAGTACAGGGAGTTTTTCCCTCTCTGAACAGCAAGCACATACTGCAAAGACATTCTGCTTCTATAAATATGCTTTTCTAAATGTTAAAGGGTTAGAGCAATTTCCAAAGGTCTCTGCCTCGAAGGAGCCCTCGGATGATATTTAATTGAACTACTTTTGCTTTGAGAAGTGAGGAAACTAAAATGTAAGACGTGGAAATGCTTCTTGATTTTATGTCAAAATATAAGCTACCAGATAAAATAATGGAAAGAGAATTTTCTGTTATTAAACACAGGGGCATGAACATAAATAGATCAACCAAGGAGATAAGTGTAAGATTCTTGTAGGACGACCAGAAGACAAGGGATCTCCTTTTAAACTCTATTTTCCAAATTTTAACAATGGTGTAAGGCACTTTTGTTGATAAAAATCACTAGAAATCTCCCTCCTTTGGCATTCAAAAATTGAACATAAAGTATAAGTATGCCTATGACAAGTTTAAATATTAACTTTTTCATAATACCCTTGTGGTGTTAACAGTGCAAATCCTTTGAACAGAGAAAACTGAATTTTGTAAAGATTTAAAAGAGAGATCACTTAAGCGAAGTAAAGTCTCTGAAAACGGGCACATGATCAATTTGTCATTTTGCATTTGAGAAAACATTTGAATGCAAATTGGCATAGTTCCCACCTAAGTCACACATAGTAGCCAGCAATTCAATTCTCCCGTTCCATGGTATTCAGAATGTTGGTGAAATTCTGAATTCCATGTGAGGTTCTCCGAAGACGAAGGGCGCTAGTTGCTGCAGCTGGATCATTACTCACAGGATGCTGGAAAGAGAAGGTGAATGTGTAAATGGATTTTGATCACTACCCAATCCCCATGCTGTGCCCTATGAACCCTCGTCATCGTAGTCATTCATTTAGACAATGTGAATGGCGCCCCCTACCGTTCATCAGTAAATATCCTGCACATCAAGCACCGTTTATATTTTAGCTGTGGTCTTTTGTTAGGCTACCCATCGTGGACATCAGCCTCTAGTTGAGGGGAAACCAAACCAAAGACGAACTCAAAATCTCATTATGGTAGCCAAGAGGGATCTGTATTTCCCCTTCTCCATTGCTTGTATCAGGCCCAGGCTACAAGTAAACCAAACCAGTGCTTTCACCCAGAATTCTAAACCTAAAGAGGGTGACACAAAAATTCAGGTCCAGTGGAGATTATCAAAGACAGCAGTAGTAGTAGTTGACAGTCCAGGAACAATAGGATGGGGCAAGGCTGAAGGGTGCCTGAGTAAAGTGGCGAGTCAGGGAGCTGAATCCAGTCTACACTCTGCTTGCCACACTCATACACCTACATGTACAAAGCAGGGCCTTTTTCTAATTCATGTAAATGAACAGCAGTGATCCCGAGCTGGGGTTCAGGTAGAGGCTACAGTTGCAGCCATCTAAGCAGTCTATTCACCTTGACTACAGGCCTCCCCAGGCCCCTATTCTCCAGCTTTCCTATCCATTCTGCGAGCTCCCTGTCATCCTCCCAATGCATCACTTCTCTGTTAAAGTTGTGGGAGTCAGTTTCTATTGTTTGCACATCTATTATCAGCCCAGCAGAGTCCAGACTGTACACCTCCTGTCCCTACCTTGCATTGTCACCTAAGGGCCCCCAGCAAAAGCCCAACTTAATGAGGTATGCAGAATTAGAAGAGAAAAACATGTTAAATGAGACTATTACTCCACTACCCATCTAACAGAAATCAGTCTCCACGTGCAAAGTTTTTTAAACAGACAGGGATGTTAGAGACCATCTATCCTGATCCCTTCATTTGGTGAATAAAACCCAAAGGAGGCAAGTGAATTGTTCAAGGTCACCTAGCTAGTTAATAGCAGCTTCTGTAAGACCGGCTATCTCAGCTTCTTAATTGCATTATTTATGTGGGCACCATGATGTGGCTGGAGTCAAACAAAAGAGGAACATTAATTCAGCTCACCAAGCTGTGCCTAAATGTTCACGGGATGCTTTGCTAAAATCAATTTTGCCTTCGAATTTTAATCTTGGTGTAACCCTGATTTATGAACAATGTTATGAGACATTTTGAACATAAAAAAATAATTAAGATTTACAGGGTGAAGACACCTTCTCTTGTGGTTACTGCAGTGGAACAAGATCTTAAAGGCGAAACTGGGACTTACCTGCATGAGAGCAGGAGAAAGCAATGAACTGTGGTCAGACATCTGTACATGTCCGTCTCTTCTCCTAGAATACACGGGAGTCTTGATCCTGTAAATGCTAGGAATGATGTCGAAGGGCAACAGTAATGGAAAACAGAAGTGCCTAATCCAAGTCATATTTGGTTCCAGTGTTTAATCTTGGCTCATAGCATAGAGAACATCAAGGAAAAAAATAATATATCTTCTATTTTGGCAGTCATGGGATATATGGTTCTTAGTGAAAAAATACAAAAAGCCATTAGCAAATTGTTTAGCCAGTATGTCTCACACAGCACTCTGAGATACAAAAGATAAAGTATTTTAGCTCCAGGGCATGCAGGTGACATGGAGGTTAAGATGATGGACTCTCATGGCCAGCCATGGTTCCAGTCCCAGACCTGGTGACATGCTTTCTCACTTTCCCTCTCTTTTTCTCTCCCTCTCTGTCTCTCTCTGGTGAGCACAAATGCCCTATAGCAAGTTTAAAATAATAATAATAATAAATTCATTCTTTAAAAAAAAAAAAAGAAAAAGAAATTTTAGCTCCAATTTACAGGTCTGAAAACAGAGGCCCAGAAAGAAGATCACTGAAGCCATAGCCCCTCTCCTCAAGCTTTGTCCAGTAGACCACAGTGTCTACAATTCAGGGTCAGCAAATGTTTTCTATCAAGGGTCAGATGGTAACATTTTTAGGCTGTGCAGGTCATACAGCCACAACTACTCAGCTCTGCCATCATGGTAAGAGCAGCCATTAGGTAAACAAATGAAGGCAGGTATATTCCAATAAAATTTTATTTAAAAAACAAGCATAGGCGGGAACCAGCAGTTAGCGTAATGGCTATGTCGCTGGATTCCCACATAGCCGACCACAGTTCGCATCCTGGACCCAGTGGCTTAAAACTCACGCCGGGCGCGTGTGCGTGCGTGCCCAAGATCCCGAGAGGAGAATGGAGGAGAAGGGATTGCGGCGTGACCATCCCCCCTGGGGGGTGATTTCTCGCTTTCTGTCTCTCTGTCTCTCTCTCTCTGTCTGGCGAGTGCACGTGCCCTATAGCAAAAATCTCTAAAAAAACAAACAAAAAAAAAACAAACAAGCATAGGCTTGGGACTGGCAGGTGGTGTGGTGATTGGGAGGCTGGACTCCCACATGGCCAGCTGCAGTTCAGGTCCCAGACCTGGTGACTTGTTTTCTCACTTTCTCTCTCTCTCGGGTCAAATTAAAATTAATTAATTAATTTAATTTAATAAATATATTTTTTAAAAGGCATGGGTCATAGTTTGTCCTCCCTCTAGAGTTGATATATATACATATATATATATATATATAGAGAGAGAGAGAGAGAGAGAGAGATCCCCACACCCCAACATCTATCATTCTATCATCACAGGCTATTTAAAGTCATCCTTGAACACCTTTCAAAGGGTAGCTTCATCTCTCATATCCAGAGGTGGTAATTATTATGGTAGGAGACAACATCTCCAGTTTTTTATAAACTGTTACAGGAAGGTAAGCCTTTCCAACACATTCATATTGCCAAAACAATCTTCACTTACTAAAAGAATAAAACCTCCCTCGCTCTCCCTGGGGGTTCCACCGTAACATGTATAACATTGAAGTTCGATCCACAGAATTAGTATGCAACATCACCTCTCCTTTGCAAGTATTTTTTGCCTGAAAAATCAGGCAGCAGGCTCACAATGACAACACGAGAATAACTTGTCATTCTGGTAATGGTCCGACTGCATGTAAGTGTCTGTCATAATGAAAATTGGTCTCTTCCATTTCAATTTATTTTGTCAACAATCCAAATGAAGCCCAAATATATCTTCCATCACCACTGTTCACAGACCAAATAGGGAAGAGAACTTTAAAATGAACCTCATCATCATAGGACTAAATATTTACATTAAAAAAGATTCTCTTCTGGAAGACATCCCAGCTCTACTGTTCTCCCCTGCCAGTACACCTGCAGCTTTTTGTAACTAATTAAGGAACTCCAGAAAACACATTCAAAAGGGCCTCAGCAAACAGATGCACACTCCATTAATTAAACAAGCTGGAGCAATCACCCAGGCTGTAATTGGAAAATGTGCTTCTTTCCTCCATTTTTAAGGCAATCACAGTTATTTGCAAATGTTTTTTGATAGTTTCTCAAAAGAGAAGGTCTGCTAGCAGCAGGTTCTGGCTTCCTCTAACAAGCAGGGCAGATGTTTGGGAAAGGTTGGAGGAATGAGGCAAAGTCAACCAGGTTCTCTAATTAGCTCCTCGGTCCCTTCCTCTCCCTCTAGAAGACTGGACTAATGAGAAAAGAAAGTCTCAGTGCTAAAAACAAAAAGGAAGCCTGCTAATGTTACTGAAAAGCACAAAGATGATCCATGCAGTGCACTCTGCAGGGCTCCATTTGGGATGTGCTCTGGTCCATTAGTGCATGCAGAGGTGGCCAGTGACCAAGTAGTGCACCACTTAGCCAAGCTCCACTCGCTGCAGAGTCAGTGTTGGGAACACAAAGAAGATGGAAGCCATTGGCAGGGGTAAGGAAATAATAGGGCCTGGAGTCTCTCCTAGACTGCTAACCTTGGGTTCCAGGCAATGTCTTAGGGGAACCTCAGTTTTAAGTAAACTATCCTCAGGCTGAGATAATCTTAGCACTTCAGCATTCCCAATAAAAGCTTACAGATGCTATGGCCTCCAGGGGTCAGAGGTCAGGTAACTAAGCTATTGCTTCTCTTCACAACAAACCCCCTCTCTACCTTCTTCTCTGTGATATGGGGCTGAGATTTTACCATCTAATTTCTCCTTTGTCACCTGACTTCCTATTAGGTGCTCTGATAGAGAGCCCTAGAAGGAGACTGGAAAGATGGAAAAGAGAGAAAGGATTTGTTTGCTGTTGTGCTGTTTCCTGTTGGCCTCACCTCAGGGATGGCTCTTTACTCCAGCAGCAATGGTTGGCTCCATTTTCCAGCTTCTTCCCACACTCCCAGAACTAACTTCATTGTATCTTCCTCTCCCACTGACCATATCACCAGCAGGCAGCACATCCCTCTCAGACCATGAGTCCCAGTTCCATTGGCTCCCTCCTCCAGGAATCTTGCTCACTTCCGATAACTCCATCTTCTTAACGTTTCTCAAACTCTAACAATAATGTATGCTTTCTGCATTTACCAGGGTTTTAGACTTTACTGTCCCTTTTTGCCTTTTATGCTCCTTTAAATGCATAAAAGATCTTCAAAGAGTTCATGGAAAAGTATCTCATGAAAAACCTATGCATGGATTTCAAAAATTTTGCACCAAAATAATTTCATAGTTTAGATCCATTTTTTTTTTACAGATTTTTAAAAAGTCTTCTTGCAGAGAAATTCCCCTGGCTTATAGAGTCCTTGAGAAATGGGATGTTAGTCATAGCAACCTATAGTAAACAGTGGCATCATGATTAATAAAATTATCACTGTAGTTGATAATGATGGAGTACCCACTGAAACAGTTGCCCTGGGGACCAAGTGACTGCTGCATTAGACTATCAAAGGAGAGATAATGATTCCAAGGACTCTGTCATGGGGTGGTTAGGTCTAACTTCACTGAAGAGATTAAGAAAATGACAAACTCAGAATTTTAAATGCTCAGCTTAAGTATTATTAGAGAATCAGAGAGCTTCCATGGAAGCCCTAAAAGAAATCTTTATGTTTTTAAGAGGTTTTTGTAATGGGGTGTGTGCACTCGTCAGAGAGAGAGATAGTGAGAGACAGTGAGAGAAACAGTGAGAAATCATTCCCCAGAAGCATGGCCATGCAGCAATCCCTTCTCCTCTAGTATTCTCCCAGGATCTTGGACACGCACACACATGCAATGGCATGATTTTCAGGTCTCCAGGCCCAGGACTCAAAACACGATTGATCATGTAGGATTCTAGCGACATAACCACTATACCATCTCCTGGTCCCAAAGTTTTACTTCTTGAAGTAAAGATCCCATCTCAACAAAGGTCAAATCCTAAACATAACTGTGTGAGTTGCTGAACTACAACTTAAGCTGAATTGTCAGACTAACCAAGTCTCATATGTGCAAATTAAGACATTGAGTTGGGGGGGGGGCAGTGGGTGGCATAGTAATTAAGGTGTTGGACTCCCACATGGCCAACTGCTTTTCAAATCCAGGACCCAGCAGCTTGAAGCCCACACCAGATGCATCTGTGTGCATGCCCAAAGTCCCAGGAGAAAAATGGAGAAGGGATTTCAGTGTGACCATCTCCCCAGGAAATGATTCTCACTTTCTCTCTCTCTGTCTCTCAAGCAAGTGCCTGTACCCTATAGCAAAAGTCTCTCTCTCAAAAAAAGAAGAAGACATTGGGTTGGAGGAATTGGCATAGCAATAACATAACCCTTTGCAAAGTTGACCCACATGGGAAGGTTCCAGGTTCATGTTTGGAGACTTCACTGAACCCTCCAGACATATGCAAGCCCGTGGTCCAGAACTGGCAGAAGCTGGGGTGGATTGTGGAGAGAATACCCTGATAGTAGTGTTTCTCTCCATCTCTCTCACTCATGAAATAAATAAACTCCAAAAATGAGATGAGGAGGGCAGCAGTGGTAGAGCTGGATCCACATGGGAAAGGTCTTCAGTTTGTGTCCCAGGACTTCCTAAGCATGCCAGGTCTACATATGTGTGCCAATAATCCCTGCCATGAAACAAGGTTATTTAAGGTACAGCCTCACTATCTGAAGAAATAAATAAAGAAACTTTTTTTTTTAAAGTTAAGGCATTGATTGGGAAGGAATGGTCTATGGGAGAGAGGTCTATGGGAAGAGAAGGGATTGCGGTAGGGCCATCCCCCCAAAGGGTGATTTCTCACTTTCCCTCTTTCTGTCTTTTTCTATCTCTCTCTGGTGAGTGCGTGCACCCTATGGTAAAAACCTAAAAGAAAAAAATAAAGTTATCTGAACCAGCCCCATAGTGCACTGGTTAAAGCACTGTGTGTTGGGAACCAGATCCAACATGGCTGACAGTAACTCAAATCCCAGCCCTGCAGCTTAAGAGACACACCAGGAACGTGTGCATGTATCTCCAAAATCCTGACAGAATGAAGGATAAAAGGCTGTAGCATGACCATTTCCCACTGGGGAAGTTATCTCTTTTCTCTCTCTCTCCCTGGTGAGTGCACATGCCCTTTGGAGGATCTAAATGAATCTGAGGATTCTAAATTTCTGTCTCCCTGAGCATCCTCTTTATTGGAAAGAGCAGTGACATCTCCTGTATCTCAGAAAGTGATCTTTCCTTGCTTGAAGATCTTGTAATACTTTACTTTGTGCCTTGCCAGGGTGTCTATTTTCCTCAAGACTCACCCGGTATTAGATAGCTACTGCCACACGTCAAATTCCTATAAAATGTAGTGGCCTAAAGCAACAGATATTTTTATTATCTTTTAGTTTCTATGAGTCAGAAATACAGAAGCAGTTTAGAAATTCTGGATCAAGGTGGGTTATAAGGTTGCCGTTAAGATATCAGCTGAGGATAAACCATCTGAAGACTTGACTATGGAATGGAGGATTTATTTCACCAATGGCTCTCATATGGCTCATAAGTTAGTGCTAGTTGCTGCCAGGAGGGCTCAGCTCCTCACCATTGTCTTCTCCTCAAGGTTGCTTGAGTGTCCTCACAATGTGGTGGCTGGCTTTCCTGAAAGTGAGTGATCTAAGCAGCACACAACGAAGCCACAGTCCTACCCCACAACCACAGATTATCAGTCAGCGTGGACACTGACCCGTGAGGTCTGCGTCTGCTAAAAAGGGGGAAAAAAAAAAGATTTAATGGAGCCTGTCAAATTCTATTATCTCAGGAGTTTGATCTGGACTATTTGGAAGAACCTAACTCCCAAAGGCTGTAAGTGAGCTCAAGTTAAAGAGAAGCCGGAGCTATCAGGATGAGGAAGGTACAGGGAGGAGAAAGATACTGGGAGGACCAGGAGGCAGAAGCAGGAAGGCCATCAGTAATAGCAGGAACGGTAATGTCAAATATGAAGAGACGTTACGTTACCTTGAGATATTATATCTGCAAATTCCAACAGGGAGTGGGGGCGAATATCAGTAACTTGTATCAGTAGGAAGACCCCAGACCCTTCCAGTCCCTGAACTATGCCTTGCTCTAACTCGGTGATAGCTCTTGGAACAAGCCTCGATCTTGTCTCCCCTTTTGCCACACCCTGCTTCTTTGCAACCTCTGTTCTTTACAATTAAGACAGACAAATAAACCAGAGCTTGTAGTCCTTAGAGTTTACAAGCTCTCTCACAGCCCATAAGCCTCAAATCCTTACCACAGCCCAGAGAGAAGGCACAATGATGTTCTACTCTACAGATGGGACAACCGAGACTCATAAGGATTGAAGTACCTGTCCAAGGTCACCCAGCTGGTAAGGTAAGTCAAGGCAGAGCTCAAATCCAGTTCTATCCCCCTCTCCAGTACTCTGTTCCATATCACTATATAATTACTACATTTATGTATAGATGCGTATATATGTATGTTGCACACACACAGACACAAAAGGACTAGACAGGGTCCTCGGCCACTAAGTCCCCCATACCCTGAGCACTGTTCTAGAAGCTCAGAAACAACACGAAGCAAAATGAAGATTCCCTGCTTCCTGCAGCATTCATGTATGTATGCAGTCATATGACACAACCTGCAGCTCTAAGGTGAGTCCACCATAAAATCTGTCCCACTAGCCTACCTAATACTGCAGGGCATGTATTTAACTATTGTTATTATATAGTTCTATTTATTTATACATGTAATTGCTGTAATTGTTACTATATCATTATTATGCAGATAGCCTGTATAATTCAAACTAGACTCTACTTCTTAGGTATAAAACTTGAATTTACTTGGGCTGATGCCTCAGTTACTCCAGCTGAAAAATGGGGACAATAATAGTACCTGTATTTAGTACTGTTATGAGGATTCAACGAATGGAAATATGAAAGTATTTAAAGCAGCATCTGGACATGGTAATATGAGCTTTATTAGAAGTAGGATGGGTTAGATTTTTATGATTATTAGTAAAATTATTATCATTGAAACTTGAAATTCAACTCTCTTTGAGGTAAATGGGGACCCTTATTTTTCCTCAAAACGATATTTTCTCCAAGACCATGAGCCCAAGCAGAAATGGTCCTGCCTGTCACTTGCTGTGTAGCTTCAGGTAAGCCTCTTCACCTCTCTGAACCCCTGTAGCTTCCCTATAAAATGGAGAGTAATCGCATCACATCTTCTGGTTTGCTGTGGGAATTAAGTGGTGGCTTGCATTTAGTACTGCAAATGGTACACGGTAAATACTGAATAAATAATACCACTGTGGTCATCACCATTACTTATGAATGCTAGGAGATGGTAACCAAGCATATACAATTGTGAAAATATGCAGTTTTTAAAAAGTTCCAGGGGGTACATACACCCTCCCAGAGAGTGACAGAGGGAACAAGAAGAGGGAGAAGAAATCACCCTTCAGTTGGCCACAGTCACATAGTAATCCCTTCTCCTCTGTCTTCAGCCTGCTGGAATTTTGAGCACGAACACACACACACACACACACACACACACACACACACACACACACACACACACACACACACACACACACACACACACACACACACACACACACACACACACACACACACACACACACACACACACATCAGAAATGCCTTCCGAGCCACAGGAAACCAGGATTGAAACTATTCAGTCAGCCAAGTGGGATCTGGCTTCCCCAACCACTAGGCCATGGGCTGGCCAAAATAATTAATAAGAAGAATACAGATTTTAGTAGCATAGTAATAATTGTGACCTGTTATGTCATTAAATATTGACTATTTGCCTCAATTTCTGATTTGGCAACTCTGAGAAATGTCTGGTACACAGAAAAATAAAATGCAATGAAAGCTAATTAATTAATTACACTTTAATTCGTCAGTATGTTGACTTGAAGAAAAACAGTCAAGAATACATTTTATTTTTATCCCCATCTTCTTCCTCCCTTTCCCAGAGGGGAAAAATTTCCATGGACAGGTCAGATATGTGGCTATCAGTTGGGCTGAAGGAGTGGAGACACCCTGGGTTAGGAGGTCTGTGCCAAGAAGCCCCTGTGCTTGCCAAGGCACTGACCGGAAGGAAGCAGAAGCCGGACTTCCTGGAGCAGAAGGTGGCTCTGGACCCCTCGCTGGCGATCTCAGACATAGTGGGAGGAGGCTCACCGGTCAGCTGAGGTCCAGCGCCCCCTCTTGACCAACAGGGTGATGTGCGAGGCGGCCTGATGGCCAACTGGTGTCCAACGCCCCCTGCTGGCCTTCAGGAGGGTGCACTGAAGGGCAGAGAGGGTAGGGGGTAGAGGGGGTAGCGGGTAGAGACCAGAACTGAGCCACTGTTGGAAAAGACTTAGCCACCTTTCTCATCTCCTGCCTCTTCTCTCACATGCTACCAGTCCTGGCACAAGACTAAACCAGCCTGATACCAGGCACTGGAGACAAGCTCTCTCCTTTTCAAAACTCCACTTCCCTACTAAAGTTTTCTGGCTCTGGAAAGGGTGGACTGGATCACCCCTTTCCCTGTGGCAAAAACTGAGACACAAGTCTTGACACTAAGAGATCACACAGGCAGAGTGAGACTCACACTCCACTACATTTGTATGGAAGAGTTTGTGTAAGCATTCCTTCGTGTTGCCAGGTCAATCTTACCAGAGTCTTCTACATGTGGAGACAGGTACCAGCTTCCCATCTGCCATTGTTCCTTTCCCCCAGGGTCCAGGTGAGAAGTACAAATGGATTTTGGGTTTTCCTAAGTTCTTGGTCAACTTTCACTTTCTTTCACTCAGATTTCTGACAGAATAATGTCTGCACTTTATGGTAGAAAGTGAAAGATTGGAAGATATAATACCAGAGACAGCAAGTGTAGGTACGAGAGAGTGTATAGGAAGGGGTGGACAGTTCAGAATAGGAGGAAGCTCAGGAAAAAAAAAAAATTAACAGACACAAGAATGGAAAGTTAGTGTACACAGTAATATCTCTGACTTGCATGACATACAATCCATTTATAGTTTGAGAACCCAACTCGTATGCTATCAAGATGAACAATGATTAAATGTAATTTTTTGTTTACTTTTAAAAAAATGTTTTTGCCATAGGATATGTGCATTCACCAAAGAGAGATGGAGAGATGGAAAGTGAGAAATCACCCCCAGGGGGCTGGCCATACCATAATCCCTTCTCCATTTTCTCAGAATTTTGAATACTCACACACATAAGCTTGGCATGAGTTTCAAGCTACCAGGTTCGGGACTTGAACCGTGGTTGGCCATGTCGGAGTCCAATGCCTTAACCACCATGTCACCTGCTGACCTCAAATATAAATATTTTGAAAATGAATATAAGACACAATTTCTGCCCTCCTGGGACAGATGCTCCCCAATGCTCTCTTCTACCTCAAGTGTTGAGAAGATCATGTGTTCCAGGTGGTGCAGTTACAAGATGGTGGAGACTCCAGTTTCCTGGGTGTCTGTATGCAGAAGAGCTCCTTGCCAGCCTATGTCGATCACTTAGCATAAGCAAAAAAATACACTTTTGTCATGTCAAGCCACTGAGATTTCAATTGTTTGTTCATACAGCACAGCCTAGCCCTTCTTGACTCTGTGGTTATGAGACTGTAGTATGGTTTAACTGCAAAGACATTGTGCTGGTTAAGTATCAGTACAATACCCTGAGAGTCTACTAAGTAATCTCTGCACTAACCTCTTAAATTACATTATTCCAGGATCTTAGCAGCCATGGATCCTGAAGAGACAGGTCTTAGTGACAAAAACACAGCAAGGATGATGTAAAACAGACCCTCCAAGTCACTAAAACAGGAAAGTAACACAAGGAAAATTTCATTTTTGAAAGACACGCTGATACCAAGACAGACTGGAGGAGGTTGGGACAAGAAGGGTGGAAGACAATTAAATGACTGGAGAGGATGATGGGGTGGGAAAAGAGAAATCATAAAGAGTCTACAGGAATGAAGAGAATCATAGCAGCTGGTGAAAAGGGCCCCTTGAGACTCCATGCATCTGTGTAAATTTTGCCTTTTCTTTTGCCCATATACCTACAGTCCTCAAATCATTTAACTTTCCTATGTCTGTCATTTCCTTGCCATCCCAAGGATACCATCCCAAACATGTCCAAGCCCAGTCATTTTAAGCAGAACACTCTCTTCTCAAGCTGATTTAAAAAAAAAAAAAAAAACATACAATTCATTATGGCTTCTACTTCCACATAGTTTTTGATCATCTCTCTCTCCTCATTCACTGGAAATTCAGAGAACATCAAACCTCCCACTTAGGCAGATTCTGCTAACTGAGATGGACAATAGGAACAAAGGAAAGCTTCCTTCTGAGGGGAAAGTTTTCAACACAGAAAAATGCCTGTCCATTTCCCTAACAACCTCTCCATGAACCTGGGTCGGTATAACATGTCAATGCTGCTTTATAGGCTCAGGCGACTTCAATAAAGAGGTGAGGACTTTTATAATAGAAGTCGTATATTAGGACGGTGAAGCAGAAAGGTAAGAGTACCTCCCTTGCAGCTTGGTAAAGCCTGGATCATTTCTCTCTAGGCATATTTTACATAAGAAAGAAACACATTTCTATCTTATTCAAAGTAGCCTTATCTTAGGTTTTCGTCTACATGTGGTTAACCTTATTTTCGATGGCATCAAGGGGCATCGTACTTTTCCCTCTATCTTTCCGCCTTTACAATGGGAAGGAAATAGAATACATGCACCAACCTTTCCGATCACCCAGCTAATAGGCAGCAAAAGCATTTTAACCTGGGCATCGATGGCTCTGAAACTTGACCTCTTCCCACGGTACCACACATACATTCCGAGTAGCATTTTTGAAAATTTTTATCCCTTCATTCATGATAGAGTGTGTGCACACACACACGCACAAGAGTGAGAGAGAAAAAGGAGAACCCTCCATTAGGTCTGGTCATGTTTCGATCCCTTTCTTCCAGCCTTCCAGCCCATTAATTTTTGGGCACTCACATGCAAGTGCCACACGTTTCAGAATGACTAAGCCGGGAATTCGAACTGTGAACATCAGATGAAACTCAGTTTCTCTCTCTCTCTCTTTCTCTCTCTCTCTCTCTTTTAAGGAGATTTTTTTACTATGGAGTGTGTACACTCGCCTGAGAAACAGAGAGAGACAGAGAGACAGAAAGCAAGAAGTCACTCCCCCACAAGGGGGATGGCCACTCCGCCAGTCCTTCTCCATTCTCCTCTCAGGGTCTTGGGCATGCACATACATGTGCCCAATGTGAGTTTTAAACAAGCGGGTCCAGGACTCAAACCACAGTTGACTACATGGGAGTCCAGCGACGAACCATTATGCCAGATTCGGCCTCTCTTGAACAGCACATTTCCACTGTGTCATGGAGTTGGCCCCTTACTGGTGTTTTAATAAGCATAAAATGGCAAGTTCATTAGTTATATCAGCACAAAGTGTCAAAAGCAGGAAAATCTACCAGAGTTAGTGAGAAGCTTTCCTAAAACCACACTTCATTACAAAAACAGAGGGAACTGGGGTCAGCAGGTGGCATGGTGGTTAAGGCACTGGACTGCCATATTCGCTGGCTGCAGTCTGAGTTCCAGACGTGGTGCATGCTGTCTTGTTATAGGGCCTTTGTACGGAGAGATGGGACACTGAGGATTTATGCCAGGATGTGGCATTTATTTGTGCAGGCACTGGTTCAGCGGAGCACAGCAAGGCATTGCCTTAAATACCTTCTGATAGTTTCCCTTTTGTTTCAGTCCCTTAGTCTTCCCTTATGTGGTAACATATATTCTGATTGGGTGGCCTATGCTACAGAGTTGCTATAGAGCTAAGTACATGTCTGTAGAGCTATAGGGCTGCTATAAAACTACCTATACAGGGCTGACAGGTGACATGGTAGTTAAGGGCGCTGGATTCCCACATGGTTGACCTTAGTTCGAGTCCAGACCTGGCAGCTTGCTTTCCCGCTTTCCCTCTCTCTCTCTCTTTCACTCTGTCCCTCTCTAATAAATTCTTTAAAAATTAAAAAAAAAAAAAAAACAACTACCATACCTACATAGATACTGACCATGCCACATTGCCTTTCCTCTGTTATGGAAAGGTCCTTACCACATTTCCCCTTTGGTGCTAGGACCCGGTCAGGGTCAACCAATATCACCTTGGTTTAAAGGTTTATATTTCTATAACGTCATTACATGTGTGGCGTTTTCCTTTCAACCATGCCCTCGATGAGGCTGGATACAGACCTTATAACCAAGAGAGCTAGGCAGGGTAAGCTCAGACAAGCCCCTAAAATCAAACGTATAACACTTACGAGGGTCTTGAACCCCCAGAAGTTGAAAACCATCCTCCGAACAATTCTCTAGGGTTCCAGCCTGCCCAGATCTGGACAGAGACATAAGAAACTTTTCTCATTCAGTGATTTCCTCTAGAACTCTTCCCTCATCATCTACCTGTAAGCAGCAGTTGCTTAAGTTAGACTTTCCACCAACTCCTCCCTCAGAGCAGGCAAGTAGTCGAAGGCTACACAGTTCTGATCAAGCGCATTGCACACTTGGTTTGCTGTTTGGCTAGTATGTTAAGGGCTTTTGCAGTTTCATTAGTTATTTTTTTCAACAACAGCCTGTAATCTGATAGCACTGTTTAACATATACATAAGAGTACAGTAACCACAGGACTCACCCTCTGTCCAGGTGGTTGGGCCATAATAATGGATTAGAGACTCAGGGAGCCATTCATCAACTCTCCAGTTGCCAGTTTGTAAGGCATGCTGTTTTCTTTGGGTTTTCCTGTCCTCATAATCTTGAACTCCCAAACATTCCCCTCTAGCAAGTGGAAACAGGAAGAAAAATGGAAAGATAGAACCCAGCATGCAAGATCCCAACCAGATTGAGGGAAGTACAGTATAGGCCATCCTCTTGCATAACCAGTATAGTCCACTTAGGGCTCACCATTCGATTGTGTTGACATCAGTCCACGCTTACTGGAGATGAGAGAAGTTGGACAAGAGCTGAGGACCTGGTTCAGAGTGGTTTGGGGATCCCTACCACTGGGTTTTTGGGGCAGTTCATTATAGACTCTTTGGCCCAGGCATGCCGGGCTTCCAAAAGGAGTGTTAAATTGTCCTCCCCATCGGGCAAAGCAGTTTTTCCCTATAACTGAGGTTTTAAGAAGCCAAACTCCAGTAGCAGGAGCCAAACTCCTGTCTCATTACAACAAGGAGATCCAGTTCTCTACCCTCCCAAGGCCATTGGTCTCCCATATTTGTTTTCCCACATACACAGCAGGTTGAGACCTTTAGAGTCTGGGCTAAGGTCTTTGCTAGGGCCAAGAATGGATTTCTTGTTGTGGTGGAGATGGGAGGAGGGCCACTTTCTATTTCCTCATAGAAGGAATAAAGATGTCATGAGATGAGGCCCAGAGTAGGACTGTGACCCTTTTGAAGTATAATATTGTTCCTGGGTCACTACTTCATCCATATACATATGCCAATTTTTCTGGCCTTTTTTCCATTTAGAGTCTTCCAAGTTAAGGATGGTAAAAATTAATGGGGTTGCATGCTTCTAATTTACAGCTGGGTATGGTGACACCCTTTTGAAGGAGTGCTGCTGTGTCCCCACCTTGCCAGGTGGCCATGACACACAGCTCCAGTAGGGACAGTAGGTCCATGCAGACTGGGACAAGACCTATTCACTCATGTGTTTATCATTTAGTCTGTATTCCCATTCCCATGACAGACTCGCACATTTGAGGACCAGCAGAGGATTATTATTTATGGTAGCACACACATCAAAAAGCACTGATATCGGCAAGTGAGGGTTAGTAATCTGGGTCCGGTTAATCAAATGTGCCCATTTTGGGAGTGCTGGACCTCAAATCGTCCCTCACTTGGGGAATTCTGTGGATTGAAATAAGTATATAGATTCCCTTGTTGGCAAATGGAGTAGGTGGTCTCACTGTGCTCACAGGTCCTTGAGATGTTTCCTTAGCAAGAGAAATGAGTGCAGTAAAGTAAGGTTTTGGTGACACCTTGGTTATGTCAAGTGGTATAGATACAGAAGTCACAAAATGGGGAATTCAGGTTCACAAATGAGGCCCAGATTAGAGACAACCAATAGCAGCAATGCATCCTGCCCACAGGAGGAAAACGAGTACTAGTAGGAATCCTTCCCACATTTCCAGTCAGATGGGGTGGTCTCTGCTAACCCTGTGGCAAGGATTAGGGCAAGGATCACAACAACAGAGAGGGACAAGGGGCGACAATGCATCCCAGTAAGAGAACCAATATAGAAAATGAGAACAGGCTATCTATTTTCTCGGGTGGTTGACTTCTCAAACTTCTGCCATGAGTAGATTAATCTGCTTCTGGGGTAACTAAACAGGGCTGTAGTCCTCTCAAGTCTCTGCAGTTGCAGCTCACTTCCTCTGGATGGTCTCTTGCACAGCATTAATGGATCAGAAGTGCACTCCCAGGCTCGAGAAGCCGGTTTCACTCTGATCTGATGAATCCAGACCACCTCGGCTCCCTTCACTGAATATGGATGGATAAGATGACAGTGAATAGACCCTTCCAAAGGGGCTTTAGGGCTGGACATTCCATTTTTTCATCCATACAGCATCTTATGGT
Organism: Tupaia belangeri chinensis; assembly: GCF_000334495.1. NCBI lineage: Eukaryota > Metazoa > Chordata > Mammalia > Scandentia > Tupaiidae > Tupaia > Tupaia belangeri. Next base: position 270,899 of record NW_006159927.1, on the reverse strand, counting down.
TTAAAGTAGGCATCCACGGTCAAGCTCGCAGGTAATCACTTTCTAACACAATGATGTATAGTAGTTAGGGTTGAGTCAAAAGCCTGCATTTGCTGCCTCAGAGTAATGTTGCCCAATTCTTTTAGATCCCCTCATCTGCCTCTGATAATGGGAGGAGGGTGGCCATAAAGAATTTCATACACGGAGGACCCTGTCTCTCCAGAGGAGTTACACCTAATCCTTAACAAAGCAATTGGCAACAGCTGGTCCCAGTACAGGTGGATTTCCTGACAGTTTGCTCTGCTGTATTTTTAGAATTCAGTTCATTCGCTCTATCTCCCCAGAGCTCTGGGGATGGCATACTGTGTGTAACTTCCTGGTGGTCTTTAATCCTTCTGCCACCAATTGTACCATCTCAGCCACAAATGCTGGCCCATTATTCAGTCCCATAGTGATTGGGATTCCAAATCAGGAAATGATTTCCTTTGGAAGTCAGGCCACTTCATGTACCTTCTCCATATGAATAGGGAAGACCTCTACCCAGTCAGAGAAAATGTATATGATAACTAATAGATACTTATATATCTGGACCCAGGAGAACTCAGTGAAGAGCTATATTGCCAAATGGGACCCTTTGACACTGTATTCCAGGGGAGACATTAGGTCCTTGACACAGGGTATTTGGGGGCACACATTTCACATTGTTCACATACCACCTGGGCTATGCTGGAAAGTGAAGGATATAGAAGTGTTGGCCCAATGTGGTCTCAAGAGCCATCTGGCCAATGTGGGTCTCCTGGTAGAACTGTTTGACAAAGGCTGGAACTAAGACCTTGGGAATTGCTATTCAGCCATCTTCAAATTTCCACCATCCACCTGAGAAGTGACTTCCACTTTGTTTTAAACCAAGTGTTTTCATGTTGTGAGTCATTAGGGTCCCATTTAGGGCTAAAGATCAGTGTGGTTGTCAGGCTGTTGGTTCTGTCCTCCCCTTGCAGGCCATAAGCTTTGCTTCTCATCTGCTTTACAGTTTCACTGAGCAGCTATGGCATCCACCTTTGATGCTCCTGACAATGCCTGACTGCTACCTTCTTTTTTTTTTAGAGCTTTTCGCTATAGGACACATGCACTTGCCAGAAAGAGAGACAGAAAGTGAGAAATCACCCCCCAGGGGAGATGATCACACTGCAATCCCTTCTCCTCCATTCTCCTCTCAGGATTTTGGGCATGCACACAGGCACCCCCACCATGAGTTTAAGTCGACGGGTCTGGGACTTGAACCATGGTTGACTACATGAGAATCCAGCAACATAACCATTATGCCATCTTCTAGTCCCCAGGGACTGCTACCTTCTTAGGGGCCCACACAGCATTTAAGAGTTCAAGGACTTCTTTGCCATATTCTATGTCCTTTCCTTCTGAGTGGGTTAGACCCTTTTCCTTATATAAAGCACTATGTATGTGGAGAGTAGTAGAGGCATATGTAGAGTCTATGTATATACTGACACATATCCCTGCTGCCAGTTGGAGGGCTCGGTTTAGCATGATGAGTTCTGCCTTTTGTGCTGAGGTTCATTTTGGCAGAGATTTTTGCCTCAATGGTGGAATTCAGGGTTACCATGGAGGACCCCACAAGGCATTTTCCCTCTTTCACAAAACTGCTGTTGTCAGTGAAATAGTCAGTGTTGAGGTCCTAAAGAGCTTGGTCCATTAAGGTCAGTTGACTGGAGAAAATATATGCAAATCACATTATCTATCAGAGGTTAATATCCAGAATACAATTGGTCCATTAAGGCCAGTTGACTGGAGAAAATATATGCAAATCAGAATCAGATTATATGCAAATTATCTATCAGAGGTTAATATCCAGAATACATTAAAAAAAACCTTTGTATTGCATATATTTTTTTTCTGTGTATTATGTTTTTATGTCTTAAAAATCCATTCTGCTGAGGAGATACTGTCTAGCTATGCAATTCTCTTTTTTTTTTTTTGGAGAGGTTTTTGTTATAGGGCACGTGCGCTCGCCAGAAATACAGAGAGAGACAGAGAGACAGAAAGCGAGAAATCACCCCCCAGGGGGGATGGCCACGCCATAATCCTTTCTCCTCCATTCTCCTCTCGGGATCTTAGGCAAGCACACACACGAACCCAGCGTGAGTTTAAGCCACCGGGTCTGGGACTCAAAGTGCAGTCAACTACGTGGGAGTTCAGCAACATAGCCATTACACTAACTGCTGGTCCCTAGCTACCCAATTCTTGAAGATATCATCAGTTTCAGCATGCCTTTGGCAAGCAAGCTAAACAAGCTAGAACCAAACCTTCTCTATCAGGCCTATACACAACAGTCGGTATTCCTCTGCCTTAATCATCACAGGGCCAAGTGCCACACAGCTAGAGACCATGCTTGTTGCCTTTCTCACAAAATGTCCAGTAAAGGCTCTATCCTAATGCTTCTTTCTGGCTCCTGTTTTCTGCCTCCTGACCACCTTGGTATCTTGTCCATGCAGCCCTCCATGGTATGCTGTGCCATGCCTCCTTTCCCTAAGACCTATGAATATAAGAAACTTTTATGTTTCCTCTCTTCTATATTCTTTTTCTTTTTTTTTTTTTTTTGGAGAGGTTTTTGCTAAAGGGCGCGTGCGCTCGCCAGACAGACAGAGAGAGACAGAGAGACAGAAAGCGAGAAATCACCCCCCAGGGGGAATGGCCACACCGCAATCCCTTCTCCTCCATTCTCCTCTTGGGATCTTGGGCACACACACACACACACATGCCCGGCATGAGTTTTAAGCCACTGGGTCCAGGATGCAAACCGCGGTCGACGACGTGGGAGTCCAGTGACATAGCCATTACGCTAACTGCTAGTTCCTCTCTCTTCTATATTCTTCAGCACCTGACTGACTGTATCATAAACGAACAAGCCCTTACAGCCCAATCACAACAACAAAAACCAACCTGATTTAAAAATAAGCAAAGGGAGTACAGCAGGTAGCATGGCAGTTAAGGCACTGGACTCCCATGTAGCCAACAGCAGTTCAAGTCCCAGGCTTGGCAGCTTGAGAATCACACCAGGCACGTATGTATGTGTGCCCAAAGTCCCAGGAGGAGAATGGAAAAGGGATTGCAGCATGACCATCCCTTTGGAGGGTGATTTTTCACTTACCCTTTCTCCATCTCTCCCTGTCTCTAGCAACTGCACCTACTCTATGGCAAAAACCTAAACAAACAAACGAACAAAAAATAGGCAAAAGACTTGAGTAGATGTTTCTCTAAAGAAACTACACAAATGGCCAGAAAATACATAAAAATGTGCCCAGGACCCAGCTGTGATGGTACTAGGGTCGTGCAATGCTCTGCAATGCTAGAAGCTATACAGAAGATCAGGATTTAGCTCCCCTGGGAACCTGTATGTGCTGGATACACACATACCTGTATCCTGGTGGCTGAAAGCTGCAAAGATCAGGACAGGGGATTGTGGTGTAAGACCCTATTGAACATGTTTATCTTTCTCTCTCTCTCTCTCCCTCTCTCTCTAAAGAAAAAAAGAAACAAATAAATAAACAAAGCCCAACAACATTAATAATTAAGGAAATGAAAAGTGAAACCACAGTGAGAAACAGCATCACACTCATTAGACTGGCTATTATCAAAAATAATAGTAATGTGTTGAGGATGTGGAAAAACAGGAACTCTTATGTATTGCTAGTAGAAATACAAAATGGTACAGCTACTATATAAAACAGTATAGCAGGTTTTTTCCTTAAAAAAAAATAATAATAGCCATTTTCGACAACTCATGTAACTGAAATGATACAGTATTTGTCTTGTCTTTATGACTGGCTTCTTCCACTCACCATGATGTCCTCAAGGTTCATCCATGTTGCAGAATGTGTCACAATTTGACTGTTTTTTGAGGCAGGAATATTCCCTTGTATGTATATACCACATTTTCTTTATCCACTCATCCATCAATGAGCATTTGGGTTGCTTCTGCCTCTTGGCTATTGTTAATTATGCTGCTATGATTATGGATTTGTAAACATCTATTTGAGACCCTACTTTCTACTCTTTTTGGATACATATCCAGAAGTGGGATTCCTATATTATATGGCAATTCCTTTTTTGTTGTTGTTGTTCTGAGGAATCATCATACTGTTACTCATAATGACTGTAGCATTTTTTCATTCTGGTCAACAATGTACGAAGGTTCCAATTTCTACACATCTCTGACACTTGTTTTCTGTTTATTTTTTTTTCTTTAAAATAATACCTGTTGTAAGAAATGTGAAGTGATATGCATTGTGATTTTGATTTGCATTTCCCTGAAGATTAGTAAGATTGCAGCATCTTCTCATATATTTTTTACTCATTTATACGTCATCTTTGGAGAAATAGCTATTTGAATCCTTTGCCCATTTTTTAATTGGGCTATTTATTATTTTCTTGCTGAGTTATATGGATTCTTTTTATATTCGGGATATTAGATATATGATTTGCAAATATCACCTCCCATTTGTAGGTTGCCTTTTCACTTTGTTGATTGCATCCTTTGATGGACAAAAGTTTTCAAGTTTGATGTAGTACCATCTGTTTATTTATTTTTTTCTTTTACTACCTCTTATCTTGGTTTCATACTCAAAAAATCATTGCCAACTCCAATGTTATGAAACCTTTCCCATTTTATTCTTAGGGTTTCATAGTTTGGGGTCTTATATTTCCTCCATTCTCCTTTCGGGATCTTGGACATGCACACACATGCGCCTGGCATGAGTTTAAGCCACCGGGTCCAGGACACGAACTGCAGTCGATTACATGGGAGTTCAACGACATAGCCATTATGCTAACTGCTGGCCTCAGTCTTTGATCCATTTTGAGTTAACTTTTGGATATAGTATAAAATGAAGGTCCAGACAACTTGTAACATATAAATTTCATATAGAAGTGGCACTACTAGATTATAGTGCAATAAGCAACATTTTTAATAAAACAAAAACATTAACTGAAAATATGTAAAAGCTGATTCTAGAATTTATATGAAAATAGAGAACAAAGGAAAAATAAACAACTTTTGCAAAGAACAAAATTGGAAGGTTTCAGCACTTGAATTCAAGACTTACTGTAGAACTACAGTAATCAAAGTAGTGCTACAGTGGCGTAAGGATAGACATTCAGATTAAGACCAGGATAGGAAACCCAGAAATATATTCTCACATGTAAATGGCCAACTGACTTTTTTTTTTTTAATTTTTTTTTCTGAGAGGTTTTCACTATAGGACACGTGCGCTCGCCAGACAGACAGAGAGAGACAGAGAGACAGAAAGCGAGAAATCACCCCCCAGGGGGGATGGTCACGCCGCAATCCCTTCTCCTCCATTCTCCTCTCAGGATCTTGGGCACGCACGCAAACACGCCCGGCGTGAGTTTTAAGCCACCGGGTCCGGGATGCGAACCGCGGTCGACTACGTGGGAGTCCAGCGACATAGCCATTACGCTAACTGCTGGTCCCTGGCCAACTGACTTTTAACAAAGGTACCAAAGTAATTCAATGGGAAAGAACAATCTTTGATAAATGATGTTTAACAACCACATATCACACAGGCAGAAAATGAGCCTTACCACTACCTCATTGCATTCACAAAAGAGAACTTAAAATGGATCATAGACCTAAGCATAGAAGTTAGCACTGTAAAACTTCTCAAAGAAAACAGGGGATTTGAAAATAGGAAAAATTTTGTAGATAAAACACAAAAAGTGCTGCTATCGTTTGAATATGTCCCCTTAAAATTTGTGTGTTGGGAACCAGCAGTTAGCGTAATGGCTATGTCGCTGAACTCCCACATAGTCGACCGCAGTTCGCGTCCCGGACCCGGTGGCTTAAAACTCACGCTGGGCGCGTGTGCGTGCGTGCCCAAGATCCCGGGAGGAGAATGGAGGAGAAGGGATTGTGGCGTGACCATCCCCCCTGGGGGGTGATTTCTCGCTTTCTGTCTCTATGTCTCTCTCTGTCTGTCTGGCAAGCGCATGCGCCCTATAGAAAAAAAAAAAAAAAAAACTCTCCAAAAAAATAAATAAATAAATAAGAATTCCTGGCAATCACTGTGGCATAGCAGTAAAGCAAGGGCCTTGTAAGCCTTGAAGCCATATGGCCTACTGTGGGTTCAGATCCTGGGTCAACTTTGCCAGACATGCATGTGCACTGGCACCCAAGATCCCGAGGGGACGGAGGGCTAGTCAAAGGGGATTGCAGTGTGATAAGGTTCTGTCAAGAATGCTCTTCTCTCTTGTGCACACATGCGTGTACACGCTCCATCATAAAAAATAAATTTAATTTAATTTAATTTAATTTAAAACAATTAGATTTAAACTCCTGCTTGTCTAAAGATAACACTTTAAAAATGAAAGAGCAAGCCACAGAATGGGAAAAAAATATTTATAACACATTTCCTTTTACTTATTTATTTTTGTGGAGAGGTTTTTGCTATAGAGCACATGCACTCACCAGAAAGACAGAGAGAGACAGAGAGACAGAAAGCAAGAAATCACCCCCCCAGGGGGGATGGCCACGCCACCATCCCTTCTCCTCCATTCTCCTCTCGGGATCTTGGGCACGCATGCACACACGCCCGGCATATAACACATTTTTTTAAAAAGGAACTTGTGTCCACATATATTTAAAACTCTTATCATTCAATAGAAAGACAATGCCCAATAAAAAATAAGCAAAATACGTAAAAAGATGCTGCAAAAGAAGATTTGTAGGACTGGTCTTGTAGCATATCAGTTAAGTGCTGTGCATAGAAAACTGGATCTCACATGGCTGACTGAGGTTAAAGTCCTGGCCCCAGTGGTTTGAAAATCACACTGTATGCATGTGTGTGTGTGCCCAAAATCCTGACAGGATAGAGTAATGAAAGGAAAAGGATTGCAGTGTGACCATACTCTATTGGAAAGTTCTTTCTCCTTCTTCCTCTCTCCCACTCTCTTTCCTTCTGGTGAGGTAAATAAAAATAAGATTTGTAGAGACCAGCAGATGGTGTAATAGTTACATCACTGGACTCCCACATGGCTGACCACTGTTCGAGTCCTAGACTTAAAACACAAAATCCCACAAGGAGAACAGAGGAGAAGGGATTGCGGCATGGCCATCCTCTTTGGAGTATGATTTCTCATTTTCTGTCTCTCTGTCTGTGTCTTGCTAGCAAGCTCACACGCCCTATAGCAAAAATCTCTCTTAAAAAAAATCACACACCGGGCACACACATGAGTACCAAAGTTTCTAAAGAGCTGGAGGGCTGGGGATAGGAGATTATAGCACAATGAAACCCTACTGAGGGTTCTCTCTCTCTCTCTCAAAGAAAAAAATAAGTAAACTTAGGGGGGAAAAAAAGAAAAAGATAACAAGCGTTAACAAGGACGTGCAGAAAAAGGAACTTTGTACACTATTGATGGGAACATAAATTTGTACAGCCATTACGAAAAACAATATGGAGGCTTCTCAGAAAAAAATAAAAATAGAATTACCCTATGATCCAGCAATTACACTTCTGGGTACATATTCAAAAGAAATTAAATCAGTACATCAAAGAACCTGCGCTCCCATGTTCACTGCAACATCGTTCACAGTTGCCAACGCATGGCATCAACCCAAATGTCCACAGAGGGATGAATGGATAAAGAATATCTATAGGACATAAACCCGCAGACTATTATTCAGCCTCGAAGAAGGATATCCTATCATTGGTGACAACGTGGAATTCATGGGCCAATGGTGGCATCATGGTTAAAGCAGATGGGTCCCACACCTGCCTAACCTAGAGGACACTGTGCTCAGTGAAAGGAACCAGGCACGGAAAGGCAAGTACGGCACGACCTCACCTGGATGGAGAATCTAATAACATTGAACTCACAGAAGCGGAGTAGAATGGTGGTTGCCAGGAGCTGAGGAATGGGAGGGGGAGAGACCAGGAGCTGAGGGGATAGGAGGGGGAGAGAATGGAGAGATACTGGTCTCTCCATTCAGTTAGGCAGGAGGAATAAGTTCTGGAGATCCAGTGTACAGCATGGAGACTCGAGTAAATAAAAATGCACTGAATTCTTGAATATTGCTAAGGGAGTAGATTTTAAATATTCTCATCAGAAAAAAATAAGTATAGGAGGTGATGCGGTGATGGATAAGGTAATTGGTTTGATTTAATCATACACACACACACACACACACACACACACGCATACATATATCCAAACATCACATCCTGCATCATATATACAATTTTCCATTTGTCAATTTTAATAATAATAATAATAATAATAATAAATTGTATGTAGTAATAACCCCCAGACTGAAGAACCAAAGCACGTCTGTTCCCCCTCAACAAGCTAAGCAGCCTTAGGGAAGTAGCTTCACTTTCGTCACCTTTGGTCTCCTTATCTGCAAAATTGGGGTGACCTCCAAGAGCCCTCGTAGCACCTGAAAGGGAGTTTGATGATGTGCCAAGGACAAAAGCCAAGCTAAAGGGGATTTCAAAAGACTTTCTGAAGGCTAAGTTCAGGGTCTGTTGTTACCCAGCATAATCACACCTGTTCTGACTGATGCAGTAAATTTGAGGTGGTGGGGGAAGAATCATGCTTGTTAATCTTTTATTCCCTGAGGATATCTGACACTGCCTCGCCTATCCATACCATTCTAAATTCAATTTTATGTTTTCCGAAAGCTTCCTTGGATCTGTGCAAAGATGCTATAAGGCTGGAACCAGCAGGTGACATGGTAGTTAAGAAGCTGGACACTCCCACATGGCCGACCATGGTTCGGGTCCTGGAACTGGTGGCTTGCTTTCTCACATTCTCTTTCTATGTGTCTCTCTCTGGTCAAGTTAAAATAAATAAATGAATAAATAGAATTAAAAATAAACAATTTTTTTTAAAAAAAAGATGCTATAAGGCAAACAGGTCAAATATTAGTATCCATTCACTTAACAAGCTCAGAAAAAAAATAATGAATGAATGCTTGGAGACTGAGATTCTTTGGGGAGGAGAGAGGAGCTACTATCAGACCCAGGTCTCTGACTTCTCACCCAGAGCTCACTGTCTGGCTCCAACAAATAAAATGGCATAGCCCTAAAATGAATCTAAAACTTGGGGCTCTACACCAGAAAGGGGTCCTCTTGTGACAGAGGAAATATATCGAAATGGTTATGGACCCACATGGGAAAGGTTCTGGGTGTGCATCCTGGAACGTCCTTGAGTGTGGGGGCCCACGTACACATCTCCATAATCTAGGCAGGCAGAAACTGGGGTGGATCATGACATGAAGACCCTATGGGCCTGTTTCCCTCTCTCCCTCTCTGGAGAAATAAGTACACGTTTTAATGGTAGAACTATGTATTTGGGAGCCGCATTTGCCCCACGTTGAATTCCAGCTCCATCCTTCATTATCCTGGTGGCAATAGTTTAATCTCACTCACTCTCCATTCCCCCAGTCCTGTAATGTAGAGACAAAAATAATACATACTTCATATTCTTGTGAGTTTTAAATAAACTAGTGTATGAGGAGGGACGAGTGTGGTATCTGGCATATAGCAAGGTCTCAGGAAGATTTATTTCTGTCCTATTGTCACCTACAGATTTCTTACCCACTGCCTTCTAGGGATGTAATGCCAGATTCTTGCCACATGGTGGCACTGTTGTCTCTGGCGACACTCTGAGTCACTGAAGCTTCATTCCTCAAAATTCCAAATAAACAGGATGAAAGGAGGATCCAGAAAAAGATGACAGAGTCTGAGCAGTCCAGCCAAATAAAAAGAAAAAGTCCTCCCTGCCTCATCAAAAGTGCTGAAACTGCTTCATTCATTCTTTGCTGCCTATTATAGCCAGGTCCCCAAGCCTTGGAGGAGAGGATGTTGGGTTGTCCAGCCCCCACTCTGTGGGAGCCTGGTGTGGGAGTCTGGTGCAGAAGGTGGTAGAAGCTGTGGGAGTCCGGTGCAGAAGCCAAGGCTGCAGAGCAGAATTCCTCAGGCTTCAGCACGCACATGAGTCACGTGGGCACCTTGCTACCGTGCAGATTCCGATTCAGCTGCTCTGGGGGGAGTGGGGTTCTGCATTTCTGAAAAGCTCTTAGATGATGCCCAGGCTGCTGATCCATGCCTCATACTTTGACTACCAAGAGCCTAAAGGACCTGGCCTGCTTCCTGGCAAATGGAAGCAGCATCTATTTTCTGAGTGCTCCTGATGTGTGAGCTCCTCCTGCATAAAATTCATTTAGCCCGGTGTGGCGGTTAAGGGCACCGGACTCCCACATGGCCTACCACCATTCAAATCCCAGACCTGGCAGCTTTCTTTCTCTCTCTTTCTCTCTC
>NW_006159927.1:256204-260541 GCF_000334495.1 Tupaia belangeri chinensis | reverse complement strand
TCCCTCTCTCTCTCTCTCTCTCTTTCTCTCTCCTCTCACGCTGTCCTTCTCTGGTCAAATTAAAATTAATAAATAAAGTTAAATAAAGTAATTCTTTAAGGAAAAATAAATCATTTAGCCCTCACCACGGTCACATGAAGTCAATGAGTGTTCCCTTTGTATGAGAAGCAGAAACAAAGTAACTGTCCCAAGGTGGCAACAGCTCATTATCAGGGAGCCAGAACTCAAACACAACCCTCTTCTGTTGAATCAACTGTTACTGTTTTATCTTGAATTAAAATAAACATAATCCAGCTGTTTTCCCCTCACTTTCCAGAGAAGAAAGTTCCCCCGAGGCAGCCTAGCAGAGCTATGTAGGCTTGTATACAGCCACCAAATAGCCCGGATTAGCAATTGCATCACAGGAGCTGGCCAACTTCCACAAGTTACTCCATTTCCCTGTGCCTCATTTTACTCATCTCAAAATGGAGAATAATAATAGCAACTACTGGGACCAGCAGGTGGCATAGTGGTTAAGGCGCTGGACTCCCACATAGTCAACCATGGTTTGAGTCCCAGACCCGGTGGCTTGAAAATCATGCTCAGTGTGTGTGTGTGTGTGTGTGTGTGTGTGTGTGTGTGCTCAAGATCCCAAGAGGAGAATGGACAAGAAGGGATCACAGCATGGCCATCCCCCGTCGGGGGTGATTTCTCACTTTCCCTTTCTTTGGTGAGCACACGTGCTCTGTGGCAAAAACCTAAAACAGTAATAATAATGGCAACTGCTTCCGGGAGTTATTGTGAGGCACAAGTGAGTAATGGAACAAGGTGCTTAGCAGGGCACCCAGCACATGGCAAGCTCTTAGGCAAGGCCTGCAGCTGGAGCACACATCCACAGCTTTGAGAACCGCAGAGACACCTGAGTCTCCACCATGGGCTTTAGGGAGCTCGCAGTCTAATGAGGGTGAAGGAAAGGGCTGAAGAAGGGCCACCATAGGGCCTATGGCAGGAGATCACCACCGTGCAGCATGGCAAGAAGTGGTCCCCCCAGCACCCTGCATTCAGCAGCTTGAATGACTTCCTCTGAGTGCACCTGCCCCATTCCAAAAACGGTTTCATATCTTGAGTGACTCCACTCACCACCTCACCCCGTCAAGCCCAGAAAAGACTGGAACTAGGGGTGGGGGGTATGAATCTGCTAGATCCCCTGTCCAGAAAGCCTCTCACAGCATGAGCTGACCGTGACATGGAAGGCTACAATGTGTACAGACACTTTATTGTGCCACAAGGCTTGGAAAGCACACCTGCTCCTTCTTAGCGTTTGAAGAGCCAGACTCTCCTGGAGTGTCCATGCCCAGAGCTCCATCCCAACACCACTGATGCAGAATCTCGGTGGGGCCCCAAGCAGCCATAATTGAATACTCATGTCTTCCCCATCTGTAATTCAGATACTCCAAGACTAGAGATGGCTGAGGATGAGAAGTCCTGTGCTCTGGGCTCCTCTCCTGGCCTCCAGCTGCAAACCTAAATGGGATCTATTTCCGGGTAGACAAGTTGGGCCTGGAGAGGGAAGTGGAGGGGCAGCTGTGGCCACTTTGGATGCAGAGTTCTCTGTCTCCAGGGACTGTTAAGAAAAGAAACTTCAAAAAAAGAAAAAGAAAAGAAAAAAGAAAGAAAGGAAAAAAGAACAAAAAAAAAAAAAAGAAACTTCAAGGCCAGCAGATGGTGTAGCAGTTATACCACTGGACTCCCATGAGACCAACCGGTCCTGGACCCAGTCATTTGAAAATCACACCAGGCACATGTGCTTGTTTACCCAAAATCCCAGGAGGAAAATAGAGGAGAAGGGATTGCAGAGTGGCCACCTCTCTTGGGGAGTAACTTCTCACTTTCCCTCTCATTGTCTTTCTCTCTCTCTCTCTCTCTCCTGTGAGTGCACATACTCTAAGACAACAACCTCTTAAAATCAAAAAGAAAGAAAAGGACAGAGGGGTAGGGGGACCAGCAGGTGGTGTGGTGGTTAAGGTGCTGGACTCCCACTTGGGAGACCACCGTTCAAGTCCCAGACCTGGTAGCTTGCTTTCTCACTTTTTGTTTCTCTCTAGTGAGTGCACATGCCCTAAAGCAAATTTTAAACTAATAAATAAAATGTTAAAATAAATCATTCTTTAAAAAAGAAGACAAAGAAGAAAGAAAGAAATGTTTGTGGTACAATTTCCCCTCTTAGGACTTGGGGGCGGAGAATGTCACCCTCCCAGCACTGATCACCTCTCCTTTTAGAGCTAAAAGAGAAGGCTGTGTCCCAATTCATTTGTATCCGGCTTCTGATGCAGTAACCCATCTCACTCTCACCAGCCTCTCTCTTCACAAGCAGTGAGGTAGGAGCGCGCCCAGCCTCTCCTGCTCGCCTGGGGGTGCGCCTTACAAATGTTCGGGCAGAGAACAGCATGGCTAATGGAGACGTCAGGGCTTTCCAACTTCTTTTTCGGTTCCCTCTGAAATTCCACACGTCCGTGGAAAGCTTTTCCTGCCAGTAATACACGTGTGTATTACTTCCAATTTGGCCTTGTCGCCGGCCTCCGAAAGAGCTGCGTGCAGGTGTACCTCGGGATGCTCGCCCTGACTGCTGGGGTGGGGCTTGGAATCGCTCCTGCTCCGCGCGGTCGGAGGCTGCACTGGCACCCAGGGAACAGCAGGTGGCGCCACGGACCTAGGAAGCCTCGAGTAGCCCAGTCTTTCCTTCGAGCCGAGGTGTCTGTGCGCGGCGGAGCCTGAAAAATATTTGGTAAGTGTGAGCGACCGCGTGCGAGACCTGAGATTGTTTACGTTACGCTCTGTCTCCGGGTCTCAGCACCAAAGCTGTTAGGAGGGTGGAAGGATGAGCTTGCCTCAGCCGGAACCTTCTGACTGCAGAAACAGGGAACTCCGTCTGCCACCTTCTCCCCAGCCACCCAGAGAGACCAGACAGGGTGAGGGTGCTGTCACAGGTCCGCTTGGCCCCGCTAGAGCCAGCCCATAGACCTACGCAGTGGCTTCTCCCCAAAGTTTTTGCCTCCTAACACACAGAAGGGGCAGCGCTCTTGGTCCCGAAGCACCAAGATGAGTCTTTTCCAGCTTGAAGCATATACTTTGCTCTTCCTGATTTTGGACATATTTACAGGCCACCTGAAGCTTGAATTAATATCTCTCTTTTATTTTTAAGTTTATTTATTCATTTATTCCATAAGAGAGAGATATTGGAATCCCCAAAAGGGATTTCACACCCTAATTCACCCCCAGTGTCAAGGAGTTGGGATTGCCCACTCATGTGTGCAAGTCTGGATGTACAGGGAGGCCCAGGAAGCAGACTGTCCCGGGTGGTCAGGTGTCATTACTGCTGTGCCACCATTGGGCCCTAGCTAATATTTTTCTTAACATTAACTCTTTTTTTTTTTTTTTTTGAGAGAGAGAGAGAGAGATTTTTGCTATAGGGTATATGTGTTTGCCAGAGAGACAGAGAGAGGCAGGAAAACAGAAAGCAAGAAATCACTCCCCCAGGGTAGATGGCCACGCCACAATCTCTTCTCCTCCATTCTCCTTTTGGGATTTTGGGTACATATGCACACGCACCTGGTGTGGGTTTCAAGTTGCCAGGTCTGGGACTCGAACCACGGTCAACTACGTGGGAGTCCAGCAATGTAACCATTACACCATCAGTGGGTCCCCAAATTAACTCATTTTTACAGTTAAATATAATGATAAGAAAAAGTTTATTGCTGTAATAACTGGAAGCCCAGTATTTCTTGCCAAAACGGAAGAGAACTGTAAGAAGAAATACACACTGATCCTTAAAAGTCTGGCTGTCTGTGCCGAAAAACATCTGATATATCCACAGGGGTAGGGTTTCCACACTTCAGGGAAAACTGGGACTTCTGTATAACCTCTCCCAGGAATTTCTAATGGAATGAGTGAGAGATCAGGAAGGGAGAGAAGCAAGAATGGAGTCAGAGCGAGGTAGGAACACTTCCCACCCTTGCAAAACAAAGGGAACCCTGACTGGTATTCTGAACTCCATGGCCTTCCTGCAGGATGCTCAAACCTCCGGAAGCTGCGAGTTGTTTTTTTTTTTTACTGGGAAGCTGGAGGGGAAGGGTGGAGACCTGGCTTCCCGTGAGTGTGTCCCACCCTGAGCTCTTGTGCCAAGCGCGGTGGTGGTGGTGGTGGATCCCAGGGTAAGGGGGTTCTCGGTGGTCACCCACCTACTCCTCCCCCCTCCCATATCTGATGATGGATTCTCTCTCTCCCCCCTTGTTCTCTCTGTGGCAGCCCCTTGCTGCTATAGAGGCCGCCTATGGGGAGCATGAGCCAGGACACCAGGG
>NW_006159927.1:247341-255032 GCF_000334495.1 Tupaia belangeri chinensis | reverse complement strand
TCCCCCCCCCCCCATATCTGATGATGGATTCTCTCTCCCCCCCCTTTTCTTCTCTGTGCCAGCCGATTGCTGCTATAGAGGCAGCCTATGGGGAGCATGAGCCAGGACAGCAGGCACCCTTGTGTGCTGGGGCGGGAGGGAGAGCAGGCAGATGACCCTTCCCAGATTTGGCCTCCATGAGCCCATCAGCAAGGCCTGGCCATTTCCCCTTCAGGTTAGGCTGTGAGGAAAGATGACCATGAGACTATGAGTGGGCACTTCCTTTCTTAGTCTTGGTCTCCTATATATAAAACCAGGAGAGGGGTCAGAAGGAACCTTAGAGTGGACCCACCCTCGAACACTTCTCAGCCTGAGACTCTGGCCTGGCAGGGGAGAAGACGCCTCCTGGCCAGCCCTGTCCATACATGGAGGGTGTACATGGAGGAGACCCTCCTCACCATGTCCTGCAATACTGGAACGTACGATCCTGAATGGGGCCCGCTTGCCTCAGAGATCCTTAGGTAGAGCCCAGTTAATGGTCATGGCAGTCCCTGAACCAGTCTGGTGAGCCCTCAGGTGTGTGAGTTCAAGGGAAACCAAGGCAAGTCCACGGCCCTTCTTGTTCTGTGGGGAAGTTTTCAGTAGTGTAGACTTGCTGTGCCAATTCTGGCTCTGTCCCTTCCTAGTGGTGGCAAGTTCAGACAAGTCACAAAACCTCCCTAGGTCTCAGTTTCTTATCTGTAAAATGGACATGACACCTCCTTTATAGAGGTGTTTGAGGGGGCTAAGTGAGATCATTCATGCAGTCAGTCAATGACTGTTTGCTGAACACCCACTGTTCTGAGAGCTTGTGCACAGCCCGGGTTCTTGCACAGGGTTAGTGTACAGGAAGTATTTAGAAAAGCAATAAATACTTACGTATATTTCTACAGCATACATTTTTTTAAAGAATTATTTTATTTTATTTTATTCATTTTATTTTAATTTGACCAGAGAGAGAGAGACACACACACACACACACACACACACACAGAGGGAAAGTGAGAAAGTAAGCTACCAGGTCCAGGACTCGAACCATGGTTGACCATGTAGGAGTGTCTAGCGCCTTAACCACCATGCCACCTGCTGGTCCCCATCTATAGCGTACCTTTTACACCATAGTAATTCCATCCCATCACCTTCCTCATAGTCTCTCCATCTTTTCTTTTGTTTTTAGGTTTTTGCCATAGGGCAAATGCGCTCACCAGAGAGACAGAGAGGGAAAGTAAGAAATCACCCCTGGGGTGTGTGTGTGGGGGGGAATAGGCATGATGCAATCCCTTCCCCCCCCCACTCTCCTCCTGGGATTGTGGGAATGCATGCACACGTGTCCAGTGTGACTTTCAAGCCATCAGGTCCTGGATTCAAACCATAGTTAGCCATTTGGGATTCCAAGGATTCCAGCATCTTAACTACTCTGCCAATAGCTGGCCCCACTTCTTTTTCTTTTCTTAAGGAGTTTTTTGGGGTTTTTTGGGGGTTTTTTTAGTTTATTTATTTATTTATCTCACAGGCAAGAAAGACAGAGACAGCACTCCTAACAGAGTCTTAACACCACAATCCACTCCCAACCTCAAACAGCACAGGATCGTAGACACGTGCATGCCTGGCACACTCAGGGAGGTTTCCAGATGCGAACCTAGAGAACTTTCCCGTGAGTCAGCTTTGAAGAAGGTGGCATTTTACCACTGTGCCACCATCTGGCCCCCAGTCCCTCTCTTCATCTCCTGACCCAGAGTCAGCAGTTGGTTGGTTGGTTGCTGTTTTGTATAGTCATCGTGGGGACAGTCCCTCCTCTCTCCCTCTTCCTTGAAGATAAGCCTGATCAGAGTGCACCATGATTAGCCTTGCCCATGATTCCAGAGTACCCTGTGCATTTCAGGCCCTTCTGCGAAGTTCATTGTCTGAAAATCCACCAACCCAGATGGCTAAGACCAGAGGCTCTGTGAATCGGATGTCCTCACATTGTGAGAGCCTCTGTGATCAGCCAGCTGCTGGACCTGACTGCAGTCCACACAGCTGAGCACCTGGAGTCTCGCCCCCCACTGGCGACTCTACCCACCTACAGGAACCACAGGGCCCTCCATCTCCCTCTCAGACACACTTCCCCAAACAGGAAGTGTGGCTACAAGGATTCTGAGGCCTTTGCAGCTCTGTGATTTGGGGAATCTATTTATCTTTTACTTTTTAAGTTCATGCTTAGTTATTTCTTTCATGAGACAGGGAGAAAGAGATTCCAACAGGGTCACTGAAACCTATCCCTAGCCTTCGCCAGCCTGGATTATAGGCAGCTGTGGACACACACAGTGTGCCCTTGGAGACCCCAGGAAGCGAACCTGCGATCTTCCCATGTGACCCCAGCATCGCTGAGTGTCGTATTACCATTGTGCCATCACAGGCAACCTGGAGAATCTATCAAGAAGTCGTGAGCAACTTCAAAGGACTCCCACAGTACATAAAACAGTCCAGTGTCCTTCCCAGGCCCACAGCCCCACCTGCACGGTCTGGTCCCTGCCCAACTCTCAGCCCCAGTTTTTTCCCCTCCCTCCCCTCCCTCACCCAGCTCCAGGCCTCCTTGTTGCTCTTCAAACACACCAGAGCCTTTGCCCTAACTGCCCCCTCTGCCTAGAAACTCTTCTCCGGATGTCCAGCCTGTCCAAAAGTAATATACAACACCACCTCTGTTCCAGAATCCTCAGCCCTGGTGGGCTCATCCTTTTTCTCCCTTCCATTTGTTTCCACGTGGCAGCCAGACCATCTCTAGCAGCCTTTCTCCCTGCCATGCCTTCCTCTCCTTGGGAGGATTGCGTTGTCTTACTTACAAGTTCGGGAGAACTGCATGCTCAGCTTTCAGCCTCCTTTTCCTGAGAGCCAGGCTGTCTGCAGAGAGCGTGTTCCTGTCTGCTCCTGGTCTCACAGAAGGGAGGGAGGTAGACCAGAAGGCCTAAGGATGCCCAGTTGTGCCAGTCACTTTTCTCTCTCTGGTTTGTAAGTCAACATTAACTAGGGACATCTTCCAATTTTCTCTATCTGTTATAAGTTTAATATCTGTCTAGTTCCTAGGTTACTCTCAATTTGTTTTTATTTAAATTATTTTTTAATTGCCAGAATGCACGTGTGCTCACCGAAAATAGAAAGAGAGAAGGAGAAGGAGAGGACAAAGCACCCTCCAGTAGGGCATGGTCACACTGCAACCCCTTCTCCTCCATCTTTATTCTGTCAGTATTTGGGGCATGTGCACAAATGCACCTGGTGTGTTTTTCAAGCTGCCAGGATCAGGATTTAAACTGCTCAGTCATCCAGGTGGGATCTGGCTTCTTTAACCACTAGGCTATAGCGCCAGCCCTCTTACTTCATTAGAAATTTAAATGTGTTTCTTTTTATCTATTGCTTCATAGCAGTCCACTCAAAAATTAGTCGCTGGAGCTGGCAGGTGGTTAAGGGTGCTGGATCCCACATGCCTACCACGATTCGGGTCCTGGACCTGGCGGCTTGCTTTCTTGCTTTCTCTCTCTCTCTCTCTTTTTCTCTCTGTTTCTCTCTGGTTAAATTAAGATAAATAAACAAATAAAGTTAAATAAAATAATTCTTTAAAAATAAACTCAGTAGCTTAAATTGACAATATATTCTTTCTCATGAATCTGCAGATTGATTAGATGGCTCTTTGGCTGATATGCTGGGCCAGCTGGAGTGTCCAAAATGGCCTCATTCACATGGCTGGCAGTCGGTTCTGGCCACCTGTGGGGGCTACTGGGGCTGTTAACCGAGGGCTTTGATTCTCCACATCCCTGTTTAGACTTCCTCCTGGCGTGGCGGTCAGGTTCCAAGTAGGACCTTCCACAAGTGAGCATGTGAAGAGGGAAAATGTAGACACTGACAGGCTTCCTAAGAATTGATCTTGGAAATCCTGGAATATTGTTTCCACTGAATTTTATTTGTCAATGTGGTCATATAGCCAGCCCAGATTCTTGATATAAAGAACAGCATGGGGGGAACCAGCAGTTAGCGTAATGGCTATGTCGCTGGACTCCCACGTAGTCAACCGCAGTTCGCATCCGGGACCCGGTGGCTTAAAACTCACGCCGGACGCGTGTGCGTGCGTGCCCAAGATCCCGAGAGGAGAATGGAGGAGAAGGGATTGCGGCGTGACCATCCCCCTGGGGGGTGATTTCTCGCTTTCTTTCTCTCTGTCTCTCTCTGTCTGTCTGGCAAGCGCACACGCCCTACAGCGAAAACCTCTCCAAAAAGAAAAAAGAAAAAGAAAAAAGAACAGCATGAACTGAACTTTGGGAACAAGTAATCGAGGCCTGCTGGGAACAGGACTTCTAAAAGGCAACTATGTCTGGAAGGCTGTGGTCCAAGGTCATCTTTGCTGCTGTAAGCGGGGTTTCAGGAACCAAAGGGAGCACACAGCTCTTCTTAAAATTGAAGGTGTATATGCACAAGATGAAACGGAATTCTATTTAGGTAAGAGGTGTGCTTATGTGTACAAAGCAAAAAACAACACAGTGACTCCTGGTGGCAAACCAAATAAAGCCAGAGTAATCTGGGGAAAGGCTACCCATGGAAACAGTAGCATGGTTCAGGCCAAATTCCAAAGCAACCTTCCTGCTAAGGCCATTGGACACAGAATCCGTGTGATGCTGTACCCCTCAAGGATTTAAAACAATGAAATGTAAATGAATAAAAATAGATTTGAGTTGTAAAAAAAGAACAGCATGAACATACAGGAAGGGAAGAAATTATGGTGTATGGTAGTATCTTTGGATACTACCTAACACAGACTTTGTACAGTATAGTCAGTCCTCTAAATCCAAGTCATTCTCACACTAACCCATTTATTTGGCTGTTCCTTCCTTCGCTCAGCCACTTGTCTTCTCCTCTAGCATATCAGTTCATGAGAGCAGATGCATTGCTTTCCTCACTGTTTATCCCCGCATGGCCTATAGTAAATGCCCAGTAAATATGTAAATATGTGTTGAAGAATGAACAAATCAAGCACTTAATTATCCTAATTATCTCGAGTGGGTCAAAAAAGTTTCTGGGCTTTAAAGACAAGCCTTTCAGGGCCAGCAAGTGGTGTGGTAGTTAAAGACACTGGACTCCCACATGGCCAACTACAGTTCGAGTCCTAGACCTAGTGGCCTGCTCTCGCTCTCTCTCTCTCTCTCTCTTTCTTTCTCGCTGTCACTCTATCCCTCTCTGGTCAAATTAAAATAAATAAACAAAGTTAAATAAAATACTTATTAAAAAAAAAGATAGGCCTTTCAAGAACGTGTTATACAGTTAAGCTGGTAAGAGGCAGTGACAGGTAATAGGTGACTTGCCCAGTCACTTTTGGGTAAACACCTAACTGAACAGGAACCTTCTTAACCCAGTTACACACTCAGTATAGGCAGGACAGAAGGTGGGAGCTCAGGAAACTCACTAGATTCCTTGTGCCTATGTGGATATGTGTATGCTCCCCAGAAAGAGAATGCAGAGAGAAAGATACTGAATTCCCTCTAGCTCAGCCTCAGGGACAGAGCTTTCTCTGGATTTGCTCTATAGACCAAGGATTTCCAACTGATGGCAATTGTGACAAGAGGCAATGTCTGTAAACATTTTCCCCCTCACACTAAGGGGGTGGTTGTCACAGTAAGGGAGAATCTGGTGAGTAGAGGCTAGGACTTCTGCTAAACAGCTGAGAATTTCCTGAACATGCCCCCACAACAAATAATTATCTGGTCCAAAATGTCGGTTGTACCACTGTTGAGAAACTCTACTAGGGGGTGATGGGAAATGTGGGGAGTTAGAGGCATCTGAGAGCTGGCAGACAGCAGGCTATCGCTGTGGCAGCACTAGGCCCAGGAGCTGTGTTCTCACAAAAGGTGACTGAGCTTTCTCAATTATTTCTTCCAAAATTGTAGTAGTTTGGAGCCAGCAGGTGGTGTGGTGGTTAAGGTGCTGGACTTCCATGTTTTCGACCACGGTTGGAGTCCTGGACTCGCCCGGTGGCTTGAAACTCACACGGGGTACATATGCATGCCCGTCCAAAATCTCCAGAGGAGAATAGAGAAGAAGGGACTGTGGGGTGGCTATCCACCTTGGAGCGGCGGGGGGGTGAGGGGGGTGATTTCTCACTTTCTGTCTCTCCATCTCTCTCTGTCCTGTCTCTTCAGTGAGCTCATGCGCTCTATAGCAAAAATATCTTTTTAAAAACATTGTAGTAGGAGGCGAGGCCTTCTAAGAGAAGATCCCTCAAGGCTTCTGCGAAATAGTCATTTCAGGGTACAAGAGAAGTGAAGATTTTCTACTGGTAATTCAGCCTCCAGCAAACAAGCTAGCATGGCAGGAGAGGCAAGGCCTTCTAGAAGATCCCTCTTGGCTCCTGTGAAATAATCATTTCAGGGTACAAGAGAAATGAAGATTTTCTACTGATAATTCAGCCTCCAGCAAACAAGCTCACATGATGGATCTAAGGGCACTGTAGCTAAACATCCGAATACTATTAGAGTTAACATATTCTTCAATATCTACTGAATCTGCTGCACAAAGAGATCACAACAGAATGACAGAGAGATTCCAGATCACCTCTTTCTGCTTGCTCCTGAACATTCAGATTGAACTTCAAGAATTCTCCACCTCTTTCCTGTGAGTGCACAGGCTCCATGGCAAAAACCTAACAAAAACAACAAGAAAGAATTCTTTTTTCTCTCTTCTGTTCTTTTTTCCCAGAGCAAAAAAGAAGGGCTGGGGTACTCTGCATATGTTTTTCTTGACTGTGTTTAGATTCTTGTGTAAGAATCTACTTATAAAGTTGTTTCTACAATTAATAAAAAAAAGAATTAGGAGGAAACACACCATCCATCAGATGACTAGAAATCACCACAGGATCACAAGAAATGTGGGAAAGCAAGAAAATACCTGTCCTCCAAGAGAAAAGAATAGCTCTTCTTCATCCATAAGCAGTTCAATGGAAATCATGGAAATGTCTGATAAAGAATTTAGAACATTCATAATGGCGAAGCTAACAGAGATGGAAGAGAAAAGAGATAATGAACTGCTGAAGAGAAAGGAGAAAGAAGTTGACGACTTCCAGGAGGTGAGGAAATTCTTGCAAGATCTAAAAGAGGAATTACACACTTTAAAAAAGAATCAAACGTAACTGTTAGAGATGAAGACTATAATACAGGAAGTGAAAATCTCCCTTGAAAGTATTAAAAGCAGACTAGATCATACAGAAAATAGAATCTCAGACATAGAAGAGAAAATCGCTGGCCTAGAAAAATCCACCACAAAGACTGATAAAATTGCCCCAAAATTTGAAAATAATATATGAGAAATACTAGATACCATCAAACATCCAAACATCTGGATAATTGGCATTCCAGAGGGCAAAGAGACCCATAAGGGCATTGATAATCTATTCCATGAAATCCTGCAAGAAAATTTTCCAAACTTAGAGAGGCACTCAAGGATCCAGTCCCAAGAAATACAAAGGACCCCAAATAGAATCAACCCAAGAAGATCTTCTCCAAGACACATTGTAGCCAGGTTGACCAAAACCACAGACAAAGACAGGATACTAAGATTGGCAAGAGAAAAACATCAAGTTACTTACAAAGGACATCCCATCAGGCTAACAGCAGACCTCTCATCGGAAACAATGCAAGCAAGGAAAGAATGGGAAA
>NW_006159927.1:239501-246315 GCF_000334495.1 Tupaia belangeri chinensis | reverse complement strand
CCAATATACAGTGTACTCTAGATGGAAAATCTCATTTTGTATGTTGTAATGATGTACAGTGAATGAATATAAATAAATAAATTTAAATTTAAAAAATAATAAATAATAAAAACATTGTAGTAGTTAATGTTATAGGAGTTTTGGGGAACCAGCAGATGGCTGGTAATGGTTATGTCACTGAATTTCCATGTAGTTGACTGCAGTTCGAGCCCAGAGCTGGTGGCTTAAACATCACGCCAGGCATGTGTGCATGCATGCCCAAGATCCCGAGAAGAGCAGAGAGGAGAACGGATTGCAGGTAGTCCTCCCCCCTGGGGGGTGATTTCTCGCTTTCTGTCTCTGTCTCTCTGGTGAGCTCAGCCACTTGTCTTCTCCTCTAGCATATCAGTTCATGAAAGCAGACCCATTGCTTTCCTCACTGCTTATTGCCAGCATAGCATATGGTAAGTGCCCAGTAAATATGTGTTGAAGAATGAACGAATCAAGCACTTAATTATCCTAATTATCTCGAGTGGGTCAAGAAAATTTCTGGGTGGTGATGCACCCTATAGCAAAATCTCTCTCTCTAAAAAAATAATGTCATGGGAGTTTCAATAACATAGATAATAAAAGTGCAAAAGAGGAACCAGCAAATGGTGTGGTGGTTAAGGCGCTGGACTCCCACATGGCTTACTCCCACATGGCTGTGGTTTGACTCCTACACCTGGCAACTTGCTTTCTCACTTTCTTTCTGGTAAGCACGTGTTCCCAATAGCAAATTTTAAAATACTACTACTACAATTAGTAATATTTAAAATATTACTACTACTACTATTTACAGTAGTAAATAAAATTAAATAAGTAATTCTTTTTTTAAAAAAATGCAATGGAAATTTAAAGGGAAAGATGCAGCAAGGCTTTTCTGCAGCTAAAGAGAAACAAGTGCTCTACTATAATACAAAGATTCTACCACCAAAATCCCTCTCAAATTTCTCCTCTCTATCTCCACTCAACCTCCTTGGTCCAAGCCACCGTCAACACTCACCTGGACCAGCACCCCCTAAGTGCTCTACAGAGGTATACTCTGGTCCCTTTCATGCTTTCTCCCTCAGGTAAGGGAGAGAGCTCTTAGAGAACAAATTAGATGATACATTTGCTGCTTTAAAACATGGAAAGGCAGGGACCAGCAGCTAGCATAATGGCTATGTCGCTGGACTCTCACATAGTCGACCATGGTTCGCGTCCCGAACCTGGTGGCTTAAACTCATGCTGGGTGCGTGTGCGTGCATGCCCAAGATCCCGAGAGGAGAATGGAGGAGAAGGGATTGCGGCGTGGCCATCCCCCCTGGGGGGTGATTTCTCGCTTTCTGTCTCTCTGTCTCTCTCTGTCTGTCTGGCGAGTGCACGCGCCCTATAGCAAAAACCTCTCAAAAAAAACCCCAAAAAACAAAAAAACATGGAAAAGCTTTTTCTCCCCATTGAACTTACTCCTGTTTCTTACTCTGAAGCTCTACATGTGATTCCACCAAAAATGCAGAACCTAGGAAGACACATGGATTTAGACACTGCTGGCTGGAAGCATAGTTATCTGTTTTCATAGTGTCTGTTATCAGGTCGTTTGGGCATGCCAAGCTACATTCCATGTGTAGGTCTGTCTTTTGTTTTGTGAGAGATTTTTGCTATAGGGCACATGCGCTAGCCAGAGAGACAGAGGGACAGAAAGTAAAAAACCACCACCACCCCACACCTGGGGTAATGGCCACGCTGCAACCCTTTCTCTTCCATTCTCCTCTTGGGATTTTGGGCACCCATGCACATGTGCCCATCATAAGTTTTAAGCCACTGGATCTAGGACTCAACTGTGGTCGGTCACGTGGGAATCTAGCAACGTAACAATTATGCCATCTGCTGGTCCCAGGTCTTTCTATTTTGGACAGCATCCCCAGAAAAGGAGGGTCCACAAGATAGGGGGTTGGTCATGAGGTACATGGTGTCCTCTTGCTGACTTCTGCACTAGCACAGGCTTGGTGTCATTATGGCGCAGCACATGGGAGTCATACTGCTGGATTCAAATGCCTCTTGCTACTGCTTCACTTACCCATTCTGTGGAACATTCCATAAACTCTATGCTTCTGTTTCCTCATATTTGTAACAGGGGTAATAACAATAGCACTGATGACGCCTTTCCCAGTGCTCCCAGACCTTTTATTGACACAGTCTTGCTATGTTGCCCATGCAATCCTCAAGCTTCTGATTGAAGACCGCTCCATAGAGATGTGGCATTCTGCCTCAACCTTCCTAAGCAGCTGGACCGCAGGAGCACTCACTGTGCTGATCTTTTGGTTGGACCAGGAATTGACCCCAGGCTTCTCATGTGGTCTCTGCCTGTGGAGCATAGAATTTTAGCAGTGCACACCACTGCAACTGGGTTCAAGATCTCTCTCTCTCTTTTTCAATTTCCAGATGGAGTATGCATTTGCCAGAGAGAGAAAGAGGGAAAGGCAGAAGAGAAAGGACTCCCCAATACGGTGTGGTCATGACATAATCTTTTTTCCTTTATTTCTCCATTTCATCAGGATTTGGGGCAGGTATACATGCCCAGCATGTTTTTCAAGCCAGGAAATGGATGAAAGCTGCATAGATAGAGGGATCTTTAAAAAGTTCACAGAAGGGGACCAGGAGTTGGCGTAATGGCTATGTTGCTGGACTCCCATGTAGTCGACCACGGTTTGAGTCCCAGGCCCAGTGGCCTAAACTCACACTGTGTGTGTGTGTGTGTGTGTGTGTGTGTGTGTGCACATGCGTGCTCAAGATCCCAAGAGGAGAATGGAGGAGAAGGGATTATGGTGTGGCCATCTCCCCTGAGGGGTGATTTCTCATTTTCTGTCTCTCTGTCTCTTTCTGTCTTTCTGGAGCACGCACATGCCCTATAGCATTCTTCGTGAGGCGCCACATGCCCTAAAGCAAAAACCTCTCCCAAAAAAAAAAAAAAAATCCAAATTCACAGAAGATATATATTATAAAAACACTTGTGCATAGATTTCAAAAAAATTTTGCACCAAAATAAACTTGTATGTTAATCCCTTTTCTCCATGAACTTTCCACCCTTTGTTTCTTTTTATGTCATGTGTCAGAGAGCAGATGTTCTGGCACAAGGGTAGGGACCAGGTGGAGGGTGAGGACGGAAAGTGAGAAAGCACCCTACATGGGGGATGGTCACACAGCAATCACTTTTCCTCCATTTCTTCCTGCACACCCAATGTGTGTGTGTGTGTTTTTTTTTTTTAATATTTTTGCTATAGGGCATGTGCGCTCACCAGAAAGACAGAGAGAAACAGACATAAAGTGAGAAATCATCCTCCCCAGGGGGGATGGCCATGCCGCAATCCCTTTTCCTCCAGTCTCCTCTTGGGATATTGGGCACGCATGCACATGTGCCCAGCTAAGCCACCATGAGGACTCGAACTGCGGTCTACTACATGGGAGTCCAGCAACATAGCCATTACGCCATCTGCTGACTCCCCCAATATGTTTTCTAAACCACTAGTTCCAGGACTTGAACCACATGGTAGGCCATGTGGAATCCAGTCACCTTAACCACCACACTATCAATTGGCCCTTCCATGAACTTTTTGAAGTCCCCGCATATCTCCCTAAGGATTTGGCCCTGCTAGGGAGTATAATAGGAATCTATTGCTGCCCTCTGCTCTCCTCAAAAATATGAATAGGAGGAATAAGTGATTCTCTTAATACCATCTCATGGGGGTTGATACAGATATTTGTGAAAACACAGGTAAAGTATCTGGAATATAGACTCCATAATATCTCATCTTTAGCATGAATTGTCCTGGGCTGGTGAGTCCAGCCAGACCAGGCAAGGTTGATCATCTCCCAGACACTGTATGTAGCAAGGGAGTTTCTTGAGAGGGGACTTCTCTCTCTTAACCTTGTTGCCTGTACTCAGGAAACCATGAGAGTTCCCTAAAGGGAAATGCTGGCCAGATATGAACTAGCAAGACATCTAAACACAGGAAAACCCCCAAAGCTGTGTATCTCTGGTGACACATCAATCCAGTGACTTTGGAGCATAGTGTAATGGCCCAGCTTTCTTTCATGGATGTGTGCATGCACTACTTCAGTGATTTTCGGGTGAGGTGTTTTTTTGGAGGGGGAAAGCATGTGGGGAAAGAAAGGGGCTGTCGTGTGCTTTTTAAGAAAGCCTTTCCTCCCTCCTTACCCCTTACGATTAAGCAATTAAGAATCACTGGCAGGTAAGTCACTGGGAGCAAACAGGAACCAGCCCTGGGGAAAGCCCTGTCCTATTACTGAACAATAGCAGCTCCATTTAAGGTGAATGCATTGAGAAGACAGGAAATAACATGCTGTGTTGATAACATGCCTCACGATACATTGCAGCACTAGGTGTATCAGCAAGGCAATGCTCACCATCTGACCTGCCTCAGCCTATCCCAAGCCATCTACCTGATACAGTAAGATTGTTAGTTGTGTGGACATCTAGGGAAAAGCCCAAGGGAGGAGGAAGCTGCTGGTCTGTGAGCCTTATGATTTTCTTTCCTGAGCTGAGTCATGTCTTGGTGGGGCACCAGGAGCCCACACCTGCCTGAGTTTCTGAAACATATGGAAAACCCCAGAAGCCAGGATCCTTGACAGGTTTTACCTTGGATAACCCCTTATCAAGACCATTCCCCCTTGGTATTTCCAATTGCAACATCTTTAGGGCCCCTTTTTTTCTCCTCCTGACAGAATCTACATAGAAGGAGCAGGCCCACAAGTTCAGTGTAGATGCATAATCTACATAAAGCTTTCCCATGAAAATGGTGCCTTAAATATATTGCTAATTTCAGGACCAGCAGATGGCATAATGGTAATGTTGCTGGACTCCCACTTAATCAACACAGTTTGAGTCCCAAACCAGGCAGCTTAAAACTCACGCCAGGAGCATATGCATATGTGCCCAAAATCCTGAGAGGAGAAGGGATTGTGGCATGGCCAGCCCCTTTGGAGGGTGATTTCTCAGTTTCTGTCTCTCTGTCTCTGTCTCTCTGGTAACATATGTGTCCTATAGCAAAAAATCTCTCTCAAAAAATATATATTGCTAGGGACCAGCAGTTAGCGTAATGGCTATGTCACTGGGCTCCCATGTAGCAGACCATGGTTCAAGTCCCGGACCTGGTGGCTTAAACTCACACCTGGCGTGTGTGTGTGTGTGTGCCCAAGATCCTGAGAGGAGAATGGAGGAGAAGGGATTGCAGTGTGGCCATCCCCCCTGGGGGGTGATTTCTCGCTTTCTCTCTGTCTCTCTCTGTCTGTCTGGCGAGTGCACGAGCCCTGTAGCAAAAAACCTTTCCAAAAAAACCCTATATATATATATATATATATATTGCTAATTTAGCAATAATAATAAATATTTAGTGAGCACATACTGTGTCAGATACTGTATTTTCACAAAAGACAGAATTACTGTTATCCACATTTTACAGATGAGGAATTAAGACATAGAGAAATGGACCAGTAGATGGAATAGCAGTTACGTCTCTGGACTTCCTCATGGAGACCATAGTTCAAGTCTCGGACCTGGTGGCTTGAAACTCACACCAGGCATGTGTGCATGTGTGCCCAAAAATCCTGAGAAGAGAATGGAGGAGAAGGGATGATTAATCTCTTTCTGATGGTGAGCTGCATCTCTCACCAACTCTCTGGTGAGCACATGCACCTTATAGCAAAAATCTCTCAAGAAAAAGAAAAAAATCACTTCCTGAATTTTTCTCCATCACTTTTGGCTTTACTTTGCTTTCTTATTATTTTTTTTTCTTAATCGCAGGGGGCCTAGTATACTCCGCAGAGAGAGAGGAGAAAAAGAGAGGGAGAGAGAGGGAGAAAGCATTCTACAGTGGGAGTGTGATCATGCCGCAATTCTTTCTCCCTCCTGTGGGGATTTAGGGATGCATGTTTAGGTGCCCAGCATGTTTATCAAGCCATCTGGGTAGAAAACTGGAATTTGCCACGTGGGACATGGCTCCTTTTATCATTAGGCCATAGGGCTACCCTCACTTTTTGCTTTTCAATTCTCCATACGTGCTTCCATGTTTTTCTCTTATTATCATTTTTACTCTAAGAAAGAGAGAAACAAAAGGAAAGACGGGAAGGAAGGGGGTTGGAAGAGGAGAAGAGACAAGACGGGAAGAGAAGCTAGAAGAAAGGAAAAAAGAAAAACATAAATCCCATCTCCCTGTCAATTAACATGAAGTTAGACACTCGAATGCTAGAATCCTGGCTTGGGCTTCAAGATGCCTAAGGTGGTCCGACTTCTTGTGTGACAGTGGGTCAGTCCCACTTTCTGTATCCGTCCCACTTTCTGGCTCTGAGTCTTAACAATCCCAACTCTAAAATCGGAAATCTGCATCCACTTGATAACTCAAAAATCGTTTGCCCTTGGGACCAGCAGGTGGCGTGGTGGTTAAGGCGCTGGACACTCCCACATGGCCAACCAGGGTTCAAGTCCTGAATCTGGTGGCTTGCCTTCTCACTTCCTCTCTCTCTTACTCTCACCTCCTGTCTCTCTCTGGTCAAACTAAAAAATAAAAAAAAAAAAGAATGAATAAATAAAATAAAATAAGTAATTAAAAAAAATAGTTTGCCCTCATCAAAGAAGGCCTCCTAGGCTTCCCAGGCCACCTCTTTGCCCTCAACCAATACGGCGGCAGCACCGGACGCAACTTCCGTTCCCTCAGTCCCGCCCCTAAGAGGCGGCGCGTGTCAGTGATGGCCTGTGAGCTGGGCGCATGCGCCGCGGCGGGGGCAGGCCTGCGGTGGC
>NW_006159927.1:236940-239312 GCF_000334495.1 Tupaia belangeri chinensis | reverse complement strand
GCGGGGCGGGGCGCGCTCGGGGCCGAGGAGCCGCTGCCCGCGCGCATCTGGCTGCAGCTCCGCGGGGCGCAGGAGGCTGTGCACAGCGCCAAGGTGAGTCCGGCCGCCGCCCCCGCGCGCCTGCCTCCCCCGGCCGGGCCGCGGTCTCCTCTCGGGGACACGGCGAAGCGCTGTGGTTCAGAGCGCAGACCCCGGAGCCGTCGCTCACGAGCCATGTGCCCTTGGGCTAGCGGTTTAATCGCCGAGCCTCAGTTTCCCCGCTTGGCAAGTGGCGCTGACGAAAGCACCCATCCCAGAGTGCGGTCGCGATGAAAATAGTGTCGTAGTCACGCGAGGAGCTCAGGCCCGCTCGGAAAACGCGCGGCGAATGCTGTCTGCTGTGATGCGCAGGGCCTGAGGGCTGGGCCCGCAGCCTCCTCGGCCATGTCGGCCTTCTACCCCTAGGCCTTCCCTGGGCTTCTGCACCTTTTAGGATCTCAATCCACCTTGAGAATGGGGGCGGGGGGGGGGACATAATAGCAGGGAAATGCGCAGAGAATGCCAAGCAGAGATAGGATGTTTACTAATACAGTGGTGTTCAAAATAGCAGTGTTGCGTCTAGTGATCTTGTGTACATTTAATATTTGTGTAATGGTTATGGACGTTCACTAACTCCGTCAGAAGGAATAATGCGACCCTTACAACGTCCATGAGGTAGATTTTTACATCTTTTTTAAAAAATCAACAGCTGGGGAAACTGAAACTCAAGTGGGTGGTGACTCACCGTCTGTGTAAATCAGCATTTCATACATTTACCTACTCCACACCTCCCTCCTTCCCTAAACTAAACTACAGCAATAGAGTACGTCCCTCTTCCCAGGTACCTAAGTTTCCCCTGGTGTTCCCATTTCCGACATAGCGAGTTTATTTCAGAGCCCTTGTTCTTGGTACCTGCCTCCCAAATGAAGACCTCTTTCTCCAGGGAGAAAAATGCTTCCCCCTCACCCCCCAATCCTACTTTAAACATTTCTCAGTGCCCTTAAGGAGTCTGAGTAGTTGTGTCTCCTTGTCATTCTTAGGTTTAACAGCAGCAATGAAAAAGTGGATTGTTGGGTTTAGCAGGTTTATAGGAGATGGGACACTTTGCTGTATGATAGTTCTTCATAGCTTAACTGAAATTGTAGGCAACGAATCAAGTTTGCTTTCCTGAGCTTAGTTTTTTTAAAAAAAAATTTGTCCTGTTTCAAACAACTGGTCTGACTGCTTCCCATTTTAAAAATATTTTGTCCTATTTCAAACAACTGGTCTGACTGCTTCCCATTTCCCCTTCTCCAGCTACTCAGTTTCTCCCACTTTCCCGAGCTTAAAAAGTAACATGCCTAGGTCCTGTTAGTTGTCAAAGTCTCTTACATGCATTCTTTCTTGTTCATTGCCTTTCCTACTATTAAAATCTTCCCTGTTTGCTATGTGTCCCTTTCCTTGTTTTATTGCCTTTATTTTTGTTTCTTTCCTTCCTGGTTCAGTTTGCATTAGTCTGTGTTTTCTCATAAAAAGTTATTCTCCCACCCAGGGCTCTGTTAGAGACTCTGCCACCCATCTCATTCAGCCTAAATTTCTTTGACTTAAAACACTTATTGCTCCAGCCTCACCATGCTTCCTCAGTATTGTGTTTTGGCAGCTCTCAGCTTCACAGCTTAAAACTTGCCTGTAGTCTGAGGACCAGCTGATGGCGTAGGGGTACTTCGCTGGACTCCCAAGTAGTGGACTGCAGTTTGAGTCCCAGACCTGGAGACTTAACATATGCGTGTGTTTCCACAATTCCTGTGGAAGAGAAGGGATTGCAGTGTGGTCATCACCCCTTGGGGGGGGGTGGTGATTTCTAGCTTTCAGTCTCTAACAGATCCCTGTAGCAGAAATCTCTCTAAAACAAACAAAGCAAAACAAAACAAAACTTGACTGTAGTCTGGTCTCAGTTCAGTCTACTCCTGGTTCTGCTTTTACTCAAGACCCACCCCAAGCGTGAAAAGTGCTTCCTTTGCTCTACTAAACAGCAGCGCCAGTCCTGCCAGACTCCCAACTCCAGTGCTCCTGACTGTCTCTGCCTCACGTTTTAGCACAAGCTCATTGGAAAAGGTGTGTCTTACGGTATCTTCCTAGCTTGTGTCACCTGCTGGTTTATCTTTACTGTGTATATTACTCATACGCCAAACCTTTGACTTGCAATCTTTTTTTTTTCCTTGATACTCACAGGTAAGAGTAAATGCCACACCCAAAAAGCCTTTTCATTTTTGTTTATTCGTATTAAAGTTATTTTATTTTATTTTATTTTTGAGGAGGAGAAAACCAGTAACTTGATTTTAAGATTAAGAACAAGAAAGCAAAGTTGGTTCAGC
>NW_006159927.1:222007-236909 GCF_000334495.1 Tupaia belangeri chinensis | reverse complement strand
TACAGAGTTTTAAATTAAGCTGTGGAGATTTGGAGGAGGAAGATTTAAGAGTGAAGAGGAGCTTTTATTAAAGTAGCTGATAAGAGATATGGGAAATAGGTGAGATCAATTGTTCTGAGTCCCACCAAGTATTACATTGTTTTCTTGCTTTTAAAATGTTAATTTACTACCCTTTTGCAAATGCTAGAGCAGAGTGGAGGTTGTTAGACCTGCAGAATCAACTGTGGAGTGATGATCAACTGTAGAGGGACACGTGGTGGGAGCTCCAGGCTGTTTGAGAGAAACGCCCGTACTCTGAAAAAATGACTCCTTAGTTAAAGGGGACATTTGTTGGAGGAAACAACACTTAGGTGAGCTTCAAAGAACTAGTGAGATTCCAGTGCCTGGCATCAGAATGGTAAACTGACAGCTGAAGCGTGCAAGGGTTTTTCAGTAATACAGCAGAGGAAACGTTGCTCTGCACAGCTGAGTTCAGAAGAATAAATGAAAACTTTCCAGAGGACAGTGTGTTCCTTCCGAGGGAAGAGCTTATACAAAATCATAGGGATATAAAAGTGGCCTGTGGCCTAATGGTTAAGGGAGCTGGATCCCACATGGTTGACTGCAGTTCAGATTCCTGCTCCAGCAACTTGAAAAACACTGCAGGCGATTGTGCATGCATGCCCAAAAGACAGGATGGAGAAGTGGAGGAGGGATTGTGACATGACCACTCCCCATTGTGGGGTTGCTTTCCCTTGCCCACCTCTCTGTCTCTCTGGTGAACACACACACCCTCTGATAAAACTAAACAAATAAATAAAAAGTAAAAATAAAAGAGTTCAGTTTTATCACAAATATATAAGAAAAAGGAAGAAAGGGGCCAGGTCATGAAATGCTTGGGGCCTGCTGAAGTACATGGGTTTTACCCTGCAGGCAAGCCATGGCGAGTCTTAGAAGGGTGTTATGAACATGAATGATCCAGTCAGATGTGCATTTCTAAAAATGCCTCAGTGTTTTCACTTCTGGGCTTGTGCTGCTCAGTGTGGTCCATTGCTGGTTTCTGATGACATAACTACAGAAATTGAGAAGAAATGTTTAGCAACTTTTGTAGTAATTTGACATTAACATGAATGTCAAGTTGGCAGTGCCGTAGAAAGGCAATGTGTGGGAGTGAAAGGAAAACCAGAAGAGACTTTCCTCACAGGGCCCTAGAGCGAGGGGACTAAAATCAGTGGTGGGAGGCATCATGGAAGCCAAGGAGTGTGAGGACTGAATTTCAGAGAAGAAATGGAAGTACTGACTGACTGTGGTTTCATTCATAACCAAATGTTCCCAGTCTGGCAGTGGTAGGAAACTGGGCTGAAGAGAGAAAATAGTCCTGGGGAATGGGATGAATTAGAATTCTTTTAGATGAAAAAGCCACTAGCTGAGGACAGCAGATGGTGTGGTGGTTGGGGCATTGGACTCCCACATGGCCAGCCATGGTTCACATCCTGGACCTGGTGGCTTGTTTTCTTGCTTTCTCTCTCTCTTTTTCTGTTCTCTCTGGTCAAATTAAAAATAAATAAAATAAAAATTGTTCTTGGGACCAGCAGTTGTCATGATGGCTATATTGCTGGACTCCCATGTAGTCGACCATGGTTCAAGTCCCGACCCGGTGGCTTAAACTCAAGCCAGGCACATATGTGTGCGTGCCCAAGATCCCAAGAGGACAATGGAGGAGAAGGAATTGCGCATGGCCATCTTCCCTGAGGGGATGATTTCTTGCTTTCTGTCTCTCTCTTTCTGGCAAGTGCATGTGCCCTATAGCAAAAAAAAACCTCTCCAAATTAATTAGTTAATTAAATGAATTGTTCTTAAAAAGCCACAAGCTTGGGAGTAGGAGAGACTAGGCAGAGACTTAACTGAGGTAAGTGACTGGCTGGTAGGGAGACAGGTCTGTGCTGAACCAGGCTCTCTGCCCTGTCAGAGGGCAGGTGCCCATACATAAGTATTTACCCAGTTATACAGTATGGAATCAATGTCTGATCTCTTCCTTACCCAAGAGAAGCCAGGAGTCTAGATTTTATTATGGGGAATCTGTTGAGTGCATGTGTTTTTAAGTAGCAACTAACTTATATTTTTAAAAATCATGCACTCTGAATTAACATCTCAAAATTTTTGCATTAAGTTCATTTTACTTTTTTTTAAACTCCATGTTAAACAAAACATGTCAGTGGACCAGATTCAGCTTTTAGACTGCTTTTCAAGGACTACTTTCTTTATTTTT
Organism: Tupaia belangeri chinensis; assembly: GCF_000334495.1. Classification (NCBI taxonomy): domain Eukaryota; kingdom Metazoa; phylum Chordata; class Mammalia; order Scandentia; family Tupaiidae; genus Tupaia; species Tupaia belangeri. The sequence continues at coordinate 234,661 of NW_006159927.1, read as the reverse complement.
TAAATTGCTGAAAGACATGTGTCTGCCAGAGGAAATAGAGAGCAGGAAAGCATCCCCTAATGGGACCTGATCACTCCACAACCTCTTCTCCATTTCTCCATCCCATCAGGATTTTAGGCATACCTGCACTTGGCACCTGGTATGTTTTTTCTTTTTTTTTTTTTTGAGAGGTTTTGCCAGAGGGCACATGCGCTTGCCAGACAGAGAGAGACAGAGACAGAAAGTGAGAAATCACCCATCAGGGGGGATGGCCACGCTGCAGTCCCTTCTCCATTCTCCTCTTGGGATCTTGGGCATGCACGCACACGCACCTGGCATGAGTTTTAAGCCACCGGGTCTGGGACTTGAACCGCGGTCGACTACATGGGAGTCCTGCGACATAGCCATTACCCTAACTGCTGGTCCTGCACCTGGTATGTTTTTCAGGCCATGAGGCTTGGGATTTAGAGCACAGTTAACTATGTGGGATCTCACTCCCTTAACTACTAAGTTATGGAGCCCATCTGTCTATCTATTTACCATAGTGTACATGCTTTCCAGAGAGAAAATTAACCCCGTCCCATGAGGCACTGTCACACTGTGACCTCTTTTCTGACATTTCTCCATCTTGTGCAGATTTTGGGCATGCAGACATGTTCACCTGGCTGTCAAGCCATGGGGCATCCGAGTGTGGTGGACCATGTGGAGTCTGGCTTTCTGTACATAGCACTAAGGCTGTGCTACAGGCAAGCCCAAGACTAAATAGTAAGAGTCAGGTTTATTGAGATATACTTTCTTTCTCTCATTTAGGGAAGAGGGCAGTTGAAGGCCCTAATGGCCCAGAAATTCTTTTCCTCTGTTCAGGGGTTAGTGATTCCAGCACACAAGGATTAGAGGGGGAAGGGTCTGCAGCACAACTGAGCAAGGTAAAAACGGGACCCAGGAAATGTTTATGAAGGGAAACCTTTTGTGGATTAAGACAGACAGGCAGGTGAAAGAGAGAGGGGTGTAAGGAACTGAGAGGATCAAGGAGACAAGACCTCAGACCCTGTTACCTCCTCCACTCTGGGAGTCATGAATACTGACAAGTTCACTAAAGAATGGAGAATCCTGGAGGTTGTAACCAAAATTTCAGAGATCAGCATTTCAGAAATGAAGAAATTCTAAGGAGGACTCTGAAGGCCAAGGGGTACCTTAGTGAAGTGAGATGATATAGGAGATAGAAGTGTGAGGTATACCGAGAGAGTACAGTGCTGAGGTCACCAAAGCCCACACCAGGAAACTTGGGTGCTAAAGTGTGTCAGTGAGCCAGGAGTGTGTCCTAGAGCTTAGCAAACAAGAGAGGTAAGTGGCTGCTTCTTGCACAGTGTCTCAGTGAGTCTGTAGGGTGATGGATTTACTGACCACAGCTGCCCAATGTTGATCCTTTGTTTCAGGCGTTACCTCATAGCAGGGAGTAGTCACCTTGAGGCTTCACATGGGCCTGTGGCACAAGAGAGTCCGTCCCTTTTATCACGCCAGCTTCTGGAGTGTGGACCTGGACAGTCCTATTGGTTCCCATATATCATGTCCAGTTAGTACTGCCCAAACGACAGATTTGCATGCCTTCCCATTGTACAGTACTTAGGGAGAGGAGACATTCCCTTGTCAGTGTGCAGCCCCATAGTTTAGCCACGTAAAAGCACTTCACAGAAAGCATGTTGAAATATTACATTTTAGCTTAGTGTCATCAGCCTTACCTTTTTTTTTTTTTTTTTATAGACCACAGATTAGTTTATTTTTAACACCCATCATGCCATGAATTCATAGGGAATAGGTTCCAGTAGCTCAGGCTTCTTTTCATTGGTTCTCACAAAGTGTGCTTCTCTGGGTGGAGCAGGCTGGCGCTTTAGTTGCACCCAGGTACCTTTTTCTCTTTGGCTTCTTTCTTTTTCTGGTCATTTTCCTGCACACGTTTTAGGAAGCTATCTCTGCTCTTAGAATGTTTAATATGCTCAATATGCACATTGATTCTCTTGGCAAGAATCTTGCCCTTAACTTGTTTGTTCACAACAATGCCAACAGCATGCTGGGTAACATTGTAGACTCTTCCAGTTTTGCCATGGTAACATTTGGGGGGCATTCCTTTTTGGACAGTGCCCATTCCCTTGATGTCTACAATATCACCTTTCTTGTAGATTCGCATATATGTCGCCAAAGGAACAACTCCATGTTTTCTAAAAGGCCTTTTTTTTTTCTTTCCCTTTGTGTTCGTCATTTTGGTTAATTACTGGAAGATGGCGGTTCCAGCCAAAAGGAAGCTCAGCCTTTTCTCACTAGAGCCTTCATTGACTTTAAACACAGCTCATTGGGCTTTTGTGAGAAAGCACCTCAGAAAAGTAACACCCCCCCCCACACACACACATCATTTTATCTACTTGTGTCCATCAGGTTTGGGGTGCCCAGCAGGGTTTCAAGCCAAGGTACTCTTGCGTATTTGTTAATCTTTATCTTAATTAACTAGTCTCAAAATTGCCCCATGCAGTTGTTCCCCAGCTTTCTCATAGTAATCTCTGTTTTTTTAAATTTCCCCAAGCTGAGGTAAACTTGTCTAAAGCACTTTCATGTTCGGGAACCCACAGGAGCTCTCTTTGGTCCACTCAGCCTTTAGTAGTGCCATATTAAAACCTTTTGTTTTAGGAAGTCACTGCGTTTTTATTTATCCCATTTTAAAAATATCTAAAGATTTCCACCTTGCTGAGACCAGTCCCTGTGATTCTTTTCTTCATGTTTTCGCTTCATTATCTTCTTTCAATTCACTGTTTAAAAAGAAAGTGTATTTACTCCAGAGACAGAAAGTGCTGTGGTGGTTAAGGTGCTGGATTCTGACGTGGCCAACCGTATTTCAAGCCCTGGACCCGATGGCTTGAAAATCACGCCCATGTGTATCCTCAATTTTTTTTTTTTTTTGAGAGGTTTTGCTATAGGGTGCGTGCGCTCTTCAGAAAGACGGAGAGAGAGCGAGAGAGAAAGCGAGAAAAAATCTTGAAAGGAGAATAGAGGAGAAGGGATTGAGTTGTCACCATTTCTCGTGAGGGGGTGATTACCCAATTTCCCTCTTTCTGTCTCTGGTGAGTACACGTACCCTATGGCAAAAACATTAAAAAAAAAAAACAACAAAAAACGTTTATTCCATGAGAGAAAGGCACTCCCAATGGGGTCATCACACTGTAATCCACCCCCAGTCTCAGGTCGTGTGGATTATAGACCTGTGCATTGCCATGGGTACTTAGGGAGGTCCTGGGACAGAACCTATGATCATTCCCATGTGGTCCAGTTGCACCCTTCCTCAAATATGGCTCTCTTTTTTCCACTCCCTTAGGTTTTTTGCTATAGGGTGCTGCACTCAGGAGAGAGACCAGAGAGGGAAAGTGATAAATCATCCCCAGAGGGCATGGCCATGCCACAGTCCCTTTTCCTCCACTCTCTTTTTGGGATTTTGGCCACTCGTGTGCTCAGAGTGATTTTCAAGCTGCTGGGTCATGGATTCGAACTGGAGTTGGCTATATGGGATTCAGCGCCTCACCTTCCACATTGCATTGCAGAATGCTGCTGCTGTGCTACCTACCACATCTGGCCTGAGACAGCAAATTGAAGATGTCTTTTGTTTTGTAGCCGTAAGATTATATGGGCTATCCACATGAAAGGAGCATCTTAACCACCAAATTTCTCATGACCTGAGTAATGGGCATATTTAGCAGGTGACTATCTCAGTAATCATAAAGTCAGTCTCACATGGCTTGCACACAGAGCAGCTTGGCTCCTTTTTCTGGGGTGTTCCACTTGGCATTTGTAGGTCGAGTTGGGCAGTCCCCTTCTCAGAGTGAGCAGATTTTATAGTGACTTTTATCCAGTCTACCAGGCTGGCCGTTCTAGAAAATAACCTCCTGTATCTGGATAATGTTCAACTATCTGTGAGTGTTTCACAATTAACTGTGGATCCTGAGGCAACCCAGATATGCTCTTGTATTCTGTAGCATTTAAAACAAAAGAAACTGCTCCTAAAGAACTTACTCTTAGAATCCATTTTAGGTCATTGCAAGTCTCCACATCTGGCCCCTTTGCTCCCCTTTGAAAATGAGCAAACCTTTCTATCTACTTTTAAAAAAAAGTTTATTTCATAAAGGCTTCTCAGGAAGCTGGTAATGTAATCTACAAAATGAAGCCATTCCTTTATAATGCTGTGCCCTCTAGTTTCAGTAGTACCTTGGTTTTGCCCTTTCCCCACGTAGCCTGCTTTCTTGGTAACCACAGGTCTTAGAGGGACTTTCTGTTGTCCTTGCAAGTTATCCTGTGGGGCCCGGGGGAAGAGGTAGTTTTGAGGCTTGTGGCCAAAGCTTAGACCCAAAATCTAAGTTTGGTCTAACACTCTTAATTTTATTTTAGCTGCCACAGATAGCTAAGGGGTTGATTATTTTATTAATTTGTATTTCCTTACACATCCAGTGAACCAGCTACACCACCATCTCCCCAAAGTTGTAGGGGAGGAAAAACAAAACTACAAAGTAAAAGAGGAATTTATTGGTCATACAAAACTATCACAAAATAAGGATCAGACTTTGGGGTGTGTAGCCTGGTCCCACTAGCAGCAGAGTCAGAGAGATATGACTGTAAAAGGTATTAAACCTGTAAGTTGTTTGTAGAGTTCTCTTTGGTTAAAGGTAACAACAACGTTTGGAGATGGAAGAAGGGACAGGACGCTTAAAAGTCCATTAATAGAAATTACCCAATACGGTTGATTGGCCTAGGATAATGGTCTCTTCTTGTGTCTGCAAGGTATGGGGCCAGCCCAAGAGGGATCTGGTGCAAGTTTTTATCATGAGAAACAGTCTTTGCTAAGATTTTTTCACACAGAGGCCGGCTGGTGGCATGGGGGTTAAGGACGCTGAACTCCCACATGGCTGACCATGGTTCAAGTTCTGGACCTGGCAGCTTGCTTTCTTTCGCTTTCTCCCTCTCTCTGTCTCTGGTCAAGTTAAAAATAAATAAGGTTAAATAAAATAATTCTTTTTTTTTTTTTAAGAGGTTTTTGCTATAGGGTGTGGGTGCTTGCCAGAAAGACAGAGACAGAAAGCAAGAGATCACCCCCCAGGGGGGGATGGCCATGCCCCAATTCTTTCTCCATTGTCCTCTCCGGGTTTTGGGCACACACGCACACGTGCCATTACGCCAACTGCTGATCCTAATAAAATAATTCTTTAAAGAAAAAAAAGGAAAGAAGACTCTAAAAAAAAAAAAAAGATTGTTCCGCACAGATAATAGTTAGCTAGCAACCAGTAAGGATACTGTCAGAGCCCTTTTTCTGTTCTCTTAATTTAGCATAGCAGTGTCTTTTATAACACTTAATCTGCATTTAAATACATTCCATTGAGATTTTTGTCTTCAGTAACTGAGTGCAGCACAGCTGCAGCTGTGTGCTCTGGTGACCATGTGGCAATCCAGGGTTCAAAGATGCCTTATCCCCTACCCTTTTTTAAAAACTTATTTATTTCTTCCATGAGAGAGGAAAAAGACAAACACTCCGACAGGACTCTCACATTGCAAACCCAGGATCTTTCCCAGGTGGATCCAGCCGCACCCTCTGCATAACCACTTGGTCGTCTCCCACCCCCGCTACCTCTGCATAACCACTTGGTCGTCTCCCACCCTTTTTTCTTGTCTCCCAAACTGTGTTTCTGTGAACCAGGGCCAGTCCAACAAATCCTACTGCCACCACGTGTAGGGCGCAAAATTCAACAATCAGCACAGAAGACTTCTGTGACCACATGTTGGCCGTGTACCAAGTAAAAGCACATGCCACCTGGGACAGTGTAAGGTCCCACAGGTTGAAGGCTGGTCCCCAAGACTGCCCCATTTTACTTACTTCAGACCAGTCACAAGTCCCAGGTTTTATCTGTGGTCCTGACTGGCTAGCTTTCAATCAAGGTTCCTACAACCCCCTCTTCCCTTTGATTAATTTGCTGGAGTGGCTCACAGAACTCAGGGAAACCCTTAAGTTTATGCATGTATTATAAAGAATGTTATAGAGGGTATCTTCGACCACCAGATAAAGAGATGTAAGATATGGGAGGAGGAGAACAAGTTTCCTTGCCCTCTCTAGGCACACCACCTTCCAGGAACCTCCATCTGTTTGGCTATCTAGAATCTCTCCACACTTTATCCTTTTTGGGTTTTTATGGAAGCTTTATTACATAAATTTGATAAGATCACTGGCAGTTGGTGATCATTTTAATCTTCAGCCCCTTTTCCTTCTCAGAGGTTGGGGTTGGGGCTGGGGTTAAGTTCCAACCATCTCATTTTGCCTTGGTCTGTCAAGTTATAGTCCATCACTCGGTCGGTCAGCCTCCTTCCTGAAGCTACCTGGGGTCTGCCAGCCCTTGGTCGACTTATAAGTGTATGAAAATGCTTATTACTTTGTCAATTCCAGGGATTTTAGGAGCTTCTCAGTAAACAGCATGAAGACTAAATATATATTTCAAAATATCACAGGAGAACAGGGTCTTAAGGAGAGCTGGTAATTCATGTCTTCCTAATCTCAATTTTACTAACATTTGTGGAGTAAGAGAGGAGGAAAAATAATGTTTTAAAAAACAAAATTTAAGAAGGAGTCAAGGTCTGGAGTTGACCCTGTATTGTTTTCATTTCCTTTTCCTGTTAGAAGAGCTTGGTACCTAGTCTTTTGAATGAATTCTTGAGCAGTGGATTTATTAATGAAGGAAATTATTTCTGTGTGTAACACTGAGTTTGTGACGTGGTTTCATTTTTATTTTACCATAAGTTAGTTGGCAGCCTTTTTGTATTTCCTAGAATGTTATTTTTACTCACTGTGGCTGTGAAAATCATCTTCTTAAGAATCAATGGTTTGCTCGGTCTTCTTTTTATGGTTAATATTATATTTTGGGGTAATACCAGATGTTGAAATACAAGGTATTTGCAATGTTTTGCTGGGGTCAAAAGTGATAACTCATGACTAGTTTCCTTTTCACTGTGTTTCTATTCAGCATTGTAGGATTTTAATAAAATCAAGGACATCATGTTCCCATGTTCGCCTTTTACTAAATTGGCATAATTGTACAAGGTTAGAGGTCTTGATTTCAAAAAATTACAGGGGAAGAATCCCTGCATTAATTACTCAAATAACTGTGTGTGTGTGTGTGTGTGTGTGTGTTTAAATCACTCATAGGGAAATAAGGGGAAAAAATGTTAAGTTGTCAGAGGGCATGTGTGCCGGTGAGTGAGAAAGTGAGGGAGGGAGACAGAGACAGAGACAGAGAAAGACAGACCGAGAAGGCACACCTCTCACCCCCCCCACCCCAGTGAGATGTGGTCACGCCACAATCCCTTCTCCTCAACCCTCCTTTTGGGATGTTGGGCACAAGTACCTGGTATTTTTTATATATATATAATGTTTTTCTTTATTAATCTTGTATGTTTTTCAGGCCACTAGTTCTGGGACTCAAACTGTGTGGTTGACTGCCTTTGCCACACCACCAACTGGCCCTAGCCCAGAAAATTTTTTCCTTGAAAAACTGATTTTTGGCAGCCAACAGGTGACAGAGGTTAAGGTCCTAGACTCCTACATGGCTGACCATGGTTCGAGTCCTGGATCTGGAGGCTTGAGAATCACACCAAGTATATGTGTGTGTGTGCCTAAAGTCTGGAGCAAAAGGGAGAAGAAATTGTGGTGTGGCTATCCCCTCAGGGTGGAGGGGGTGAATTCTCACTTTCTAACTGTCTCTCACTATTCTTTTTCCCTCCAGCAAGTGTATACACCCTATGGCAAAAGCATAAAAAAGAAAAATGATTTTTTTTAAGTGGTTCCTTTCCATTTAAAAAGGTTTCATTTGGGCTCAGTGCTAACAGAAATAGTAATTTACATTAGTTGACAAATAAGAGGAATGTGAATAAATTCATATCTGAATATTCTGCATGAAAGTCAGTTGCGATTACTGTATCTTTCTTTTGAAATTGCTACCACTGTCACATGTGTTCTTTATTCGTTCTGTAACATGTTGTTTTATTATCAATTCTGGTACTTTTAAAATTACAATGAAGTTGTTACTTTGTTATAATAGATTAACACAGATTGATGTATCTCTGTTAGTTAGATAATAGAGATTTGTCTGCAACAGTAGATGCCTACAAAATAAGGTTTTCTTTTCACTTAGGAAGTCTAAACATAGGCAACAGTCCAGTACAGAGTAGTGGTTAGGATTTGTTCCCTCATGGTCACAAAATCACTACTGTAGCTCCAGTTATCACACTTTTACAGAAAAGACCAACATATTTCTGTTTATCTTTGACTTGCCAGAGCCAAGTTAGAGGGCCAGTACTAGTACCAAGAAAGTGAGGAAATATTGTTTTAACTAGGCATATTGCTGCCTGAACAAAATGTGGGTTCTGTAATTAAATAAGCAGAAAGTGAGTTTTGATAGGTAATAGGTAGGGCTACCAACATTGTGTTGCCTACTTTTTTTTTTTTTTTTTTTTTTTTAACTGGCTATAGGGTACATGTACTTACTGGAGAGACACAGAGACAGGGAGAGAAAAAGGACCCTCCAAGGGGGCATGGCCACACAGCAATCCCTTCTCCATTTCCCTCTTGGGATTTTGGGCACACATGCACACACATCCAGCATGTTTCTCAAAACGTGAGATCTGGAACTTGAACTGCAGAATCAGCCTTATGGGATCCAGCCACCTAAGGGCCATGCCACCTGCTGGACCATATATTGATATTATGTGTTTTTAAACATATACCCTCAATCCTCACCATTTCTGTTTTGTTTTGTTCTGGTTCTATAAGTGGGAATGTTAAAAATGGGTGTTTCGGGACCAGCAGATGGCATAATGGATACGTCGCTGGACTCTCATATGACTGACCACAGTTCGAGCCCTGAACCCGGCAGCTTGAAACTCACACTGGGCGCCTGTGCTTGCATGCCCAAAATCCCAAGTGGAGCATGGATGAGAAGGGATGACACCATGGCTGTCCTCCCTGGGGGGTGGCTTCTTGCTTTCTGTCTTTCTGGTGACTGCAAGTGCCCTATCGCAAAAATATATATATTTTTTAAATAAATAAGTGTTTCTTATGTTCAAAGTGTTGTGTTTTGTTGTTCAGTTCCTTTCTTCCATGAGAGAGAGAAAGAGAAGAGAGGAAAAGAGAAACAAGTAATCCTGCCACTGTCTTGCCATGCCTCTCCTAGCCAGCCAGGATCATTGTAGATGCCCAGCATGTTCACATCAACCCAGGATCCTAACCCAGGCCTCTGTGTGACTGCAGTACATTGTGGTGATAACCTATAGCGTGTGTGTGTATATGTGCGCGCATGTGTTTAGTTTTATATTTTTAGTTAAAATTCATTTCGTAAAAATATAAAACAAGCATGTATCAAGTATTTATTTGATACTCATTTGTAAGGAAATCGCTAGATGGGAAAACTGGTTCAGGGAGCATTAGAGGAAATGAGTATAGATACTGAGAAAAGAATGTTGATTAAGATTGCTAAACTGGACACAGAAGTGCTTAATGTCCTACCAACTAATGAAATTGAGATCTTCGGGATTATGTTTTGTATCACACAGAAATTATCTGTATTTCTACTGAACAAAAATCTACTAGTTAACATGTAATTTCAGATTCTAGGCCTTAGTATAACTTATGTCAAACAAAAAGTACATTCTCTTAGAGCATACATTGACAAACCTCTGTGAAAAAAACAAAAACCAAAAAAAAAAAACCAACCTAAACATAATAATTTAGACTTCGTCAACTACTCAGGGTCTCTTACTCATATTTTTCTTTGTTTCTGTTTTTACGACCCTGTAGAAATGTATAATAAAAACATGGCACGGCCCTGTGGCTTAGAGATTAAGAAAGCTGGATCTCCTATGGTTGCCCTCACAGTTTGAGCCCTGAATCTGGGGGCTTAAAATACATATTGGACACGTGTGCACACATGCCCCAAATTTTGACAGAATGGAGAAGGTTTTATGGCATGACCTCGACCCCATTGGGGCGCTTTCTCTCTCTCCCTGTCTTTCTCTCTCTCTCTCTCTCTCTCTTTCTCTCTATAGATCTGGTGAGTGTATGTGCCCTCTGGCAAGTTTAAAAAATAAATAAAAACAAGTCTTCAGGTTGTGCAGAAATAGTCTAAGAACTAGATTTGCACTGTTGGATATAGTAGCCACTACCTATGTGCTGTTTAAATCTAATCAAAATCAATTAAATTTTTTTTGGGGGGGGAGAGTTTTTTCTTTTGCTATAGGGCGCATGCGCTCGCCAGACAGAGAGAGACATAGAGACAGAAAGCGAAAAATCACCCCCCGGGGGGGATGGTCACGCTGCAATCCCTTCTCCTCCATTCTCCTCTAGGGCTCTTGGGCATGCACGCAAACACGCCCAGCGTGAGTTTTAAGCTACCGGGTCCAGGACGCGAACCGCGGTTGACTACGTGGGAGTCCAGCGACATAGCCATTACGCTAACTGCTGGTTCCCAAAATCAATTAAATTTTTTCAGTTCCTCACTTGCATTTGAAGTATTCAGTGAGCACATGTATGGAAAGTGCAGATATAGAACATTTCCGTCATTGTAGAAAGTTCTCTGGACTTACTACGGAGTATTCTACCATAACAATTGAAAGAACATACAGTTGAGTTAGCTGGTGACATGGTAGTTAAGGCAACTGAATCCCACGTGGTTGATTGTATGATTCAAGTTTCAGACCTGGAGTCTTGAAAAATATGTGGGGGGTGTGTGTGGGTTCCCAAAATCTGAAAGAGGGAGAAATGGAGAAGTGATTGTGGCACGAACATTACACATGGGGAGTTCTCTCTCACACACACATAAACACACACACACACACACACAGACACACACACACAAGCAAGCACATGTGCCCTCTGGCAGTTAGTTTTTTTTTTTTTCTTTGTTTCTTTTTGAATAGCATGCAGTTACATTTTTACCTTATTTCCAGTGTTTTTGTATATTTTGTTTACTATTCCCCTTTAGAATCATAAGTGATCTCCAAATATTATTCTTGACCTCTCTCATACACACTCACATACATATACACACACATGAAGCTTAGCCTAGTTGTATTTGGGGATATCAAGAAATATTAGTGTGACCAGCAGGAGTATGGTAATTTAAGATGCTGGATTCTCACATGACTGACCATGGTTTGAGACCCGGCCCTGGTGACTTGAAAATAAAAGTAATAGACAAATAAATAAATAATGTAAAAAAAAAAAAAAAAAAACAAGCGTGAATTATCCACTCTGGATATTTCATAAGGATATTTCATAAGGAATTTTAGATTGCATGTTCAATTTGCTTTTAACTTCAAAATGACCTTCTTTTTTTAGTTTTATATCTTCTATGAGAGAAAAAGAGACTTTCAGACAGATAAGAGAACCCCCAGCAGTGGGGAGGTCTTCATGCCCTGATCCACCCTGAGCCTCAGCCAACCTGGCCATTCAAGAGCATGTACGTCCCCTGTGTAAGGAGAGAACTTAGGGTGTGAACCTGGACTGTCCCACATGCATCTACCAAGCCAGAACATTGTCTTATTGCTGTGCTGTTTGGCCCTAATTGACTTAGGAAAACCAATCTATTAAAATATATATATATCAGGGGCAGCAGATGGTGTGGTGGTTAGGATGCTGGACTCCCACATAGCCTACTGCAGTTCAAGTCCCAGACCTGGTGACTTGCTTTCTCACTTTCTCCCTCTCTCTCTGATCAAATTAAAAAAATAATAATAACAAATAAAATTAAATAATTTTTTAAAAATCAAGAAAATGATCTTTACACAGTTTACCTATAGTGTCTGTTTAATAATTTGGATGAATTCCTCTCCTGAAGGTTCCCAAAATCTGCAAAAATCCCTGGTTTGCCAGGAACTGACTTTATATACTGCATGTAGGGCTGGGTCTCTGCACACCATAGAATTGGCACTAGCACTGAGATAAACTAGCCCTTGTTCCTTAATGATTGCCTTGCTAAGCCTGATTAAATGAGATTATTCTTAAACATACCATACCAGTTAGGGCCTGGGTTACACAATCTTGTTGTCTTGGTAAAAAGGAGACCAGGTTCTTCCCCCCCCCCTCTTTTTCTAATTATCAGAGGGAGTGAATGTGCACCAGAAAGAAAGTACACTGTAATGGGACGTGATCATGCCACAGTTCCTTCTCCATTTTTCCATCCTGTAAGGATTTTGGGCCTCGTGTGTTTCTCAAGGTGTTTGGATAGTGATTTGAACCACGATTAGCTTTTTGAGATTCTGCTTTCTTAACCACTAGGCTATAGGACTAGCCTCAGTTTATTAATATAACCCTATCCAAAGGACTACATTGCCATAAAAAGTAAAGAGACTCCCTAAAAGTGTTTGTAATTCCTGAATTATGAAGATTAAGGTGATATCATTTAGGGACCAGCAGTTAGCGTAATGGCTATGTCGCTGGACTCCCATGTAGTCGACGATGGTTCAAGTCCTGAACCTGGTAGCTTAGACTCATGCCGGGTGTGTGCGCGTGCATGCCCAAGATCCTGAGAGGAGAATGGAGGAGAAGGGATTGTGGCATGGCCATTTCCCTTGGGGGGTGATTTCTTGCTTTCTGTCTCTCTGTCT
>NW_006159927.1:200978-217686 GCF_000334495.1 Tupaia belangeri chinensis | reverse complement strand
GGTGTTCCCCCATTTTGTTTTCTGCTTTTTTTTTTTTTTTTTTTTTTTTTTTTACTTGCTATAGGGTACATGTACTTACTGGAGAGACACAGAGACAGGGAGAGAAAAAGGACCCTCCAAGGGGGCATGGCCACACAGCAATCCCTTCTCCATTTCCCTCTTGGGATTTTGGGCACACATGCACACACATCCAGCATGTTTCTCAAAACGTGAGATCTGGAACTTGAACTGCAGAATCAGCCTTATGGGATCCAGCCACCTAAGGGCCATGCCACCTGCTGGACCATATATTGATATTATGTGTTTTTAAACATATACCCTCAATCCTCACCATTTCTGTTTTGTTTTGTTCTGGTTCTATAAGTGGGAATGTTAAAAATGGGTGTTTCGGGACCAGCAGATGGCATAATGGATACGTCGCTGGACTCTCATATGACTGACCACAGTTCGAGCCCTGAACCCGGCAGCTTGAAACTCACACTGGGCGCCTGTGCTTGCATGCCCAAAATCCCAAGTGGAGCATGGATGAGAAGGGATGACACCATGGCTGTCCTCCCTGGGGGGTGGCTTCTTGCTTTCTGTCTTTCTGGTGACTGCAAGTGCCCTATCGCAAAAATATATATATTTTTTAAATAAATAAGTGTTTCTTATGTTCAAAGTGTTGTGTTTTGTTGTTCAGTTCCTTTCTTCCATGAGAGAGAGAAAGAGAAGAGAGGAAAAGAGAAACAAGTAATCCTGCCACTGTCTTGCCATGCCTCTCCTAGCCAGCCAGGATCATTGTAGATGCCCAGCATGTTCACATCAACCCAGGATCCTAACCCAGGCCTCTGTGTGACTGCAGTACATTGTGGTGATAACCTATAGCGTGTGTGTGTATATGTGCGCGCATGTGTTTAGTTTTATATTTTTAGTTAAAATTCATTTCGTAAAAATATAAAACAAGCATGTATCAAGTATTTATTTGATACTCATTTGTAAGGAAATCGCTAGATGGGAAAACTGGTTCAGGGAGCATTAGAGGAAATGAGTATAGATACTGAGAAAAGAATGTTGATTAAGATTGCTAAACTGGACACAGAAGTGCTTAATGTCCTACCAACTAATGAAATTGAGATCTTCGGGATTATGTTTTGTATCACACAGAAATTATCTGTATTTCTACTGAACAAAAATCTACTAGTTAACATGTAATTTCAGATTCTAGGCCTTAGTATAACTTATGTCAAACAAAAAGTACATTCTCTTAGAGCATACATTGACAAACCTCTGTGAAAAAAACAAAAACCAAAAAAAAAAAACCAACCTAAACATAATAATTTAGACTTCGTCAACTACTCAGGGTCTCTTACTCATATTTTTCTTTGTTTCTGTTTTTACGACCCTGTAGAAATGTATAATAAAAACATGGCACGGCCCTGTGGCTTAGAGATTAAGAAAGCTGGATCTCCTATGGTTGCCCTCACAGTTTGAGCCCTGAATCTGGGGGCTTAAAATACATATTGGACACGTGTGCACACATGCCCCAAATTTTGACAGAATGGAGAAGGTTTTATGGCATGACCTCGACCCCATTGGGGCGCTTTCTCTCTCTCCCTGTCTTTCTCTCTCTCTCTCTCTCTCTCTTTCTCTCTATAGATCTGGTGAGTGTATGTGCCCTCTGGCAAGTTTAAAAAATAAATAAAAACAAGTCTTCAGGTTGTGCAGAAATAGTCTAAGAACTAGATTTGCACTGTTGGATATAGTAGCCACTACCTATGTGCTGTTTAAATCTAATCAAAATCAATTAAATTTTTTTTGGGGGGGGAGAGTTTTTTCTTTTGCTATAGGGCGCATGCGCTCGCCAGACAGAGAGAGACATAGAGACAGAAAGCGAAAAATCACCCCCCAGGGGGGATGGTCACGCTGCAATCCCTTCTCCTCCATTCTCCTCTAGGGATCTTGGGCATGCACGCAAACACGCCCAGCGTGAGTTTTAAGCTACCGGGTCCAGGACACGAACCGCGGTTGACTACGTGGGAGTCCAGCGACATAGCCATTACGCTAACTGCTGGTTCCCAAAATCAATTAAATTTTTTCAGTTCCTCACTTGCATTTGAAGTATTCAGTGAGCACATGTATGGAAAGTGCAGATATAGAACATTTCCGTCATTGTAGAAAGTTCTCTGGACTTACTACGGAGTATTCTACCATAACAATTGAAAGAACATACAGTTGAGTTAGCTGGTGACATGGTAGTTAAGGCAACTGAATCCCACGTGGTTGATTGTATGATTCAAGTTTCAGACCTGGAGTCTTGAAAAATATGTGGGGGGTGTGTGTGGGTTCCCAAAATCTGAAAGAGGGAGAAATGGAGAAGTGATTGTGGCACGAACATTACACATGGGGAGTTCTCTCTCACACACACATAAACACACACACACACACACACAGACACACACACACAAGCAAGCACATGTGCCCTCTGGCAGTTAGTTTTTTTTTTTTTCTTTGTTTCTTTTTGAATAGCATGCAGTTACATTTTTACCTTATTTCCAGTGTTTTTGTATATTTTGTTTACTATTCCCCTTTAGAATCATAAGTGATCTCCAAATATTATTCTTGACCTCTCTCATACACACTCACATACATATACACACACATGAAGCTTAGCCTAGTTGTATTTGGGGATATCAAGAAATATTAGTGTGACCAGCAGGAGTATGGTAATTTAAGATGCTGGATTCTCACATGACTGACCATGGTTTGAGACCCGGCCCTGGTGACTTGAAAATAAAAGTAATAGACAAATAAATAAATAATGTAAAAAAAAAAAAAAAAACAAGCAGCAAAGTATTAGCAACTAGTAAGACTAGTGAATTATCCACTCTGGATATTTCATAAGGATATTTCATAAGGAATTTTAGATTGCATGTTCAATTTGCTTTTAACTTCAAAATGACCTTCTTTTTTTAGTTTTATATCTTCTATGAGAGAAAAAGAGACTTTCAGACAGATAAGAGAACCCCCAGCAGTGGGGAGGTCTTCATGCCCTGATCCACCCTGAGCCTCAGCCAACCTGGCCATTCAAGAGCATGTACGTCCCCTGTGTAAGGAGAGAACTTAGGGTGTGAACCTGGACTGTCCCACATGCATCTACCAAGCCAGAACATTGTCTTATTGCTGTGCTGTTTGGCCCTAATTGACTTAGGAAAACCAATCTATTAAAATATATATATATCAGGGGCAGCAGATGGTGTGGTGGTTAGGATGCTGGACTCCCACATAGCCTACTGCAGTTCAAGTCCCAGACCTGGTGACTTGCTTTCTCACTTTCTCCCTCTCTCTCTGATCAAATTAAAAAAATAATAATAACAAATAAAATTAAATAATT
Source organism: Tupaia belangeri chinensis (assembly GCF_000334495.1). Taxonomy (NCBI): domain Eukaryota; kingdom Metazoa; phylum Chordata; class Mammalia; order Scandentia; family Tupaiidae; genus Tupaia; species Tupaia belangeri. Next base: position 214,316 of record NW_006159927.1, on the reverse strand, counting down.
TTTTAAAAATCAAGAAAATGATCTTTACACAGTTTACCTATAGTGTCTGTTTAATAATTTGGATGAATTCCTCTCCTGAAGGTTCCCAAAATCTGCAAAAATCCCTGGTTTGCCAGGAACTGACTTTATATACTGCATGTAGGGCTGGGTCTCTGCACACCATAGAATTGGCACTAGCACTGAGATAAACTAGCCCTTGTTCCTTAATGATTGCCTTGCTAAGCCTGATTAAATGAGATTATTCTTAAACATACCATACCAGTTAGGGCCTGGGTTACACAATCTTGTTGTCTTGGTAAAAAGGAGACCAGGTTCTTCCCCCCCCCCTCTTTTTCTAATTATCAGAGGGAGTGAATGTGCACCAGAAAGAAAGTACACTGTAATGGGACGTGATCATGCCACAGTTCCTTCTCCATTTTTCCATCCTGTAAGGATTTTGGGCCTCGTGTGTTTCTCAAGGTGTTTGGATAGTGATTTGAACCACGATTAGCTTTTTGAGATTCTGCTTTCTTAACCACTAGGCTATAGGACTAGCCTCAGTTTATTAATATAACCCTATCCAAAGGACTACATTGCCATAAAAAGTAAAGAGACTCCCTAAAAGTGTTTGTAATTCCTGAATTATGAAGATTAAGGTGATATCATTTAGGGACCAGCAGTTAGCGTAATGGCTATGTCGCTGGACTCCCATGTAGTCGACGATGGTTCAAGTCCTGAACCTGGTAGCTTAGACTCATGCCGGGTGTGTGCGCGTGCATGCCCAAGATCCTGAGAGGAGAATGGAGGAGAAGGGATTGTGGCATGGCCATTTCCCTTGGGGGGTGATTTCTTGCTTTCTGTCTCTCTGTCTTTCTGGCAAGTGCATGCGCCTAAAGCAAAAACCTCCCCAAAAAATAAAAAAGATGATATCATTTAAGAAAATGTTTTATTTCAACTTGTAAACAAATAGCTTATTATTTGGAGGTTACCAACAAAAAAATGAAAAAGAAAAAGGGCTTCCCAAAATACTTAATAGAAAATAGAATGTTTTTTTACAAATTAATATTCTAAATAACTACAGCTGGAATTAATATTCTAAATAACTACAGCTGGAATTCTTGAATTAATTCATTCAGTTTTATTACTGTTTCCTGTCCCACTGGATCTTGGGTTGGCATATTACTTTTCACACACTGTTTCACAAAGAGTTCCAGAAATCCAGCTGAATCCTATGGTATAGTCTAGCAGTTGTCTAAAGGAATATCAGCTTACATTCCATTTGTATCCATGAATCGTTTCTTAAAGTATCAGTAGTTGTGTCTGGTACAGTTCTTTCCACAAGGCCCTGGTCCTTTGTTGCAGGCCCAATTTCTATAGTTTATATCAGCACTGTATCATAAAAAAGAAAAGGCAGGACCAGACATTAATGAAGAGACTAAATAGTTATAGTCAGTTGGTACAGTAACCAACATCGGGAAGAAAGAGTAAAAACCTATTTAGATATAACATTTAATGGTTTACTGAGAATTTGATCAATGTTTATGTGAAAGGTAAGAATATAGTTATTATGGGCATTAACGTCTCTAAGGCTTTCCGATCCATCTTACAGTTCAGTCACTCAAAATATAACTTGTACATCCAGAGAAGACCAAGCTTCCTCATTTAAGAAATACAAAAATTAATTTGTTTTACTGTCTTTCTTGTTATGAGGTGAAAGAAAAAAATCTTTGTGATTTTCCAAGGGCCTTTGGGGATACCCAGGATAGTTTAGGTATAAGAGACACAGAGTAGATTACTACTACACTGTAGACAAAGGAAAATTATTGACTGATAACACACAACAAGAATTTGGATTAATCTTGGGAACCAGTAGTTAGCATAATGGCTATGTCGCTGGACTCCCACGTGGGCGACCGCGGTTCGTGTCCCGGACACGGTGGCTTAAAACTCACGCCGGGCGCGTGTGCGTGCGTGCCCAGGATCCCGAGAGGAGAATGGAGGAGAGGGGATTGCGGCGTGACCATCCCCCCTGGGGGGTGATTTCTCGCTTTCTGTCTCTATGTCTCTCTCTGTCTGTCTGGCGAGCGCACACGCCCTACAGTGAAAATCTCTCAAAAAAAAACAAAAAAAGAATTTGGATTAATTTCAAAAAAAAAAAAAGCCAAAGATCCATCGTGCACTGGGTAAGTACTGCGTGGAGGGAACTGGGTCTCATGTGACTGATCTCAGTTCATATCTTGGCTCTGGCAGCTTGAAAAACACTAGTGTGCATGCAGCCACAAGTCCTGATGGAGTGGAGAAATGGAGACAAAGGATTGTGGCGTGACCATGCCCCATGCGAGGGTGCTTTCTTCTCTCATATCCCCTCACCAGCATATACACCTGCACCCTGCGGCAAATGAAAAAATAAATCTTGTTGAGCAGGGGAAAAACCGCATATACTTAAAAGTACAGTGGTATAGTGTGGTCCCTTCTTATCCCCTCCAACTTCCCAGAGGAACTGCTTTTTATTGATTTTAGCTGTTTGTTTTGAAAGTTATCTCGGTAATTATATGGTGCTATTTCCTATCAATTTTAGACATTATTCACTTCCTTTACGATAGAGGCAAAAACTATTCCTATTTTTCCATATAGCTTTTTAAAATTGTTATTAGAACAAGTAAAGGCTTATAATTATAACTTACATAAGTGTTACCCACTGCAGAGCCAGGTACGATATAATACCTTACATTTTCTTTTGGTGCTTCTTTACATTTTTACTGAAATTTATTTTATTATTACTGTTATTATTTAGATTTTTGCCATAGAGTGCGTGCATGTGTGTGGGTGGGTATGAGAAATTGCTCCCCCACAGGGGGGATGTCACACTGCAGTCCCTTTTTCTCCACTGTCTTCTTGAAATTTTGGGTACCCACGTACACATGCCCAGCCTATTTTTCAAGCAGCCGAGTCCAGGACTCCAACCAGAGTGGGCCATGTGGAATCCAGTGCCTTAATTACCGTGCCACTTGCTGGCCCTTTTCTGGAATTTTTATCTGCTCTGTTTTTGCCTATTCATAGAATCATTTTGTGCATATGAGTATTTCTTTATAACTGTTCTTCAACCTCCTTTTGTGGGAAATCGACCCTATATCCCTCTTCCCTCCTCTAGTCAGCTGGTTCCTCAGCTTGTCTTCTGCACAGTGATAATCTATGGATTTTCATTTGCTGCTATTGGATTGTAGTACTAATTACTTTACCGCTCATATGTTTGATGAACTTCATTGTCTAATAGTTTGCTAAGAAAAGAATCAGTGGGAGTAAATTTCTGAGCCTTTAGCATGTCCTGACATGCACTAATTCTCACCCATGTTTGATATGTGTATATGTACAGAATTATAGATTGACAATCATCCCTTAGAATGTTTTAACACATTGCTGCCCCTTTTTCAGTTATCCAGAATTGCTGTGGAGAATTTCATTTTTTTAAAAGTTTATTTATTATATGAAAGTGTCAGAGAGAGAGAGAGAGACAGTCAGAAAAGAAACAGGCATCCCCAACAGGGTCTTCATGCCATGATCCACCCCCAGTCTTAGCCCAGATCATAGGTACAGAGGTGCCACCTGACTCCAAGAATTTGTGACTTTTTTTTTTTTTCAGTTAGTTTTCTATAGGACATGTACACTCACTGGGGGTAAATGAGGAGAGAGAGAGAAGGAAAGTGAGAAAACAACTCCCTCTCTTCCAATCTCCTCTTGGGACTTTGGGCTCACATGCATTCAGCATGTCTCTCAAGCCTCTGGGTCCAGGACTCAACCCACACAGTCAGGCACCTGGGATCTAGTCACCTTAACCAGCTATTAACTGGTGCTAGAATTTGTAAAAATCTTTTTTTTTTTTTAAGAATTATTTTACTTAATTTTATTCATTGTCATTATTTTACTTTGTTTCTTTTGAAGTTGACCAGCAAGAGACAGAGAGAAGGAAGGTGAGAAAGCAAGCTGCCAGGTCTGGGACTCCAACCATGGTTACCCATGTGGGAGTCCAGCTGCCTTAACCACCACGCCACCTACAGGGCCCCAGAATTTGTGAAATTCTGATTGTGTCCTGTTGCCACTCTTGTCTCCAGGATTTTTCTTGGGGGCTTTTTGGAAGAAATCACACTTAGTATTCTGTGGACCTTTTTAGGATAGGATCTATGTCCTTAGTTCCAAGAAAGTTATCATTGTAATTTTTTACACTAATTTTAGCTCTAGGAAATGATTGTGTGTGTGTATGTGTGTGTGATTGCTATTCTTTTTTGGAATGCCAGTTATTTGGACTTGGGATATCCTAGATGGATCCTTAAGAGTTTCCCCATTTTTCTAATTTGCTTTTACAGTATTTTTGGAAAGAGTTCTTCTCCCTCTTCTCCTGTTTGTTTGCTTTTAGAAGTTTTTTTCTTTGGAGTGGGAGTGGGAGGCAGAGACAATGAGAGGAAAAAGGAGAAATCACTTCCCATGGGGGGATGGCCACATCACAGTCCTTTCTCCATTCTCCTCCTTGAATCTTGGGCATGCATGCAGACGTACCCAGTGTGATTATCAAGCCACTGGGTCCGGGACTCGAACAGCGGTTGGCCATATGGAAGTCCAGTGACTTATCCATTACACCATCTCCTGGCCCTCCAGTTCTTCTCTTCACTTATTTTGTGGTCATACTGTTTTTGTTTTTGTTTTTTTGTTAAGAGGTTTTTTTTCCTATAAGTCATGTGCGCTCACCAGAAAGAGAGACAGATAGCAAGAAATCACCCCCCCCAGGGAGGATGACCATGCTGCAGTTCCTTCTCTTCATTTTCCTCTTGGTTTCTTGGGCACACCACGCACAAGCGTCCGGCATGAGTTTAGCCACCGGGTCTGAGACTTGAACCGTGGTCAACTACATTGGGAGTTCAACCACATAGCTCTTAGGCCAACTGCTGGTCCCACAGTCATGCTGTTTTATTTACTAGTACTCTTTTTTCTCTTTCTTTTTCTTTCTTTTTTTCTTTTTCTTTTATTTTTTTTCAAGGTTTTTGCTGTAGGGCACCTGTGCTTACCAGAGGGAGGCAGAGTGAGATATCACCTTCCAGAGGAGGATGGCCACTCCGCAGTCCCTTTTTTCAGGATATTGGGCATGCATGCAGGCACACTTGCCCAGTGTGATTCTCAAACAACCTGGTCCAGAACTCAAACCGAGGTCAGCCATGTGGGAATCCAGTGCCTTAACCACCATGCCACGTGCCAGCTCCATTATTTACCAGCACTGTTATCTCTTACTCTGATTTCTTCCTCTTCTGTCCTTGCTTTCTTTCTTTTAGTACCCTGATCCTGCTTTAACTTATTCATTATCATTGTGTGTGTCTGTGTCTCTGTATGTAATACAATTTTTTGTCCTAAAATTCAGTTATTTCTCGACAGAGAGACAGATATGTAACCTCAAAAGGGTTTTCATGCTATGATGCTCCCCCAGTCCTGCAACCAGAAAGGATTAAGGAAATGCTCTTGAGTGTTGAGGTAGCCCTGGGAAGGGATCCCCAGACTTTTCCACATGGTCTCCAGCATTGTGCAACTGCCACCACAACTGAATCCATTTTATAGCTGTTTGAAAGCACTGGTTAAAATTTAGTCAGAGTTTCTTTTGTGCCTTGCATCACATAGTTTACTTCAGGGTTTTTTCCCCCCTACTTTATTGGTTTTTTTGTTTTCTGTATTCAAGCCTTTCATTGTGGATATTTTTTATGTTTCCTAAAAAATCTGAAAAGCCAGTTAGAATTTGTGTGTCTGGAAAGAATCTGTTGATAGGTGGCCCTTACCTTGGGTCAATTACAGAATTAGCCCTTTGCTATGAGTATTTGTTTTGAAGGCCTTTTTTTGTTGAGAAGAGGGTTTCTTCAATGGTGGGCTCACTGAAAGGAGATCAACTTTTCCTTATCCAAATAGCACTCATCCCACCAGCATTTGACTAATGTGAATTCAGCCAAACACTTGAAAACTATGTGCCATAGGCAGCATCACTTTAATATTAACAGACACTAAGGAGATTCCAGTTCAGGTAAGGCATAAAGCATACCTGTCAGTCCTATTGAATACAGCTGTAAACCTTGACAAATGCATGGAGCAGCTATTTGAAGATTCTAGAGAGTAAATAGATTGGGTAATAAGATCAGAGCCCAAAGTAACACCAAACTGGTGATGAGTTTACAATTTTTTCCCCTCTGTTTTTTTTCTTTTGAAGGATTTTGCTTTAGAGTGTGTGCACTTGCCAGAGAGAGAGAGTCAGAGACAGTGAGAGGAAAAGTGAGAAGTCACACCCCCACCCCCAAGAGGGAAAGATCACAGTGCAGTCTCTTCTCCATTCTCCTCTCGGGATCTTGGGCACACACACAGGCCTGGCATGATTTTAAAGCCATCATGACTCGAACCTGGTCGGCCGTATGAGAATCCATCCATGTAACCACTCCACCATCTACTGGCCCCTTTCTTCTGTATTATATCCTCCAGCCTGTACTCATAACTCAGCCTGTAAGGCAAATGTGCACCAGGGCACAGATAAAGCGTCAAGAAATGGCCTCTGGTTTGAGCTCAAGAGATAGAAAAGGGATCACTTAACATTCACATTGTAAAAAAAAAAAATCCCTGTTTTGTTTTTGTTTTCTCTTTCTCATGTACTCCTGTCCCAACAGTCTTATAGAAGTGGTGGTGCAAGTTTGTAGAAGCCAAAATTCTGAGGGACAAAAACCTTTGTCTGATCAGTACAGTTGTGGGGCCAAGCTCCCTTCATTATTCTCATGTTCTCTCTGCCCTTTGGCTGGACCCACACACAGCTGCACATGAGCAAGCAGAGTAAGGTGACCAAAGACCCAGCATAACAGGCTGGAGGATCAGAAGAGCCTCTGGAAACCAGGAAGTACCAGGAAGATTGCAGAGAGAGGGGGGCTCAGGACAGTGAGGCATAAGTTGTTCATGACCTCCTGGGCTCATATGTAAGCTACACATGCATTGGTCTGTTCCTGATCAGCACAAGAAAGACTTTTGAGAAACAAACTAATAAAAAGACCCCACACTCCTAGTCCCGGATCGGCCACAGGGTTATGTGCACATGAGACAAACACAGATAGCAGCATTGCAGAGGCTTTGAAAACTGAGCTGATGTGGGAGTACAATACACGAAGACAGTTACAATTTGTAGCCTGAGTCTAGCTAGGTCATATTATCTGCTGAAACAGATCAACATTTGTAGGATTTAAACAAGACCCAGAGTCTCATAGCAGTATTCAAAATGGCTGCAATTCAAAATTATTTGGCTTATAAATAAAGAACCAAGTAAATCTCAGCTGTTATGGGAAAAGATTTATCTGATAGAAGACTGAAACAATCTAGTATAAAAATGCTCCAGCAGGCCATCACGAACGCTCATTTTTTTTAATAGACCACAGATTAGTTTATTTTTAATACCCATCATGCCATGAATTCATAGAGAATAGGTTCCAGTAGCTCAGGCTCCTTTCCGTTGGTTCTCACAAAGTGTGCTTCTCTAGGTGGAGCAGTCTGGCGCTTTAGTTGAACCCAGGTTCCTTTCTCTTTGGCTTCCTTCTTTTTCTGGTCATTTTCCTTCACACGTTTTAGGAAGCTATCTCTGCTCTTAGAATGTTTAATATGCTCAATATGCACATTGATTCTCTTGGCAAGAATCTTGCCCTTAACTTGTTTGTTCACAACAACGCCAACAGCATGCTGGGTAACATTGTAGACTCTTCCAGTTTTGCCATGGTAACATTTGTGGGGCATTCCTTTTTGAACAGTACCCATTCCCTTAATGTCTACAATATCACCTTTCTTGTAGATTCGCATATATGTCGCCAAAGGAACAACTCCATGTTTTCTAAAAGGCCTACAGAACGTATATTGGGTGCCTCTCCTTCCTTTTTTCCTTTGTGTTCGTCATTTTGGTTTTCCCTTTGTGTTCGTCATTTTGGTTAATTACTGGAAGATGGCCGTTCCAGCCAAAAGGACGAATGCTCTTAAAACCAACAGAAAAATAAGTAGTTTCAATAAAGAAATAGAAAATATAAGAAGAAATAAATGGTAAGGTTGGAATTGGAAAATACAATAACGTAAATGAAAACTCATAGAATGGACTTACTTTCAAAGAGTGATGTGAGATGAGCCAATGAACTTGAAACAGAACAATAAAAATGATTTAAACTATGGTGGGGGTTGAAAGCAAGAGAAGAGAGAGAGAAAGCCTGATACTATTTGAAATAATTGCTGAAGACTTATCAAAAAGTCAGAAGCATTCAGAGCAAAGCTCATTACATATAGAGAAAATCAATTAAAATGATTACAGATTTCTCATCAATAATTGAGGACAGGGCTGACCCCATTGTTAAGGGGGCCTGATCCCACATGGCCAGCTGCAGAGATCAAATATTGGCCCTGGTGGCTTGATACTCACCATGCTGGGTGAGTATGAGTATGTACCCAAAATCCCTACAAGAAGAGAAATGAAGGGATTGCAGCATGACCAAGCCACATTAGAAGATGCTTTCATCTCTTCTCTCTATCTCTGGCAAGTGCATGTGCCTTTTGGCACTTTTTTATTTATTTTTTTAACGTTTTTACTGTAGGGTGCAGGTAGTTGCTGGGGAGTCAGAGTCAGTGAGGGGAAAGTGAGAGATCATCCTTTCAGGGGGAAGACCACACCCCAATTCCTTCCTTGTTTTCCGCCAGGGATTGTGGATACATACATGCATCTGGTGTGATTATCAAACTACTAGGTGCATGGCTTGAACAGCTGTTGGCTTTGTGGGAGTCCAGTGCCTTAACCACCATGCCACCTGCTGGCCCCACTCTGGCAGTTCTTTTCAAAAAATAAATTCTGGAGACCGAAGGAAATGGCACTATATTTTTTTAAACAATGAAAGAAGAGAAATAAGTATTAATTCAGAATCTTCTATTCAGTCAACTCTTCTTGGAGAATGAAGTTGAAATTGTTCTCAGTTGAAGAAAAACTAAAGAGGGCTAGTAGATGGCACAGCACTGCTCAGGTGATGCTGGGTCCACATTGGGGATCGTAGGTTTCATTCCCTGATCTACCTATACGTGCTGGGTGTCCATGACTCCGAATGGCTGGGAGGTTGCTGGGGAGCAGCACGAGACACTGCTGATGGTGCTTTTTTCTCTTTTGCCCTCTGTCTCTTCATTCCTTTTTTTTTTTTTTTCTTTGAGAGAGAGAGATTTTCGCTATAGGGCGCATGCGCTCGCCAGACAGACAGAGAGAGACACAGAGACAGAAAGCGAGAAATCACCGCCCAGGGGGGATGGTCACGCTGCAATCCCTTCTCCTCCATTCTCCTCTCGGGATCTTGGACACGCACGCACATGCGCCCGGTGTGAGTTTTAAGCTACCGGGTCCGAGACACGAACCACGGTCGACTATGTGTGAGTCCAGCGACATAGCCATTACACTAACTGCTGGTTCCCTGTCTTTTCATTTCTCTCTCTTTCTCATCCTCACTCTTCATGAAAGAATGAAATAAACGTAGAAAAAAACGTTTAGGAAGTTCATCAAGGCAGAAATGGTAAATATCTGGGTAGATTACTTTCTCCTCTTTAGTTCTTTGAGATAGATTTGATTCTTGAAAGCAAAAATTACACTTTTGTCCGATAAAAGTTTGAAACATTTGCACGGGCAGTGTATCAGATAGCTATCAATTTAACAGAAAGTCGAGAGAGGGAGGAAAGGGGCTGTGGGTAAAGGAACCTACAAGCTGGTGTCCTAAAATTTGTACCGATGTGATTTGAATTAATGGGGGTGACAAGTAGGTCAATGTCAAAAATTGGAAAAAAATTTATTATCTCTATTTCTCAAGAGACACGGGTGTGCTACTTGATGCAGAGCCACAGAGGAAACATCAAGGTTTTGCTCAAGAGGTAGAAGCGGGAACACAGGAAAAGCATAAGCGAGAACCTTTATTGGGATTTCCATGAGAAATATAAGCCAGGCGAGGTAAATGGTTTAGGATTGGCTAATTTTAATAATACCAGCCAGCTTTATAAAGGACTTCATTAGATGTTTGGTACCTGGCCCTTGCTTGATTTAGGGCAGAAGAAATACTGGCTTGATGTGTGAGAGTTAGATGAAGAGGTAGGTGGGGTCATGGCACTGGATCTCAACTGGTTACACCTCAAAGACAGGCAAGCAAGCTGTCCACTTTCCCTAGGAGTTAGCTAGTCCTGGGAGGAGCATTCTCTTCCCAGGTCTGAAAGACTTGTCAAGATGTCAAACCACTGTAAGATAACAGAATTAAAAGCATGACTAGTGTAGGTGGCAAAGTTTCATACATTGCTCTTGAAATGATAGAATGTGGATTCTAAATACAATCGAAAATAAGGTATGTGTAATTTTTTAATTATTTAATTTTATTTATTTATTCATTCGTTTAATTTGACCAGAGAGAAACACGGACAGAGAGAGAGAGAAATGGAAAGTGAGACAGCAGGCCACCAGATCTGGGACTTGAACCACAGTTGGCTGTGTGGGAGTGTCCAGCACCTTAACCACCACGCCACCTGTTCCTTTTTTAAAAAATTATTTATTTAATTTTATTTAAGGGTATGTGTATTTTAATCATAAGCATGACCACTTAGAAAACTATATAAAATATGCATACATTATATATACAGTATATAATACAGGTAAGCATTACAAAGTAAAAGGTGGAAGAACATATGTTGTGCAATCGAAAGTGGCAATATTCAATATTATTACTACAGGTGAAGTAACCTTTAGAACAAAGAAAATTATCAGAGATAAAATAGAGACATTACATAATGATAAGAGAGTCAATGTAACAATGTGAAATGTGTATATTTCTAACAGTAGAGCTGTAAAATATGTGAAGCAAATGGCAAGGACATAGAAAAACTCAAACTACCATCAGCCAACCAAGTACTTACTAATAGTCATTTATAGAGCATTCATTTTATTTTAGAGAGATTTTTGCTATATGGTGTGTGCACTTGCCAGAGAAATAGACAGAAAGCAACTGGTACTCGCTTTGTCTGGTTTTATCATCAGGGTGGTACTGGGTACAGTTGTGTTAGGTGTTCCTTCTTGTATTTCCTGGGAAAAACTGTAAAATTGATGTTAAATCATTTTTAAACATCTTGTAGAATTCTACAGTGAAACAACCTGGGAATGGAGAGTTCTTTTATGGAAATTTTTTAATTAATTCAATTTCCTTACTACCTGTGAAGCTATTTGAATGACCTCCTCTGGACCAGTCTGATAGCACAGTGGTTAAGCACTAAACATGAAAGTCAAATCTCACATGGGAGACCATAGTCTAAGTCCCAGCAGCTCTAAAACCATGCACAGGCACACGCCCAAAATCCTGATGAGAAGGAGAACCAGAGAAAATGGGGAGGAGGGAGGATAAGCTCCTCCCTTTCTGGCACACAAGCACACGCCCTCTGGCAATTAAAAAAGAAAGATTGATTTCATATTGGGTAACACAGAGTAGTCTGTAATTCTGAGGAATGGGTCAGAGCACAAAATAAGCATGAAGAGGAAAGCAGCTTCCCAGGGGGTAGTCATGCTGCAATCCCTTCTCCAGTCTCCTCTCAGGATTTCGGGCACATGCGCACACATGCCCAGCTTGAGTTTGAAGCTGCCAGGTAAGTGACTCGAACTGTGATCAACCATCTGGGAGTCCAGTGAGATAACTATTTCGCCATCTGCTGGACCCCATTTATAGAACATTCTACCCAGCAACACAGAATATGCATTCTTTCTAAGCACTTACAGAACTATCAAGATAGACCTTATTCTAGGCTGTAAAACAAATGTAAAATAATTAAAAATTGATGTAGAGTGTTTTTTAAAAATTGATTTATTTCATTTATTATTATTTTAAGCTTGCTATAGGACACATGTGCTCAGCAGAGAGACTGAGAGGAAAAAAAAGAGAGGGAAAGTGAGAAAGCAAGCCACCACATCCAGGATCTGAACTGGGGTCGACCATGACCGGTACTTCAACCGCCATGCCACCTGTTGGCCCCCAGTCTAGAGTGTTCTGAACAGAGGGGTCAAACTAAAAATCATAAAAATGAAACAGGGAAATTAGAAACTAAACAACACGCTTATATTAATAAATAACTCGGGTCAGGACAAATTTTTGAGATGTCACTAAAGTAGTATTAAAAGAAATCTGTGACACTTACATTACATTAGAATGCTTACATTAGAATGAAAAGTCTTAATCTAAGCTCCTCTCACTTCAAGGAACTGAACAAAGAAGAGCATAATAAGCACAAAGTAAGCATAAGGAGGAAAGTATAATAATAAAAGCAGAAATTAAGATGAAAATACAAGAACAATAGAAAATCAATGAAACGAATGCTTGTACTTTGAAAAGACCAGTAAAATTGACAAAACTTTTAGCAACACTGACAAAGATCGGAAAGAAGATGCAAGTTACTAATATCAGGAATGAAAACAGGATACCTCTGTAGACATCAAAACGATAAGAAAATACTACAGATGACTCTACATATATTAATTTGGCAACTTAGATGAAATGGACCCATTCCTCAGAAATACAGACTACTCTGTGTTACCCAGTATGAAATCAGTCTTTTTTTTTTTCTTTTTTAATTGCCAGAGGGCATGTGCTTGTGTGCCAGAAAGGCAGGAGCTTATCCTCCCTCCTCCCCATTTTCTCTGGTTCTCCTTCTCATCAGGATTTTGGGCGTGTGCCTGTGCATGGTTTTAGAGCTGCTGGGACTTAGACTATGGTCTCCCATGTGAGATTTGACTTTCATGTTTAGTGCTTAACCACTGTGCTATCGGACTGGCCCAGAAGAGGTCATTTGAATAGCCTCATAGATAGTAAGGAAATTGAATTAATTAAAAAATTTCCATAAAAGAACTCTCCATTCCCAGGTTGTTTCACTGTAGAATTCTACAAGATGTTTAAAAATGATTTAACATCAATTCTACACAGTTTTCCAACCCCAGGAAATACAAGAGGAAGGAACACCTAACACAACTGTACTACCCAGTACTACCCTGATGATAAAACCAGACAAAGCGAGAACCAGTCTGAATGCTCTCCTGCACTGGAACAAAGCAAGCGTGTCAGCTCTCACCATTATTCTTTTTTTTTCTTTTTTTTTTATTTTTATTTTCTACATTAATTCACTATACACTATCACAACACACCAATGAATTTTCCATCCAAAAGACACTGTGCATTGGTTCAAGCAAGCACATCAACATACATGTTCTCAGCAAGTAATTTTCCAATTCTTATGTCCTGCATACCTTGCCCTTTGTCTTGCCATCCCTGATTCCCC
>NW_006159927.1:190546-200570 GCF_000334495.1 Tupaia belangeri chinensis | reverse complement strand
GTGGGTCTTGTGCAGTTCCGCAACTGTAGGTGAGTCTCCATGGAATACAGTTTCAGGAAAGCGGTTCTGGTAAGCAGAGATGACCATCAGTTGATGCGGCACAGTAGCCATCTTGTAATTAGCGGGAATGGTGTTGTGGGGATCTGCAGCGTGACTTATCCTCGGGTATCTGGCTTCCTTAAGAATGGTAGGGTAGTTCCTGTTCTTCCCTAAGATAATGCAGGGCTGGTAACCATCATCTTCTCACTGTCCATAGGTAGAGAAAATCCTTCTATGCAGTATATTTCTCAATTGGTTTAAGACAGCTAAAGATTCTTTCTGTTGCTTATGGTTGTAAGTTCTTAATCCTTGTTTTCGGCTTCAGCTTGCTGGCCCGGAGACCACACATCCGCCCCGGAGAGGGGGGAGGGGGGCAGGACCCGCCGCCGGTCGCAGCCTTGGCGGGGGGCCCGCCTCCCGCCACCGCCTTGGCGCGGGGCTCACCATTATTCTTCAGCATAGTGCTGGACTTTCTAGACACTGCAGTAAGGCAAGAAAGTAAACATAAAAGGTATATAAATCAAGAAAAGAAGAAATACTTGTAGATGACAGTTTACTGCATAGAAATTCCCCAGGAAACTACACACAGAAATCCTTGGACTAGAAGTAAGTGAGATCAGGAAGGTCACAGGATACATGATAAATACATGGAAATCCATTGTGTTCTGTATAGCAGTGAACATCTAGAAACTAATATTAAAAATGCAATACCATATACGGTTACAAAAAAGAGAAATATGGGAGGCCAACAGGTGGCATGGTAGTAAGGCACTGGACACTCTCACATGGCTGAACAGGGTTCGAGTCCCAGACCTGGTGTCTTGCTTTCTCACTTTCCGCCTTTTCTTTCTGTGTATCTCTGGTCAAATTAAAATGAATGAATAAATAAAATTGAATAATTTTTTAAAAAGAGAAATATGTAAGGGTAAATATAGCAAAACATGTATAAGACTTAAATACTCTGAAAATGCTAGGCAGCTAAAGTGGCATAAACACAGCACTCTGTGATGCTGATGCCATATGGTAAGTTCCTGGGTTTGCATCCTGAGGCCTTCCTGTGCACGCTAATCATGCACGTGTGTGCCCCTGTCTGTTACCCTGGCTGATCACAAGGTGAAGACCTAGTTGGGGTGCCTGTCTTTATCTCTCTTTCTCTGTCTTTGTTTCTCTCTCATGGAAGAAATAAATAAACGAAAGGGGAAAAAATAAAAATTTTGAAGAAATAAAGCAAAAAAAGATTTAAATAAATGGAGATACATACCAGATTCATGGTTAAAACTCAGCAAATGTCAGTAATCCTCATAGTGGTATTCACGTTTAACACAATTGTGGATTAAAATCCTAGCAAAACATTTTGTAGACATAGATTATTCTAAAGATAGTATGGAAAAGTAAAATAACTAAAGAAACTGAAAAAAAATTTAAAAGAAAGCAAGAGCAATCACTACCCAATTTCAAGGCATCATACAACCATAGTAATCAAAATTGTTATTAATGAAGGAACAGATACATAGACTGGTAGAATGGGGAACTCAGGAGTAACCTTTCACTAGTAGGTTAACAGGTTTTTGACAGATTTGTCTTTTCAAGAAGTGATGCTAGAGGGGCTGGCAGGTGATGCGGTAGTTAAGACGCTGGACTCCCACATGGCCAGCCATGATTTAGTCTCAGACCAGGTGGCTTGAAAATCATGACAGGAGTGTGTGCATGGTGCCCCAAATCTCTAAAGAATGGAGGAGAAGGGATTGCGCTGTGCCATCTCCCCTGGGGGTGCTTTTTTACTTTCCCTCTCCAGTGAGCACATACCCTGTGGCAGAAACAAACAAACAAAAAAAACTTAAAAAAAAACATGATGCTAGAGCCATTTGATATCCACTAACAAAAAATGTGAACCTCAACCTTATACCATATACAAAAATCTATTCACGATAGCTCATGAATTTAAATGTAAATCTTTTAGAAGGTAACAGGAAAAATCTTAGGGACCTAGGGCATGTTAAGGGAAGAAATTAATAAGGTGGACTTCCTTAAAATCATAAACCTTTGCTGTCACAAAGCATCCTGTTAATTGGATATGTAGGCCAACTATAGCTTAACCAAACCACCTATCTGACAGAAGATTCACAGAGAATATACAAAGTACTCTGAAAAGTCAACAGTATAACACAAGCAATCCAATTAGAAAATGGTGCAAAAAAAAAGTGAGCAGATTATTTTCCAAGAAGATGTGTAGATGATGTGCAGCATTGCCTGCCATCACTAAGACCATGATGATATACCTCACTCCTGTTAGGATACTGAACTAAAAAGTAGTGATAATATCAAATGCTGGCAATGTTGTGGGAAAACTGGGTTTCTCGTATATTGTTGACAGAATGTAAAGATAGTATAATCATTCTGGAAAATAGATCAGTAGTCTTTGGTTAGCTAAATATGCATTTACCATATTACTCAAGCAGCTGCATTCCTGGCATTTTTCCCATAGAAACAAAAACTTGAGTCCATGTAAAAACCTGCATGTACTCATTCAAAGCATCCTTATTTGTAATAGTTGTATTTTTTTTTTTACATAAACTATCTCAGTGTAAATGTCCTGGTTTTGATTCTGTACTATAATTATTTAAGATGTGATTAGGGAAAACCAGGTAAAAAATGCACAGAATCTTTTTGTACTACCTTGAACTTATAATTATTTCAATTAAAATTATTTCAGAATTTTTTTTTTTAATAACCTAGAGCCACAACCTAAATACAGTATAAATTTAAACAAGTGCTAGCCAAATGTTGCTCATGTGGAGATCTTCAGGGATGCTGGAAGTTGTGGCACACACCTATGGTCTCAGCTGGGAGAGTAAAGCAGGAAGGTCATGATGGAAAAAAGCTTTTATATCCAGCAACAATTATCTCCGTGCTTCAGTACCAGGACTACAAACACTTTAGGTGTATTTAAAAGGTTATGTAGAAAAAAAGAAATCAGTGCTAAACATCATACTACTTAGATTGAGCTTTTTATTCTGTGACATTTCCATCAGATTTCTGGTGTGTTACCTACTCAGGGAGATTTAGTAGTTTTAAATATTAGGCACACAAGGAATTTGCACACGTTTTTAAATATAAATTCTAACAGCAAGACTGACCTATAGTGGTTAAGGTGAATCAGAACCCACATGGCCAACTGTGGCTCGAATCTTTGAAATACATGTCCATTTATGATCAAAGTTCCAATAGGATGGAGAAATGGAAGAGAGGGGAATCCCTACCCCCCAAATGGAGTGCTTTCTCCTCCCTCTGGCAAGTATACAACCTACTGGCAGTTAAGTAAATAAATAAATCCTAATTGAAGATGTGTGTTCATCAGCACAGCAAGTATACAGTAGGTACAACTTGGAAAACCTTATTCTGATGGTATTACCCAGGTTGAACACTTAGACATATAACTAGCATTATTTTATTTTATTATTTTATTTTATTTTATTTTATTAGGTTTTTGCCCTAGGGCACACATGTTTGCCAGAGACAGACAGAGGGATAGAGGGAGGGAAAGTGAGAAGTTCCCAGGGAGCATAACCATGCTTCACTGCCTCTATTTTAGAATTGAAAAAACTGGGTTTGTGACTTGAACAAGGTTATATCAGTCATGTTGCTGGAATTTGAAACTAATACATTGACTTGAAAGCCATAGTTATTAATAAATATTTATGTTCCACTGTTCACATGTGTGTGTTTCCTTGCTTGGTTCACATGTATGCTGCCAATAACAACTTACCGGCTAAAAAAGCCCATTTCCTTTCTTACCTCATTTAGGCCTTTTTTTTCTTTTTTTTTTTTTTTTTGGAGAGGTTTTTGCTTTAGGGTGCGTGTGCTCACCAGAAAGACAGAGAGAGACAAAGAGAAATCACTCCTCAGGGGGAGATGGTCACACCGCAATCTCCTCTTGGGATCTTGGGCACGCACGCACGCATGCACATGCACCTGGCATGTGTTTAAGCACCCGGGTTCGGGACTCGAACCGTGGTCGACTATGTGGGAGTCCAGCGACATAGCCATTACACTAACTGCTGGTCCAATTTAGGCCTCTTTTGATAACAGTATTTTAGAACAGCAGTACTGGCCAGCATTCTCTGGTTCTTTGTGCTTAGGTCTATATTAAATCTAAGCAGTCTAGAGGCTGGATGGTGGCGTAGCAGTAGCTGTTGGTGTTGACTCACGTGGGAAGATTCTGGGATCATGTCTGGAGATCCCCCTGAATGTGCCAGTTGTGCATGTGCCCATGATCTGTGGCTGGATGGCACTGGGTCAGAAGATTGGTGTGAGGGGACCCTGTTGAGGGTACACATCTCTCCTTTCTTTTTTCTTTTTTAAAGAATTACTTTTTAATTTTATTCATTTCCATTATTTTTTAATTTGACCAGAGAGAGATAGAAAGAGGGAAAGTGGGAAAGCTAGCCACCAGATCTGGGACTCAAACCATGGTCAGCCATGTGGGAATCCAGTGCCTCAACCACCATGCCACCTGCTGGCCCCACATACCTCTCCTTTCTTAAGCACAGAAGAGATAAGAAATTGTGTCCATTTGTTTCGTCAGCTCAGAAATGGAGTCTTGTCTTTACTTTTTGCATCTTCCAGCAAAAGTTTCAACTCAAAATATTCAGCCCTGTGGCAGTGTTCTGTGTGAATTCTTATTAAGAATCTGTAGTTTCAACATCATCATCCCGTATTTCTTTTTCTCCTTTTTTAATTGCCAGAAGGTGGATAGGCTTGCCAGAGGTGGGGTTGAGGGGGATCACCCATCAGTGGAGCATGGTTGTACTGTGATATTCTTTTCCTGCATTTCTCCTTCCCATTAGGATTTTGAGCATGCGTGCACATGTACCTGGCTTGTTTGTCAAGCCACCAGGATCAAGATTTGAACTGCAGTCGGCCATGTGGGATCCCACTTCCAGTGCACAGCATCTAACTACTGAGCTAATAGGTTGGCCCATTATCTCCTATTTCACGTAGATTCTCCTCACCCTGTGTGATTTTTAAATTAAATTTCTTTCTTTCTTTCTTTCTTTCTTTCTTTCTTTCTTTCTTTCTTTCTTTCTTTCTAAATGCCTTCAAGAAATCTGGAAACCAAGTGTACAAATAATTTTTATATTTAGAAATTAAGGGTGGTGGTAGCAGGCAAAGCTAAAGATTTGTTCTTGAGTAAATTATTTGATTATATTATCTCTTGGTTTTCATCATAGTAGTAACAAATGACTGGCAGCAAGCAAAGATGTATGTTCTTTATAGGTATAAATAAATTCAGCCTTGAGATTATCCACCGTACAACTGGGCAAGATACACAGTGTGCAACAGATGCCTTCCTTTAGATTTTTGTATAAGTTTTCCTATTCCTGTGAAGTTTGATTAGGCATTTTATATTTGTCATTTTTAACTTTTGGTTTAAAACATGACATTTTTTCTAAAGTTATAAACATGTCCGTGATTTTTGTAAAAATCAGCCTGACGTCTGTAATTACGTATGTAACTCATGTGTTGTATGATGCTTTGATATACTTTCTTATCTTCTCATTACAGGAATATATTAAAGGAATCTGTGAACCTGAACTAGAAGAAAGAGAACATTACCCCAAGGCCATGCACTGCATTTTTGTTGGGGCACAGAGCCTGTTTCTGAAGAGCTTGATTCAGGATACTTGTGCCGACCTCTGCATTCTGGACATTGGCCTTCTTGGCATCAGAGGAAGTGCCGAGGCTGTGGTTATGGCGAGGAGTCACATCCAGCAGTTTATAAAGCTCTTTGAGAGTAACGAGAACCTACCAACCAGTCAGAGAGAATCTGAGATAAAAAGGGAATTCAAACAGTTTGTTGAAGCCCATGCAGACAATTATACAATGGATTTGTTGATTTTGCCCACTTCCTTAAAAAAAGAACTTTTGACACTCACACAAGGTGAGGAGAATCTATTTGAAACAGGAGATGATGATGTTATTGAAATTAGGGATGCTCAACAAACAGAGCTTACACAGAATGCTGCCACAGGGCTGAATATTTCTAGAGATGAAATTATTTTGCAGGAAGATGCAAGAAATAAAGCTGGGACGCCTGTTTCTGAGCTCACAAAACAAATGGACATAATCTTTTCTAGTTCACCAGATGTGCTTTGTGTTCCGATAAATGGTCTTGCTCCAGATGAAGAGGTGCTTTCCAAAGAGAGAATTTGTCACAAAAGGAGATTTTCTGATTCTGAAGAAAGACATACCAAGAAGCAGTTTTCTTTGGAAAATGTTCAAGGAGGAGAGATTTTGCATGATGGTAAGACCTCAGCCGGAAATGTCATCATTGACCTATCGGATCCTTCTACTGATCCTGAAAATTTAAGTCCAGATGTAAAAGACACTACTGAGGAGATGGAGTACAACATCCTCGTAAACTTCTTTAAAACTATGGGCTATTCCCAAGAAATTGTTGAAAAGGTCATTAGGGAATATGGACCATCTACTGAACCATTATTGCTTTTAGAGGAAATTGAAAAAGAAAATAAAAGGTTTCAAGAAGACAGAGAATTTTCACCTGGTACTGTGTATCCAGAGACCAACAAAACCAAAAATAAAGGTGTTTGCAGTATGAACGAGCTTACAACAGATTGCACTCCAAAGAAAACACAGACTCACACGCAGCAAAATATGGTCGAAAAATTTTCTCAGTCACCATTCAAAGTAGAAGCTAAACCATGTACCTCAAATTGCAGGATTAGTACTTTCAAAACAGTGCCAATCGAACAGAAACATGAGCTCTGGCGTTCAAACCAGAACTACGTTTGTAACGTAGACCTTGAAACTGATGGCCTTTCACCCTCTGTTGCCCCTTCAAGTCCCAAAGAAGTTAATTATATTTCAAGGGGACCTTCAAGTCACCAGCCAAGAATTCCAGGCTTTCCTGAAAATGGTTTACAGCAGCAAGCAGAGCCCTTACTTCCAAATAATATGAAATCTGCCTGTGAAAAACGTTCAGGATGTTGTAGCTCTCCTCAGTCTAAGCCAAATTGTCCACCCCTTTCTCCGCCAATGCCGCTGCCCCAACTGGTACCTTCAGTTACTGATTCAAGGTTGGCAGGACCTTCTGATCATATTGATTCCTCAGTTACGGGGGTTCAAAGGTTTCGAGATACCCTAAAAATACCCTACAAGCTGGAATTAAAAAACGAACCAGGGAGAACGGATTTGAAGCACATTGTTATAGATGGGAGCAATGTTGCAATTACGTAAGTCCCCTCTTACCAATTATTTTATAGTTTTAAGGAGGGCTCTAAGCAATGTCTCAAATTACATGTGTATATAGGAACAAGTCTATGCATCTGTCTATATGATCTGTGGCCTTGCCTGGGGAGCAGAGGAAACTAACCAACTGGTTAGAAAAGTTTCATCATTCCATCTTCTGGAGTCCTGAACTTTGCTTCACCCTACTAAACTTAATATTTCTAAGGGGTAAGAGATGATATAAATTTATTTTTTCCCATTTTATTGCCCAGTGATATGCAGTATAGAGATTTAAGTTATTAGGTTCTTAATACTCTGTAAGTACCGTTAGGTTCTGAATATGAAGTTGGTGCCTCAGGCAAAAAAAGAAATGTTTAGACTGTGCCTGTCTCTAGCTATGTGTGCAGTGATAATAGGTGTGATGTATTTCTGTTATACTTCTGTTGATAGAGCAGCAGCAATTTTCTTTCTTTCTAAGGAAATTAGTCAGTTTGAGCTTCAGTATGGGCCACTTCTCTTACTAAACATTTATAAATGCATGTTTTTAGTAAAAAGAATGAACAATAATTTGTATTTGCCCTGTTCTATAACCCCTCTTAGGGTTCTGATTTTATACTCGCTGTGAAGGATTGGACTTCTCCAAGGGCAGTTCAATATAGTGGCTAAGAAGAATGTGAGGGTCAGTCTCCATCCCACCATAGATCAGCTGTTTGATGTTGAACAGGTCATTTAGCTAACCCTCTGAGTTTCAGTTGTTGTAGTTTGTTCCCTTTCAACTGTCCTTAAAGACATCTTTATCATACCATTTCAACAACCACTTTTCAAAATTGGCCACCCTATTGATTTTGAAGAAGTTGTCAATGTCTGTAATTACAAATAGCCACAATTTAAGAAATGGGGAACCTGGACATGAAATTAAAGAGGAATTGTGAAATCTTAAAAATGCTTTTACTGAATCACTGGATGTTTGTGTGACTGCTTTCTTAGGAGTCCTAAAAGATCAATTAATGCCCTGAGTTTTTAGGGATACCTGTTTAGATCAAAAAACTAGATTTTTATCACTAAAATATATGTTTATTATTTATTACGATTTCTTTGTCTTACTAGTTTTTTATTTGACTTTCGAATACCCAAGAAAATGCATTGAATTCCCACAGGCTCATCTTAAAACTTCAGTAGCCACCCACTCATGGCCAGGCTTGTTTCATGTATTATTCTGCTGCCTTAGACCCGTATTAGTTTGAGGGAAAATTCAGATATATCATTTTGCCTATCAGTCCTTTAGTATGTATGTTTTTGTTTTGTTTTTAAATTTCTCAGAGGAAGCATGCTCTCATTAGAGAGAAAGCAAGCAGCCCACAGGATATTTGGCATGCCACTCTTCCTTCTCCACCTCTCCGTCCTTTTCGGATTTTGGACACACATCCACACATGCCTGGCATGTGTTGCAAACCACTAGGTGTGGCCATGTGGGATCCAGTGCCCTAACCACTTAAATACATGTATTTTTTAAAATACAAGGATTCCTTTGCTTTTTAGTTTTTGAGTAAATTATTGATCCTGTGTTTTGCTGTGCAAAAAGAACAGAATAGAAAACGCCAGCATTTCAGATGTTACAGAACAGATGTTGAAGATAGGCAATAAAAATATGTAATATACTTGGCTTCATTTCCAAATAGTACTGTTTATTTTCATTTCACTTTGTTTTTTGGCAGTTCTATTGGGGGAAACCCAGCAAATGACCCACAGCTGCATAGCATTTTCTAAATAGATGTAATATTCAGTTTCACTCATAGTCCAAGCCCAGTACTGTTTACTCATTGTCAAAATCTCTTGAGCCAAATGATAATATAAAGTTTAAGTAACATGGGACCAAACAGTAATGCAACTGGACCTATATGGAAAAGGTCCTGGGTTCGAATCATAGGACCTTCCTGAGCACACCAGGCACATATGATTTTTGTTGGCTGAGACTTGGGGCTAATTAAGGTCTGAAGACTGTTGGGGGTGTCTGTTTCTCTCCCTCTAGGAAGAAATAACACTTAAGTCACGATTAGAATACTAAACCTTTTTTCACTTTTCTGTATGTGGAAAGATTTCCCAGTTGGTGTTCAAAGAATTCAAAGAATAAGGAATGCAAAGTAACAAAATAAGCAGTAATAATAACTTTAAAAAAACATATTTCTCAGAAGGCTCACAGTTGAAAATTGAATGGTGCTCTCTCTCTGCATGACAGGTTGTTTTGTTTATCTAGTTCTTCCTACTTTGCCTATAGTGCCCCCTTAGTCTTTATGACAACCCGAAACACTCCCACATACTTCCTAACATCCTTGAGTACAGTACCCTATTTTTTGAAAACCACTGATTAGTGCCCTATGGGAAATCTGGAAGCTGGCTTCTGTTCATTTTTTTCAAAAACTGATTATCTGGGGAGGAACTGAATTTTTGAATTCACAGATGTCTCAGTTTAAAGGCAACAGTTACAAAAGGGTATGTTACCCTAAGACAGACTTTTGCTTGATTTGATTGTAGAGTGATCTGAAAATATCAATGATTAAAATCTGACCTTATGCTGGGGGGTAGGGGGGACTGCTTAAATGGGTCTAGAGCTTCATTTTGGAGTGATGGGAATGTTTTGGGACAAGATGTTGAATTGGTGGTTGGCCAGCATTATGAATGTACTAAATGCCATTGAAGTGGTTACTTTACAATGGTTATTTTGTGTTCTGTCACTCTT
>NW_006159927.1:169090-190515 GCF_000334495.1 Tupaia belangeri chinensis | reverse complement strand
AATCATTGTTTTTTGGGGCTGGCAGGTGGCATGATGGTTAAGGGCACTGAACTTCCACATGGCCGACCACCATTCAAGTTTCAGTCTTGGTGGCTTGCTTTCTCTCTCTCTCTCTGTCCCTCTTGGTCAAATTTAAATTAATTCTGTAAAAAAAATGTTTTAAGTTGAAAAAAAAATCAACTGTTATTCTGAATCAGTTGCTTCAATGTTAAGTGTGAATTAAATTAGACTATAAATTCCTTGGGGAGACTGATTTGTGTCTGTTTACTTAACTACCCTTAACATCCCTGGTCCCTGGCATAGAGTAGACACTGAATAAAAACTTGATGAATGCAAAACAGGACTTCTATAATTGCCTCTCACCACCGTTTGCAATTTTGTGGTTGAAATGACGGGACCAGCAGGTGGCATGGTGGATAAGGCACTAGACACTCCCACATGGCTGACAACGGTTCGACTACCAGACCTGGTGGCTTGCTTTCTCACTTTCTCTCTCTCTCTCTCTCTTTTTTTTTTCTCTCTCTCTCTCTCTCTCTCTCTCTGTGTGTGTGTGTGTGTGTGTGTGTGTGTGTGTATCTCTGGTCAAATTAAAATAAATGAATGAATGAATGAATGAATGAATAAAATAAAAATAATTTTTAAAAATGCCAGTGATCGATTCAGCTTAAAATTCAGTTCAACAGAGCCAGCAGATGTTGCTGTGGTTAAGGTGCTGGATCCCACATGACCTATTCTGGTTCAAACCCTGGACCTGATGGCCTGAAAAATACTCCAGTTCATATGTATGCATGCCCCAGATACAAGGAAGAGAATGGAAGGAAGGGATTGTGGCATGACCACCTGGGGGGGGGAGGGTGAGTTCTTACTTTTCCTCTCTGTTTCTGTCTTTCTCTGAAAAGTACAGAGGTACCCCATGGCAAAAATCTGAAAACAGGTATTTGGAATGTTAACAGCTGAAGCACCTGTTACATTTCAGGCATAGTATTTAATTATTTTTTTTGAAGAGGTTTTTGCTATAGGGCACATGCACTCGCCAGAAAGAGAGAGACGGAGAGATAGAAAGTGAAATATCACCCCCCGGGGGGATGGCCACACCACAATCCCTTCTCCATTCTCCTCTCGGGATCTTGGGTATGCACGTACCTACCCGGCGTAAGTTTAAGCTACCTGGTCCGGGACTCGAACTATGGTCAGCTACGTGGGAGTCCAGCGACATAGCCATTACACTAACTGCTTGTCCCAGTAGTACTTAATTTTTGAAAACATAATCTCACACCAGTTTTATAAGGTAAAATTATTTATAATTTATGTAACATGAAATGACCTAAAAATCTGGTTTATGCAGAGATGAGATTTGAGCCCATAATGTTTCTCTCCAGAGTCACCACACACCCTAACTCCTCCCACAGAACTGAGGTTGGAATTTTCAGGCCTTGGTACCACTGGATACCAAGTCTTGGGTTGCATAAGTGTTGTTGAACAAAACCTCACACATTTGACCCAACGAGTTGGGGAAGAGTTAAAATGTGAGTCCTTAGCAATAGGTTCTGTTTGTGAGAACCTCCATCCTTGAGCAGCCCAGGCCTACCCTTTCCTGGTCCCTGCAGAGCCTTTGTTTATTTGCCTATCCAACTTGATGTCTGGCTCATGCACACCCGTGAGAAATTCTAAAACACCCTACCTTATGCTGCTGATTATGTATATCTTAACTCGGTTTTTTCCCCCTTGTCACCGTGAATGAGTCAAATGATGAGTAAATGGAAATTGTTTGCGGTGTATGGCTAGACCTCACAGCGGTGGCCAAGTAACATTTGGGCTCTGTCAGCTCGAAACTTCAGCATAAGAGCACCTGACTTATCTGGGTTGATAATTTTCCATATTGATGAGATTTGCCCCTTCACTTGCTAGAACTATATATTTCAACCATTTTTCATGCTAGTCCTTCTCTATCCGAGTTCCGTGACTATTCATTAAGTGGAAGCTATAGAAGGAAATAATGCTTTCCTGGGCAGCTCAGAACGGGCTTTCCACTATTTCCCCACACCAAGCTATCCTTCTCACTGCCATGAGTTGTTATCTGCTTTCTTCCTCTGCCTTGGACATGCTTCCTCTTAGTTGGCTGCCTGTATAAGGAGAACAAGCAACTTGTAACCGGTTATATGGAAACACCAGTTTAAACCCCCTTTGAGCTGCATGACTGGCTTCTGAGCCTGTGTGCTCCTTCTGCATTTGGAGCTGAAGGTCTCAGAGCTTTGGCCTTCCACAAAGTAAAGAAGGGTCTTCTGTATTTTGTATATATACTTTGTCTCCAGGCCAGGGTTTACTTGTCAGCAAGCAGCTCTGCTTTGGTTACAGCGAGGCTGGGAGACAGTGATTAAGCACCATTTCTGTCTGGCCAGGGTGTTAGACTTAAAAGGAAGAGCAGTCCATAGTGGACCCCCTGTGTAATTTTGAGGACAGTAACTTGGATCCACTTGATGTTTTCTGTTTTTTGTGTTTTTCCCCCATAATTTTATTTTCTGAGTTAATCTATACACTCTGTACTAAAATTTTGAACCACTTTTTATTCAGCTCTGGAGATATTTCCAAAGTGGTAAGATTATATTAGTGAGAGTAACACTTTGGGAATTAGTTTGGAGCTGGTGTTTCTAGAAACTCCTCTTATTCTTCTTTAAGTTTATGAGGGTTCCAGGGTATCAAAATTTATCTATCTACTTTGCCTCCTTTTTCTTCAGTTACTCAGTGAAATGAAACTGGCTCTTTAATTTGCCATAGGATATGTACATAGCCAGGGAGAAAGAGAGGCAGAGAGGGAAAGGGAGAAGCATCTCCGTCCCCCATGGGGCATGGTCACACTACAGTCCCTTCTCCATTTCTCCATCCTTTCAGGATTTGGGGCATGCACATACACAGGCCTGGTGTATTTTTCAAGACGCCAGGTCTGCAACTCAAATTCCCATATGGATCCAGCTTCCTTAACCACCAAGCCACCAGCTGGCCCCAGAAACTGGGTATTGTAATACCTTCACCCACTTTCTGTTGTTGCTATCAGCAGACAAAAACATTTAAAGAAAAGAGAAACAGTAGGTAGTACACATTTGTATCTGTCTAGTAACCAAGGAGACATTTTATAAACTTTTTGAGTCCATTTCTCAAAAATTATCCTTTTGGGGAACCAGCAGTTAGCGTAATGGCTATGTCGCTGGATTCCCACGTAGTCAACTGCGGTTTGCGTCCCGGACCCGGTGGCTTAAAACTCACGCCGGGTGCGTGTGCGTGCGTGCCCAAGATCCTGAGAGGAGAATGGAGGAGAAGGGATTGTGGTGTGACCATCCCCCCGGGGGGTGATTTCTTGCTTTCTGTCTCTCTGTCTCTCTCTGTCTGTCTGGCGAGCGCATGCACCCTATAGCGAAAATCTCTCCAAAAAAAAAAATTATCCTTTTGAATATTAAATGTATACAGATCTCTTGGTTTTTCAAAGAACCCGTGAGGATGGCATGGTAGTAAAAGCAGCTGAATCCTGTGTGACCAACTGTGCAGTTAAGAGTACTGGACCTGACCTGATGGTTTGAAAAACATACCTGGTGCTTGTGTGTGCATGTCCAAAATCCTGAAAGGAAAAGAAATGGAGGAGAGAGATTGTGGGGTGATGGTCCTCCATAGGAGTGCTTTGTCTTCTCCCCTTCCCACTGTACCCTTGGTGACTATACACACCCTCTAGCAAATTAAAAGAAAGAACCCCTGGGGCCAGCATGTGGCATAGTGGTTAGGGACTGGTCTCTCATGTGGTCAACTTCAGTTCAAGTCCCAGACCTGGCAGTTTGAAACTCAGGCTGGGCATGTGTGAGTGTGTGCCCCAAATCCCAGGAGGAGAAGGGATTGTAGTATAACCATTCCCCCCTGGGGATAATTTCTTACTTTCTCTCTCTTTGTCTTGGTGAGCGCACATACTCTGCAAAAATCTCTCCAAAGAAAAAGAAAGAACCCCTTGGGTCAGCTTGTGGCGTGGATCCTACATGGCTGACTATGCAGTTCAAATCCTGTACCCGGCAGCTTGAAAAACACACCAGGTACAAGTACAGGTGTGTCCAAATTCCTGAAAGGAGAATGGAGAAAGAGTTGCATTATGGCCATGGCCCCTGGGTGGGTGGTTTTCTCTTTTTATCTCTCTTTCTCCAGCAAGTGCACATCTACTGTATCAAGAACTCAAAAAAAAAGAAAAAGAACCCCCGAATATTTTAGATCATTTGTATTAAGACTGGTTTTCTTGTGGGTCAGAAGATGGAGTTGCAGTTATATTGCTGGCTTCCACATGGCTGACTGCGGTTCAAGTCCTAGACCTGGATGCTTGAAACTCAGGCTGGGCATGTGTGCATACATGATCGAGGTCCCTGGTAGAGAAGGGATTGTAGAATGGCCATCCCCGCGGGGATGATTTCTCACTTTCCCTCTCACTGTCTCTGTTCCTCCTCCTCCTCCACCTCTTCCACCACCACCCTCCCACCCAGTGCACGTGCCCTAAGGCAAAAACCTCTACCAAAAAAAAAAAAGACTGGTTGACATTAACTTTAGGCCTGTTCTCTCATGGTTAGCCAGTTAGAGTGATAGATAATTTATTCTTTTTTAAAAGATAAAAAAGGCCTCATTTAAAAAAAAAAAAAACTCCTCCCATTCTGTTTTCCAGTAACAAATGCCATATTGCTACATTCTTGCCATATTTGAATACTTTCAGATAAACAACCCATTCTTGAATTATTTCACAGAGAATTGGTTCATTTACTTGCATCTGCTTTCTGGGCTATAACTATGCTTCTGCAGTTCTCTTATTTATGGCTTTCTGAAAAAGAGTAGACTGTTGCCTCTAAGATAGAGTTGTATGTGAGCAGCTCATTTGAATCTCTCACCACATTACATGTTTGGTGCATGTCCATCCCATTTTTTGCTCTCAACATAAGTGCAGTTGGACTGACACTGTGGGTTAATGAAGGGCACTGGTCAGGAGGAAGCCTCAATCTATCTGATCCAGCTCCTCTTGGCTCTGGCTGTGTAACCTAGCCAGGTGACTCTCAGTGTCTCCTTTATCTCTAACAGGAGTCTAAATTCCATTCCCATCTCTGATTCTGGTGCACCAGACAGGAAGTCAGAGGAGAGGAAGGGGCTGATTGAGGGGTTGTGTCTAGAGACGGCTTTATAAGATAAGAGGGACTAAGATTGAGTCCTGAGAGCTTTTGGAGAAGGAGTAAGGGAAGGTGTAAAACCATTGCATACAAAACAACAGGAGGAAAAGCTCAGAGACCAGGGTCAGGTGAGATGGCAAGACCACTCGGTCAAAACAAGAGGGGAGGTTTACTTTCTCCAGGTCTCTTATGGTTAGTCAGACTGGGGGGGGGGGGGGGGGCTCAAACCAGGGGAGGGGGGAATCTCAAAGCCAGGCAGTGGAATTGTCTGAAAAGGTAGAGCTACACAAGGCTCTAGGCAGAAAAGTGGTTTTGATGCATAACCCTAGACCTGGAGAGAAGACAGGACTGACACGCAGAGTTTACTGTTGCTGGAATGCAATGATCGTTAAAGCAGTAAAAATAGATCATGCCAATCTCATAGATTATAGTATCACATTTTGAGATTTTCCATTTTTTTTTTCTTTCTAATACCCATGGCTTGACAAATGGCTTACCACCTGC
This sequence comes from Tupaia belangeri chinensis, assembly GCF_000334495.1. NCBI lineage: Eukaryota > Metazoa > Chordata > Mammalia > Scandentia > Tupaiidae > Tupaia > Tupaia belangeri. Next base: position 184,834 of record NW_006159927.1, on the reverse strand, counting down.
AAAACTTCCCACTTTTTTGGGAACCAGCAGTTAGCATAATTGCTATGTTGCTGGACTCCCACGTAGTTGACCGCAGTTCATGTCCTCGACCCGGTGGCTTAAAACTCATGCCGGGTGCATGTGCATGCGTGCCCAAGATCCCGAGAGGAGAATGGAGGAGAAGGGATTGCAGTGTGACCATCCCCCCTGGGGGGTGATTTCTCGCTTTCTGTCTCTCTGTCTCTGTCTGTCTGGTGAACACACGCGCCCTATAGCGAAAACCTCTCCAAAAAAAAAAAAGAACACTTTTTTTTTCTTCCACTTTCACTTAACTGTTGGAAAATAAAATTAGAACATTTTCCTTCCTTTTGAAATACATTACTGGTTTTTTGGGGAAGGGTCTTTTTTTTTTTTTAATTGCCAGAGAATGTATGTGTTTGCCTGAGAGATGGGGAGAGGGAATAAGCATACCCTAGCAGGGTGTAGTCAGGCCAGAATTCCTTCTCCATTTCTTTATCCAGATTTGGGGCATGTACACACACATGCCCAGCGTGTTTTTCAAGCCTAGTGCCAGGGTTTAAACCATAATCAGCCTTGGGGGATCTGGCTTCCCTTAACCACCAAGCTATAGGGCTAGCCCAAGGGGTTCATTTTTAATTTTTTATACCAGGAGTTCCCAGTTGTAGGTCAAATGTGGCCCAACAAGTGTTTAGGTCTACAGGGAATACAACCATTGTCGCTGGTTTACAGTTATGTGTGACTGCTTTCACACTGTAATGGCAGAGCTGAGTGGTAGACAGAGAGCATGTGACCCATGTGCTGACCCCTGTTCTATTCTGTTCCTTGTTTCTTTTCCCCACTGTTTCTGCTTTCTCCCACAGAATCACTTATGGCCTCCACTTAGTCATCTTTTGAGTTTTACCCCTAACCTGTTTCCAGTAAGCTGTAAACCGGGCAGGTTTTGAAGTTCCCCACAAAGGGGGTGGAGCCTTGCTGGCACTGAGGGCAGCTGCCACCTGGATGTTGCAGTGGTGGTGATGATGACCACGATGATGATGATGATGGTGTTACATCTTCAACTCTTTGTTTGGTCACAGGCAGGCATGGGCTAGCTAAAACTCTTCTTCAGCAACACATTCCTGTCATTCCTTTTTTTTTTTAATTGCCAGGGAACCTCATGGTGGAAGGGGAAGGGAAGAAGAGAAAAAGAAAGCACCCCTCCCACCAGAGTGAATCCATACCCTAATGCTTTTTCCTCCATTTCTCCATCCTATCAGAATTTTGGGAGCCAGCATGTTTCTCAAACTGCCAGGCTAGGACTTGACTGCAGTCAGCCATGTGGGATGTGGCTCCCAAGGTACAGTGATTACCTACTATGCTGCGGGGCTAGTTTGAGCAACATGTTTTCTAATGTTGAGAGTCTGGCAGGCGGCGTGGTAGTTAAGGCATTGGACTCCCACATAACCGACTACAGTTCAAATCTTGGAACTGGTGGCTTATTTTCTCACTCTCCCTCTCTTTTATCTCTCTCTGGTCAAACTGAAGAAGAAGACAATTAATTAAATAATTGTTTAAAGATTTTTTTAAAAGATCCTTACAGGCTAATGACTAGGCAGGACTTAAAAGAGTACTTGTCCCAATGGGATAGTTCTTTATTTTAAAAAACAATAATGGGAACCAGCAGTTAGCGTAATGGCTATGTTGCTGGACTCCCACGTAGTCGACCGCGGTTTGTGTCCCGGACCCGGTGGCTTAAAACTCAGGCCGGGCGCGTGTGCATGCGTGCCCAAGATCCCGAGAGGAGAATGGAGAAGGGATTGCGGCGTGACCATCCACCCTGGGGGGTGATTTCTCGCTTTCTGTCTCTGTGTCTCTCTCTGTCTGTCTGGCAAGCACATGCGCCCTATAGCGAAAACTTCTCAAAAAAAAATAATAATAAAAATTGAAATAAGCATAAATTAAATTATGAAGCTTCTCCTACACAGCACACTTAGTTAAATTAATTAAACAAAATATAAGAAAAATTACTAGACTAATAGTTACATTTTCTACTGTGGGTTCTAGTTTTATGTTGCAAAGCAGCAAACCATGCAACTCTAATGCCAAAAATTTAGAAGAATATTAAAGGGAAAAAAAATTTAAGAGATTTTTGTGGGGCCGGCAGGTGGCATGGTGGTTAGGGGTGCTGGACTCCCACATGGCTGACCATGGTTCAAGTCCTGGACCTGGCAGCTTGCTTTCTCACTTTCTCTCTTGCTCTCACTCTGTCCATCTCTGATCAAATTTAAATAAATAAAGCTAAATAAAATAATTCTCAAAAAAAAAAAAGCATCCTGTAGATTTTTGTTATAGTATGCATGTGCTCTCCAGACAGAGAATGTGAGAAATCACCTCCCGAGGGGGATGGCCACGCCACATTCCCTTCTCCATTCTCCTCTTGGGATCTTGGGCACGCTTGCACACGTCCCTGGTATGAGTTTCAAGCTGCCAAGTTCAGTCGATACGTGGGAGTCCAGCAACATAACCATTATGCCATCTGCTGTTCCATTAAAGAAATTTTGTTTTTGTTTTCATTGAATATGGATTTTACTTTTTCATGGTGAGATGTAACATGCTTTAAAGAGAAATAAATTTTATTTTCTTACAGTCATGGTCTGAAAAAGTTCTTTTCTTGCCGTGGAATTGCAATTGCAGTTGAGTATTTTTGGAAGCTTGGCAACAGAAATATCACTGTGTTTGTCCCTCAGTGGAGAACAAGACGTGATCCTAATGTCACAGGTGAGCCAAACTGATTTTTCCAGATTTCTAATTAGATGTTTAATGAGTTGACTTATAATCGTAACATATGCTGTTTGGAATAGAACCACATGCCATGGACAGCAACTTCAAAGGCAGAATTGTAAATCCATTGTACCTAGTCAAATAGCAATGTAAGTGAGTAATATTGCGCAAGAAATATTTGAAGGAAGGACGAAAAGTTAACATAATTATTTTAAGTTATGTTAGAGTTTATTGTATGTCACAAAAAATTTCTTTTGACTTTCTAAAAAGAAAATATATCTTTCCATTAACCTGGGGTTTTGACTTTTTTTTTTTTTTTTTTTGGTACATGGCCAGTGGGCACATGTGCTGTCATAGGAAAGAGACAAAGACAGGGAGAGGGAACGTGAGAAACCATTCCCTCAAGGGGATGGGTACACTGCCAGTCCCTTCTTTCCCATCTCCCTCCTTTCAGAATTTTGGGCATACCTGCCCAGCATGTTTTTCAAGCCACTGAGTCTGAGATTTAAACAATGTACTCATCCGTGTGAGATCCAGCTGCCTTAACCACCAGGCCATGGCTGACCTCTAACTGCTTTTAAAAATGGTCAATTAATAGATTGGCACATATGAATATAATACTGGATTGTCAGGAAAGTCATGATCTATTTTTGCATAGGAAAACACAGAAAAATAATGTCATGACTTTCCCAACAACTTCATATATTTTGATTTTTTTACTATTTTATCCATCCTTTGTTTTTTGTAGTTTACTATAGGTTGAGTGTACTCAGAATAGATAGGGGGAGAGAGACAGAGTAATGAGAAATCCCCCAGAGGGAATGGTCATACTGCAGTTCTTTCCCCTCCATGCTCCTCTCAGGAATTAGGGCGTGCACACACACATATTTGGCATGACTTTCAAGCCACCAGGTCCAGGACTCTGTGCAGTAGGCCATGTGGGATCTAGCTACATTTACCTCTGCACCACCGCTGGCCCAAATATAATATCTTTTTAACAGTGTTTAATAGCTTAATGTAAGTCATTTTTGTTAATCATATATATATATAGTACTTCATGGCTGACCTGTAAGCCACACATAAAAGGACTGAACTTATTATTAATAAGATTAAGGTTATTCATATATTAGGTTGCAATAGGAAGACATATCTTCCTCTCATAGGCTATGTCTGGCAGCTGAATGCACCAGGGTACCTAGAAGTAAAAGGTAGCCTGGGGGAGGAAGGGTGAGTGCAGGGCTTGCCCAACACATCAAACAGGAAGTGAAACTTAGTCACTCGTGTGGTGGAAATGGTAAAACCACACATTTCCCAAGTATTCCTAACTTCCCTCATTTTGAAGAGCATATCTGTTCCTCAAACATGGCATATGAGGAAGGAAGCAAATCCACTCATTTTATAGTTACTTTTGCTATTAGAGCTCGGGAAGAGTCTCACTAATCTTACACATGCTGCCATAATAGGACAGTACGACAGGCCATCCGAGTGCTTCAGCCTCAGTCGCCTATAGAGAATTCAGGTATGGTAATCTCAGGCCCTAAACTTTGATCTCCTTTTTTGCCCATTACTAGTTTTCTTTTTCTTTCTTTTCTTTTTTAAATCTAAATCAATAGTCTTTATTAAAAGCCATTTTAGCCACTATTAACCACCCACATACCCCCATGACTAGAAATACTTAATCAGATATAATTCTGGGTACCAGAATTTATTGATTTTCTAAAATGTGGTTTTGTCCTTCCATTTTCTTCTGTCACTACCCACCTCTGTGAAAATCAGTAAATATTTGCACAGACTAAGTGTTGACAGGAGGCCAGCTGGAGGGAGTTTTTGATAAATCCTCAGAATAAGGACCAAGCAGACCTTTCTTGGGACTAGGGCAGAGCTGTTGGTGCCATCCTGCGACTCCCCTCTTCCCACCCTGACCCTTTCTCAGTATCACTGTCTCTGTCCTCTACCGTTTGTCATGAGATTTTGATGGTAGGACTTATTAAATAGAAAGTTGTGTTTTGTTTTTCTTAATTTAAGAAGTAGATGAGCTGTACTGTTTTATGTTTAAAAATGTCTAAGTCAGCTTGTACATTACATTTACTTTAGTATGGGCCCTGTTTGTTTGTTTTTTTTATTTTTTTTCCTTCCCAGTGAGGTAGTAAACTTGAGTCAATAAAAAAAAGGTTTTTTACAACTCTCCAAGTGAAACATTTGGGTGTACTTTTATTTACACACCTGGGAAGATAGCCTTTTTCTGAATATGTATTCAACTTATTCCATGAACAGAACAGCACTTCCTAACCCAGCTCCAGGAGCTTGGAATATTATCTTTAACTCCTGCCCGGATGGTCTTTGGAGAAAGAATTGCTTCTCATGATGACAGGTATGAAAGGCTGTTTTCCTTTCTCAGGTGGGAGTGTGGGGGACAAGGAGCCAGCCACCTACTCTTGTGGGCAGGTCCACACTCTTAAAGGACTTGCTTGACTCAGAGGTTTGACCATTTTAATATGTGTGGTCATTAAGGTTATATAATCAGCAGTCTTTGATGTGTGGGTTTAGGAACATCATAAAAGAAGCCGTTGAGTTAGACTTTTTGCTTTGTTTTGTTTTTTAATAAAACACAGCTGAGAATCTGTAAGTCAAAGCAGATACTGAGTTGTAGTCTCTTGGTGCATGATGCTACTGATGTTTGTCCTGTCTTAGTGTGGCAGCATCAGAGTGGTTTTAAATATTATCTGTCTCTTCCTGGTCTGTATGTGGCCAGTGACTTGGTTTGTCATTGTAGTGCTTGGGCTTTCAGCATTGCTGCCTCATAATAGATGTCTCTGCTGATGCTAGCATGACATTACATTAGTTTGCCACTCAAAAAGTAGGTGCTAGTGCACCTGGGACACCTAGGTTTGGGGACACACTTGATTAGACATGCATCTTGACTTAGACAATGTGCCATCTACAGTAGAAGGCACACAAGTAAGTAATAGAGGGCGGCGTTGCTGTTGTTGAATAAGAGAATGGTTGCAAACTTAACAATTCTGAGGCCAGTGGCACTGAGGCCAGTTATTAAATCCTTTCTGTGAAACCAGCAGTCACAGATCTTCTCATTTCAGGACCTTAGTGTGACTGCTTGTTCCTTCCTCTCCTGCACTTGTCCTGTTTGTTTTTATTTGGCTTATAGCGTTTACAGCCCCAACCCCAGTGTTTTCCCTCGGTGTCCTACCCAAATGCTCCCACCATTGAATAGTGTTTAGCTTGTGACCCATCCCAGTGAATGATAGCCCAACGGGACACGACCTTGGCAGTGGATAGGGAATCTGGAGCCATATCAGATAAGTATTCTTCAAAAGGACTTTGCCTTTTGACAAGCACCACTTGCCCTCTACCCGGCTGGTATGAGAGACCAGATCTGATGGGAGAGAACCAGAGGTGACATGAAGGAACGGTTTGGGAAGCTGGAAGAGGACAGCATGTTGAAGCCGGGGTAGGGTGACAAGTACTGGGAGACTGGCATTTAGGGGCACTTCTTGCTTGGCCCTGAGACATGGAGCAGGGAACCTGGAGTGCTCAGGTTGAAAGGCATGTTGGGCCGTGGGGTTAGGGAAAACCTCAGGTCCTATAACATCACAGCATCATCCTCACACCTACAAAATCTGAGCCGTTGAACAGGTGTACCAACCAAGCTTTGGCTTGACTTATGTGGCTCTCTGGGGTTTTGGAGGATGTGGGCGTACGTCCTAATTCATAGTGCGAGCACCTAGCAGCCTTACTGTACCTACTTTTATTCCTAACTCTGGGCAGATATCACCAGTTACAACTCATGCCAGTTAGAAATCATTGTAAAATGTTCTTAGTAAATCCAAAGAACTAAATCATATTTACTCTTAAGATCTCTGAAACTAATGAGGTGGTTATTTTAATCCCCTTTAAGTGCTCACTACTACTAATAAAAAGCAATTGTTGGCACATTTAATTTCAGCAACTTATTTAATTTATTGTTTTATCTTCTTTATCCATTGTCTTAGGCAAATGCAATCATCTTGACTTAAGGGATCAAGTTCTCATTATTCTTACAAATCTCTTAGTAAAATGGTTTGAACATACATAATCTCCAGCAATGAAATAGAATTTTTTTTTTTTTTGAGAGGTTTTTGCTATAGGTTTTTGCTATCAGGCGCATGCGCTCACCAGAAAGACAGAAAGCGAGAAATCACCCCCCAGGGGGAATGGCTACACTGCAATCCCTTCTCCATTCTCTTGGGATTTAGGGCATGCATGCACACGTGCCCAGCGTGAGTTTAAGCCACTGGGTCCAGGACTCAAACCATGGTCGAATACATGGGAGTCCAGTGACGTAGCTATTAAGCCATCTGCTGGTCCCAAAATAGAATTATTTACTATTTAATTCTTACCTTTTTTCATCACCATGTACTTCTTCCTAACTCCCATTTGAGTGACTCTATAACTTATGCTACATGGAATGGCAGTTCTGGACAGCTCTTAAATCAGAGCAGAAAATATGAACCTATACATTTTTTCTTAAAGTTTATTTGTGGTAAGAAAGTGGGTGTGCATGGAGGACCAGCAATTAGCATAATGGCTATGTTGTTGAACTCCCATGTAGTCCACCATGGTTCAAGTCCTAGACCCAGTGGCTAAAACTCAGGCCGGGTGTGTGTGTGTGTGTGTGTGTGTGTGTGTGCGTGCGTGCCCAATATCCTGAGAGGAGAATGGAGGAGAAGGGATTGTGGCGTGGCTATCCCGCCGAGGGGTGATTTCTTGCTTTCTGTCTCTGGTGAGTGCATGCGCCCTGTAGCAAAAAAAAAAAAAAAGAAAGAAAGAAAGAAAGAGGTTGTGCATGCATGAGAGAAAGAAGCATCCTCAACAGGGTCTTCTCCTTCTGTGCTCCCCTGTTCCAGCCCTGCAGCTACTTAGCATTCTGGGTACCTGTGTAACCAGTGTTTTCAAGCTAACCTGTGGATTTGAACCCACACAGCCGTGCTGAGTCCACACTACAGTTTAGTCTATTACATCATCAGGCCAGGCTTCCATTACTAATCAATAATACAACTTTTCTAGAAAAATGTAGAAGTTTTAGTTGAGATCATTTTTTAAAATAGATTGTATGAAAAACAGTTCGTTTATAATCACACTAATAATTTCAGAAATATTCACCGTTTCAGGTTGATCTTCAGTTGACAGGGGCTTAATTTTTCTGCTGCCCACCAGCTTTGGTTAAATTCTTGGGTGATTTTCCTATGAAGAGGAAATCCTTTTGTTTTCTTGTAACATGGCTTCTCTCAGCCAGGGATGCCTCTTTGCTCATTTTAAACTGTCTTATATCATCATAGGTTTCTACTACACCTAGCGGACAAAACCGGTGGCATAATCGTAACAAATGATAACTTCAGAGAATTTGTGACTGAGTCAGCCTCTTGGCGAGAAATTATTACAAAAAGGTAATACTTTGTCTTTGGTCAGAAGAGTTTGTTTTTGTTTGCGTGATTTGGCCCTGCAGAAGGCAATACAGGCAACCAAAGTCTCCTAGACCATGCTGCCTTTCCAGTCCACAGGGTGGCTGGCCCATTAGGTGAGTGGGAGGGCTGAGCACAGAGCAGCAGAGCCAGCGAATGATGTGCAGGGGCCTCTGGGTGCACCCTCAGTATCTTCTCAACAAGGATTGGTATCCTCTCAGGGAACAATGTTCTTTTGCTTAGAATAGGAGGCATATCTGTGGCATAGTTAACTCAGATGGAGAATGGCTGGCCTTCTAACTGCCATTCCCTGATACCATGGGAAGTGTTAGCAGGTCGTGGGGCCTTCCCGCTTTACTGAGCTGTGACGTGAAAGATTGGACTTCATGACAACTGAGGTTCCAGCTCATAAATACTGTGATTCCAGCACGAGGAAGTAGGGCCAGAGGCAGTATTGTGGTTAGGTTTTTGCTTCTTGGGTGGGTAAGAATCTTTCTACTTTCAAGTATCTAGTACTTTTTTTAGCTTTTTATAGTCATGGTTTAATTGTCTATATTAAAAATATATTTAGATATTATCCCCCCAAAATCCAGCGCTCACTGTTGCAGGTTTTTTATTTGTGGTAATACTGTTGGATCGTGTCTGATTGTTGAAAACTACTTTAAGATCCGTGAACATTGACTTCTTGGACCTTTTGCTAATAAACATCATTTGACTGGTTATTTAAAACAAAGGCAAGAGTTTTGGTAGTGCCAGGGATAAGTTACATGTGCCACAAATCTTCAAGCATGAAATGAATATACCTCAAGCTAAGTGTAACCATAATAGCTCATAACTAGCCTAACTCTTCATTTATCTCTATTGGGTCTTTACAGTTGTCTCCTATCTAGAATTTATATTCTGCTGAATAGTTAGAGGATTTTAGGAAAGGATTCTTGCTATAGATATTCAGGCATGATTATTATATGCATTTCAGCCTATATGCTATTAAAAAGCTGTCATTGGTAGCTGAACTGAGAGCTGGCCTTTGTGACCTTCTGGGCACAGTTTATTAGCCATTAATCTTCCAGGACATGTTTCTGTTGGGTCTTTGCCCTGGGCTCATTGTCAGTATTTATTGGACACTCATCTATGTATGCCTGGGGATTTAAATGCAGTTGACATTTGTGTTCTCAACCAGCCTGTTGCATTCAAATTTATGAGAGCGTAGTAGAGCGAAACCCAGATCTGGACAAGAAATACATGCACTTGGAATTTTTGCATTTTGCATTTTCCTCAGACTTGATAAATAATGTTCTACTAACCTCAGGTTATCTTTCTTCATATACCATACTGTTTTTCTTTTTGAAAAGATTTTTAGTGAGTTTTCCTGTGAATTCCTTGATTACTGTTTCATTCAAAAATTAAATCTTTGTTGAATACCTGTTGTGTCCTATGCTGACAGTCTTTAAATCTTGATATTTTTTTTAATTATATTAAAAGGTATATTAGGACCAGAAACTATACTGAGGCCCAGATAGAAATCGGAAAGTCTTGATAAGCTGATGAAAATTTCTCATATCCTTAATTAAAATGGCTGTTTAAGCAGTCTTAGAATTATGGACTGTCAGTTTGGAGCTGGGTGGCTACTTTGTGATACTGCTCATTTCTAGCAGTAAGGACTTGGTGTTTTCTCCAACCTTGTAATTATTGTCTGTATTGTAGATTGCTTCAGTATACATTCGTGGGGGACATATTTATGGTTCCTGATGATCCTCTGGGAAGAAGTGGACCTCGATTAGAAGAATTTCTTCGGAAGGAAGTCTTTCTTAGGTATTTCCTTGTTCAGATTGTGTTGTACTTAAGTTTATATCAGTTGAGTTCTTTGTGTTTTAGTACAAGTGCTGTCTTTGAAGACTTTTTTTATGACATTCGAATTTTTTTTTAAGAAAAACACTTTAGTTCAGTGTTGACTGTGTGGGGACTAATCAAGCAGACACTCAAAAGCATGTGTTTAATTGTCCTTTGGTTTTAACCTTAGGAAGAGGCGAGGAGCCAAACTTGTAGTATAAAAAGACAAAGCAGATTTTCCAAGTAGGTGGTCATATATTAACAAATGCCACTTGGGGTTTATCATGCATGTTTTACATTCATTTTCTAAAGTCATCGTCTTTGCATATCTCTAGTCAGAAATCACTGCCAGAGGGGAGCTGACTATTCTACTTTCTATTTTCGACTTTTAATAAATGTAGAAACCAAGATTCCCTATATCTGTAATTGATTTAATAGTTTAGATTTTTCTTTTTAATGTAGTTTGTGTTTGTTTTTAAGACATATTGCTAGTGGTTCTGTTTTCAGAATTCTCAGGTTACAGACCTTGTTAACCAGTTTCCTACATCTCTAACGAGTAGAGCTATTAGCCGGGAACAGACCTTTTCTGTTTGTTTGGGGGCAAAAAAAAAAAAATTAAGCAGACCTATTACCCAGAAAAATAACTTTTCTGTTTGTTTAAAAAAAAAAAGAAAAAATAGATCAGCAGTTAGCGTAACGGCTATGTTGCTGAACTCCCATGTAGTTGACTGCGGTTCGAGTCCTGGACCCAGTGGCTTAAGTTCACGCCGGGCTTGTGTGCGTGCGTGCCCAAGATCCCAAGAGGAGAATGGAGGGGAAGGGATTGCAGCTTGGTCATCCCCCCGGGGGGTGATTTCTCGCTTTCTGTCTCTGTCTGTCTTTCTGGCGAGCATACGTGCTCTATAGCAAAAAAACCTCTCCAAAAAAAAAACAAAAACAAAAACGCTGAAATAGGCAGTGCTTCTGTGCATTTCCAAGCAGACACTTGCATGGGAGTGTAACAGGTATCTTAAGTTGGCAGGAGGATACAGCTCTCCCTGCTCTTTAAGGCAGCGAAACCTTCTAGCTGATCTTTACTTTTGTAATGGGAGACTTTGGGGGTTCTGGGTTTGGGTACAGTGGTGGCTGTGGTTAGGTGTTTTCACATAGATATCTCTTCTGTGGAGGAGACCAGCATGATTCACTCACTAGTCCTGTGAATCATTGCTCTTTTGAGCCTTTGAGTCCGAGTCCTGTTACACAAGTGAGGACTTGGTTCCACAGCATCATGCTTCTCTGCTCACCCAGAGAATGGAAGTAATTTCTGACACCTGGCACGTGTCACCTGTCTCATTTTCTTCCGTACATCCTAACTTGGACATCCTCTGCTGGGCTTAAGGACGCATCAGGGCAGAAGGAGTTCACTTTTCCCACCCTCTGAGCAGCCTGGTGGTAGGGTCAGTCCCACCCACTCTTTTTCTTTCACTTAAGGGCTCGTTACAGAGGTACTAACTAACTGGTTATGAAGTTGGTAATCGCTTTCCACACAGAGGGACAACTGTTCAGCCAGCTCCATTTCTTGACTGCAAGCTAGTTAGGTGGGAGGCCTTTGAACAGCACAGATGTCCGCCCATACTTGTACACACCTGATGTTAGTAGGTTGTGAAACACCAGCACAGTATTCAGATTTTAATGGGGAGGTATGATCCATTAGTTGGTGGGGGCTGCCTCTGACCAAAGGGGACCAAGTTTTTTCAACCCCATCAGTTAGGGCCTTGCACAGAATCAGCATCTTCAGAAGAATAGGACACTGTTACTGTTACATTTTTTTGTTATTATTATTATTCTCATGAGAGAGTACATGAGCCCCTGCCTTCCATGGGGTCTCATTATGCCACAGTCCTTTTTTCTTCCTTTTCTCCATCCTATCAGGATCCCGGACATGCGTGAATATGCATGCTGCCAGGGCTGCCATTCGAACTGCAGTTGGCTGTGTGGGATCTAGCTGCCTCTGCTCAGGGCTTACCATTGCACTGCAGGGCTGGCCCTGTTACCCATATCTTTTTAAAGCTCTCAGGCACATGCTGATTTAAAGCCCAACAGCTGGAGAGGGTCAGTCCTCACAGCAGGCCTGGGAGGGGTACCAACTCAAGAAGTTTCCTTGCCCTGTCACGCCCAGTCTAGAGACTATCAGTGGGATCCTGCAGGCTCCTGTGCAGGTGCTGATGTTGCCTCTTCATCTGCAGTCTTGCACCTTGCCTTCCGGAGCCAGGGCAGCTTGAACCTCAGAGCCAGCAGTAGATACCTTGAAGGGTTTCTCACTTATAACCCAGCTCACCAAATTCACTTCCATTCACAGAGATATGCAGCCCCTGCTCAGTGCCCTGCCAAACGTGGGCATGTTTGAGCCCAGCTTCAGAGTTCCTGCCTCCCAGGCAACCAGCACCAGCCACCAGCCTCCGGCCCGGATTCAGGGAGCCCCTCCAAGCCACTGGCTTCCTCAGCAGCACCACTTCCCACTCTTGCCAAACCTTCCCAATATCCAGCAGAATCTGCCCATGCCAGCACAGAGGTCTTCTGCAGAAACCAATGAACTGAGGGAAGCCCTTCTGAAAATCTTCCCTGATTCAGAGCAAAGACTGAAAATTGACCAGATATTGGCAGCCCATCCATACATGAAAGATCTGAATGCTCTCTCTGCCATGGTGTTGGATTGAAGAGTGTGCTGAGACGCTGGAGCTCAGGGCCGACTATCAGACTTGCGCTGTGTCCGTTTGTGATGGGAAGTAACATAATGTGAAGAAACGTATTTCCCAGTATAAATGCTGTTGTATAGAAAAGATGTTTTGTGTATAAAAAACTGGGTTTTCCAAACCAGCTTTTTTCTATATATAAATTATGCTGCTATTACAGATTTAACATTTTCTGTAAAAGGAAAGTCTACATTTTCTGCCTGTTCAGAATTGTTTGATAGCAGTTACTCTTGAGTGTATTTACATTTTTATGTTTTTTAAACTATTTTCCTTAAAGCTGAAAATATTGACAAATGGATATGGTTAGTCTTTCTAAATAAAAAAAAAAAAAAGAGTTGCTTTCTTAAGGAAAGCAAGACCTCTTAAAGTATATTTTCTTGAGATGAATATGTCATGTCCACTAACATGAAGTGTGCTCAGCCCCTTCCAGCCTCCTCTGCCCTCACCCCTAGAGTCATAAAGTAGAGTCGATGGGCTCCTGTGGGGTCTTTTCTTGGAACCATTTGAAGAGTAGACAAGTGGTGCCACTAGATGGCACTTCTTGCCTAGCCATTGTTAATGACCAGGGCAAAGTTAGACTCCCAGTTTTGGAGCTCATGTAATCCTTTCCTTCTTCCCCTTCCATTCTGCAGAAGGGGCTGCTGAGGCCCAGAGTGCTTACTCTCTGGGCATGCCTGTGTCCACAGCCACAGAGTGGCCAGGCAAGTGATAGATCCTCATCCCTTCCCCAGGGACAGAGCACTCAGATGCACTCTCCAGACTGGCGCCTCCATACAGCTGACCTGGCTATAGAAGTCTCATCTTAGCCTCTGAAGACTGAGGCAGGATGTGAGGAAGTTTAGCAATTGCTGTGGCAATCCCATGTCCTCTCCATAGGAGATGCCTCAAGTGGAGTTTGTACAGCTTTGCCAAAAACTGCTATTCTGTTCTCGAGAATGGCCCAGGCCAATAGATAGCATTAGTAGCTTCCGTGGGAGCCCAGGAGCCACTATATTTATTTTTCTTGTGTTTGTCTCTCTAGTGTTCTAAATAGCTGTTCCTCTGAGTCTCTGAATTGATATCTTAGTATTGTCTTTTTCCAGTGTTCCCCAAATTCTGTGCCAGTGAAGTTCTTTTCCTTGGTAATTCTTAACATCTTTACGATTATCTGGACCTACAAAGGGCTTTGCATTTTTAAACTTGTTCTTCCCCTGGGCTGCCCATGGTCAGTTTCCCCCTCTGCCTCTACATCACATCTCTTTCCCCACCCCCAGGAAGCGCGGTTGAGGACTCAGAGCTGGCTGGGTGGCATCCTCCAATGTTCCTGCCAGGCATGTTTCCTCTTGGGCCTATTTGATTCCTGCATCCCTTGGGCGTGAATCCATAGGCCTTGGGATGGCCAGACTTATGTTTCTTTTGCATTTTCTCTGGGATGCCCTGATGGTGCATCCTAAAACTGGCTGTCAGCTCCCTGTTAGTTTAGTCTGCCAGGTCCCTCAGTTGTGGAAGTAGAAGACTTGAGGCAAGCCAGGAAAGGGGGTTAAGGTACAGCCCCTGGGGTCCCAGCTTCTCAGGGGTGGCTTTCAAAGCACAGCCGAGATGGGAGGCTGGAGCTGTCTCGTAGTTACTGACCTTGCTTGGAGTTCAGTCTAGCAGCCTTGCCAATCCAGAATTTCTCATCTTATTTCAGAGAAGAGGCATGGAGACCACCCCAGTTGCCAAGGCTAAGGGATGGGTGTACCTGGAATGGAGCTGAGTCTCTTAATTCAGCCAGGCAGAGCTGACTGGGCTCAGGGGCTCACAAGTTTTCTAGGCTTTACAGCAACTTTACCCTTGATCTTTGAATTCTGTAAACCTTCGTGTTCATAGTATTGTATCTGTGTTATACCTGTCCCTTTCCTCTTTTTCAGGTGTGAGAGGAGTATAGGAAAGCATTAATTACTTACCTGTGTGAGTTTTAACATGAAATATATTTCACAGTTCTTTCAGAAAGCCATGAGGTTTTGTTAAATTTAATATTTAAAAACCCAATTATCAAACCATCAGAAAGACCCATTGCCTGTTCTCAGCCATCTCCTTGTGCTAGGTTGTGTTGCTGCTAAATAAATCCAGATGGTCTACCTCCCGCAATAGGTGTCTAACTCCCGCAGGCTCTCACGCACTGTGGCTCTGCCTCCTGTGTTCTGTGGCATTCAGGTGAAATGGCTGGCAAAGCCAAGGATGCCACCTTCATTCAACAGAAGAGGTGTCTGATGCTCAGAGAAATTGTCCAAGGTCAAAAAATAGCCAGTATATTTTCTTGAGATGAGAATGTCAGGCCCACTGACATGAAACATGCTCAGAGCCTTCCAGCCTTTTCTTTCCTAGGGCCTACATTTTTCCCTAGGCCCCAGGCCTCCATGCTAGAAGAAAAAAGACTTTGACCTTTCTGTGAGCACCTGTGTTCAAGACCCTGTAGGCTGCCAGTCAGGAAAGCAGTTAGACAGCATCTCCGCCATCCTGTATGGTGGGCCAGCACTTGGAGGTTCGGCTGGTTCAGGGCTATAGCTGTTGTCAGTGAGAGGAGGCAGGAGTAGTACTGGTGGAATGTGAAGGAAAGCCCCATGATCTGACGCCCTACACACCCATCCTCTCCATGTTGCCTGTCACCCTCTCCCAGCCCTGCCAGGTACCCACCCCATTTCCCACATAGGGGGTGGCTCCTGGTGCTGGGCCCACTGGAAGCAGGCCTTGGCACCATCCTTGCCGCAGAGCCCAGCCAGCTTCTGAGGTGTGCTTGCCCTCGAGAATCTCCCCTCCTCTAATACCAGCACTGCCTGCCGAGGAGCCTGTCTCCTCTCAGCTCCCAGCTGCAGTTTGTTCACTCGGTTCCTCTGGCTCATTCTTTTCACTGCCTGCGCCCTAGTCCCCACATAGTTCAGGTCCTTTAGGTTAAAATGAAAATAACCTGGTTTTCCTTAATAATCATGACCATTCGTGGCAAACGC
>NW_006159927.1:148866-168391 GCF_000334495.1 Tupaia belangeri chinensis | reverse complement strand
CCAGTCTTCATTTTCCAGTTTGCCAGCTTGGCCCCCACCCCACCACTTGAAAGTAGTCTAGGAAAAGCCATGAAGGACTGCCTGATGGCTAATTCCGAGACCCGGTCTCCACATGTAGCCTTCATGTGCTTGGAAGCAACCCACAGTATTTTTGATACCAGCGGCCCTATTATCCTTTTTCAGAGATTCCCCACACCTACACATTCTTATTTCTTTTACCCTCAGGTCAGTCCCTTCTCTTTGGCACTAGGTGGTTTTCAAACTTGGGACCACCCCAGGCCTTCATGGTGGAGAGGGCAGTTGTTGTTGGAAATGTGGGTTACCAAGCACTACTACCAGGCTCTGTCCAGCAGCTCTGGAGTAAAGCCTGGGGGTCTAGGCTTCAGCACACTTGATCATCCCCATGCAGGCCATCCCTGGACCACATTCTGAGGACTCCACGCATCCCTAGGGACCACTGCCCTCCCCTACTCCACAGCCCCCCTCTCTGCAGTGGCTGATCCCCTAGTCCTGCCTTTCAGGAGTGCATTTCTTCCCCCACCGGGAAGCTTTGTGGAACCCTTAAATTCCTCAGGCCCTCAGCCTGCACCTGTTGTCCCTCCATCACCCACCCTGTGAGGTCCCCTGCTCTTCCCCGCCCACCAGTCATGCTGTTGTGGCCTCCCTAGGGGTATCAGCCTCTGACCAGCCTTCTCTCCTAGACTACAGTGCTGACAGATTTTCCAGAACACTCTCCTGATCAGTGATCCATGACTAATTTACCCTGCTTCTCTGCCCAGACTACCCTAAGCGTTGTCTCCATGGCTGCCCACCTCCCTGCCATTCTTGGTTGTCCACTTTGTAGAGCTCTACCTACATGCACACCGCAGCCGCAGACTTCCTCAGTGACCATGGGCTCCTGCCTGCCCGTGCGCCTCTTCTCTCGGCTAAAAGTATCCTTCTCCCAGGTGGTGTCCCTCTTCAAAGGCCCTGCCCTGAGCCTTCTTTGTACCCTTGCCCAGTGCCTCTGACCAGAAGCATCCCCCAGTGTACTGTAACCCCACAGCAATTTGTGTTTTGCTCTCGGCACTGGCCACCCAGGCCGGTGCCACCGCAGCTGATTGTGTACCGTGTCACCTCCCTTTCTAGACTGTGAGCTCCTTGTGGGCAGGGACTGTCTGTGTTCACTCTGTGTTCCCCTGGCACCTAGCACAGTGCCTTGCCCTTGATAGGGGCTCAATAAATGTCTGCTCGAGTGAACTGGAGCACTGTGCCTTTTTGATGGGGTGTCTGGCAGCGGGACCAGTGAGATCGTCGGAGGCCAGGCGTCCACATCCTGTAGAAGATCGGAGGTTAGCCTGGCTCACTGTTTCTCCAAGGCTCCAGCATACACCATCCTGGGCCTGTCTGTCTACACCAACTTCCAGGCCAGTGACCTGGCCCAAGCTATTCCTATCATCAGCATTATTCTTTGGGATTTCCCATCTGGTGGGAGGACCCCTGGGATCACATGCCCAGATCTATTAGAAGCCATTTTCTACCACGAGGGAAGCGTATCTATATCTATGTATGAGGCAGCGTGAGTTCCAGGTGCCTATTGTCAGGGAAACCCTTCCTCATATGAAGCCATGGCCAATATCTAACCCACTTCCCTTTTTACTTGTACTAGTTCAAGGTGGAGTCACATTCCTTGAGATCAAAGCGACTCGAGTAAACTGTATGTTCTTGTCCTCGGTAAGAATTGCAGGTTGGAGAGGTTCATACATTTAGAGAGGTCGCAAAGACTATGCAAATAGAACTTTAGAAGTCCACCCCAGTCAAACAATGGCATAAGAGCCCAGCCGATTCTGAATAACTTAACTCACCCCTAGGCAGGCTGTTCCTGTCACTGCTTTCCCCTGCCCATGTGCCTGCTTCCTCTGGAGGCTGGGTCTTCCTTCTGTTCCCTGAAGTTCTTGGCTCAATACCCTACTTGTGCAGAGAGCAGACCTGTTCATCTGGGGTTTGGCCTTTCCTCATCTGTAAAGTGAGTATAAAATCATACTTCCTACTTGAAGGGTGACCTGAAGAAGAAGAGCATTAATACATACCAAGAGGCACCTGAGGATCCCGACACCTGCGATCCTCGACTATCCCTGCAGCTCTGAGCAGCAGCCCCTCGGACGGTTCCATAACTGCTCACTGCCCTTAGAGCACCCCTGGTCTCTACTACCAAGAGCTCCTTAATCTTACCTTCACCTTCCAGGTTCTGAACGTGCTTCTCTGGCCCTGCCAACCACATATGAACTGGGGTTACCGTGTTTAGGTTCATTTCTACACTTCTTTTTTTTTTTTTTTACAGTTTTTTGCCAGAGGACATGTGCACTCACTGGAGAGAGAGACAGTGAGAGGCAAAGTGAGAAGTCACCCTGCAGGGGAGATGGTTACCCTGGAATCCCTTCTCTGTTCTCTTCCTGGGATGTTGGGCACACACACGTTCCCAGTGTGATTTTCAAGGTCCGAGGCTCAAACTATAGTCACCCATGTGGGAATCCAGTGTCTTAACCACTGTATTACATGTTGGCTGTCCCATTTTTAAAAATAAATGAAATAACCTCTTTTTTTCTTTATTCATGCACATGAGAGGGAGGAAGAGCACCACCATAGGATCTGGGCATACTCTTCCTCCAGTCCTCAAGCCTATTGGATCTTGAGCATTGCGGGTGTCAGACCTACTGGGCAAGGAATTCAAACCATGGCTGCCCTGTGGGATCTGGCTTCTCGGGATCTGGCTTCTCCTGAGCAGCGCATTTCCACCGCCTGTGGGGCTGTTCCCTGCATGTTTTTCAGAGCCCCTGGCAGAGCTGCAGGACGGCCTGCTGTGGCCTCACACCAGGCTCATTTCTTTAGCAAGTGCCCTTTTGGTGTCATTGCCAGAAAGAACCAGCAGGAAGTGGCCAGGACACCTGCCTGCCACAGGATGCTGGGAGAGCGGGTCGCTGCGGGTAACGTGGAGCCCGGGAAATGTGGAGCCCTCGCGGCATCTGCCCAGGCATCGTTTGTCGGTCTGATCCTCACAGCGGTGCTCTCACATGCAATGAACACTATGTCCACCATGTAGAGGAAGGAATTTGAGGTCGATGCCCAGACATTTGCAGCTCTGGAAGCTGATGTGTGCCGGGTTCAAAATTGGGATTCCAGCACTCCATGAGGCAAAGCTCTCCCAGGGGCGAAGGGGCAGCAAGGATGGCCCTAATATGAACTCTCCCCTCAACCCAGTGAGAAGAACTGGGGGCCCATGACAGTCCAGGGTGAGGGTGTTGGCCTGATGGACAGAGGGAGGGTGGGAAGGAAGCTGCCCCCACCTTCGTGTATAGCGAGCTGTGTCTAGCCCTGTCCTGTGGGAGGATGCCTAGTATAGATCTTTAAAAGGAAAAAGCTGGGCCCCATAATGCAGTGGCTAAGCTCTGCATATAGACAGCCGGTTCCCACATGGTCAACTGTGGTTCAAATTCTAGCCCTGGCAGCTTGAAAAACTCCTGGTGTGTGTATGGCCTGAAAATCCTGAGAGAAATAATGGAAGAAAAAGAATTGTAGTGTGATCACGCCCCATTGGGTGGTTCTCTCTCTCTCTCTCTCTCTCTCTCTCTCTCAATCACACCCTCTGGCAATTAAAAAAAAAAAATGAGGCCCAGCCGGTGTTTAAGATGGCTGGATCTCACATGGACAACTGCACAGCTCAAGTCTCAGATCCAGCAACTTGAACAACATGCCAGGCCTGTGTGCATGCATGCCCAAAATCCAAAAAGAAATAGAGGAGAAAAGATTGCGACATGACCATTTCCCACAGAAAGTGCTTCCTCACTTTCTGTCTCCAGTGAGTGCACTGGAGGGTGCATGTGCTTGCCCAAGAGAGACAGAGAGAGATGGAAAGTGGAAAAACACCCCACAGGGGGCATGGCCAGACAGCAATCCATTCTCTTTCAAGATTTTGAGCACACATGTGCATGCTCCCAGCATGTTTTTCAAGCTGCCAGGTCTAGGACTTGAACCATAGTCAAACATGTGAGATCTAGTCTTAATCATTGGCTGGCCCATTAGGAATTTTTTTTTTTAATATAGTTCTAAAAAGTTGGCCAGCTTGGGAACCAGCAGTTAGCGTAATGGCTATGTCTCTGGACTCCCACGTAGTCCACCGCGGTTCGCGTCCCGGACCTGGTGGCTTAGAACTCATGCCGGGGGCGTGTGCGTGCGTGCCCAAGATCCTGAGAGGAGAATGGAGGAGAAGGGATTGCGGCGTGACCATCCCCCCTGGGGGTTGATTTCTCGCTTTCTGTCTCTCTGTCTCTCTCTGTCTGGCGAGCACACGCGCCCTATAGCGAAAACCTCTCCAAAAAAAAAAAAAAAAAAGTTGACCAGCTTTATATAAGTTCTCAGGGATGAGCCCACTCACTTCCACTTTCCACTTCCTTTAGGAGGACACAGGTCAGTGAAGTGGCCCTTGATGTGCTTTGAAAACTGAAAGCAGCCTTTTTCATTCAAGATCTAGTCCCCTTGAAACCTGTGGTACCAGGGCTGGGGGGCATTCCTTGAGGAAACATGCTGGGCAGGCAGGGATTTGCCCAGAAGAGGGCATAAGTGCCCACAGCCAGCGTTGGAGCTGGAAGCCCGGGGGGCTTGGGGCTTTCTGAATCAGCCCCGCCCCCCTGCTTGGCGACTGTCGCTCCAAGAGTCACAGGACTCCAAACCGCAGACTATGGCCTTGGGACTTTCCTTACTGCCCCCAGTCCCCAGGGAGCCCTGCCTGGCCTCACAGCCTGAAACCCAGTCTGGGGTCAGGCTTGGGCAGGCCTTAACCCCTCCCCCAGCTCCCAGTGAGAGGAGGAGGAGGTCTCCCCCCTGAAAAGAATGTGCTTGTCTGCCCGCCTGTCTGGCTCCAGGATCAGTCTAAGGTTTCAGCCACCAAAAAAGGCAGCAGGGAGGAGCGGGCCTCCTGCAGCTGGCCCTGGGAGCTCACAGGCTTCCCCGAACCTAGGCCAGCAGGCCCCTCTTTCCTGCCCACCCTCAGGAGGACTGGCTTCTCACACCACCCCTGGAAGAAGGTCTGGGCCCCCACAACTTTCCCATTGTGTGACTGAGAAGCCCGAGGCCCCAATGGCCTGCAACAGGGAGCCCCTACCCAACCCCAGAGCTGTTCCCCCTGCTCTGCCATGGTCCCTCCATCCCCTCTGTTCACTAGCTGTCCTTGGGCAGTGCTGTGTGCAGGGGACTGTGGAGGAGGGAGGAAATAGCCCAAGAGTGTTTTCAGAAGGGCCTCATGCTCACCAGGCCTCAGGGGGCCAGAGCCCAGTCCCTGCTTTGGCACTTAACTGCTGTGTGACTTGGAGAAAGTTCCTCAGCCTCTCAGGGCCTCGATCTCTCTGTTAACAGAAGCAATGATACTGTCTGTAGAGTTGGTGGTTTTCCATCCTGGCTCTGCACAGGAAATCACCCAGAGGGGCAGGTCTGAGGGCCACTCCCTAGACTTTCAGATCAGAATCTCTGACATCTGTGTTTTCTGTGTGTTTCTTCTGTATCCCCAGGTGAACCCATTGTACCCTCAGGGTGAGAACCCCTGCCCCACTAAGGATGAAGTCCTAAGACATGGGCCTGGTGCTAGGGATCCCTTCCCTATCAGGGCCTTCCCTCTCTACATTAGGATGGCATGTTTGAGCCTGGAAGTCCTGTAAAATGCACTTGGTTCCAGTAACGGTCCCTTAAGGCCTCATCTGATTGGGGGGTGGGGAGGTGGGTTTCAAATCCAAGACTCTGCAGAGGTAGAACACAGATAGGAGCACTGGGCCTGGGAACCCCAGTCCTCTTCCAACCCCCTCATGTTTCCCCAGCACTAGCTTCGGCTGCGCTGGTCTGGGCTGGGTTTGGGTTGCTTGTCCCTGGTCCCCAGCCCAGCTATGCATCCTTACTTCCTGGCAAAAGCTGGCTCTAATTACATCTGGGGACAATTTCTTTTCTTTCTTTTCTTTTTTTTTTTTTTTTTGAGAGTTTTTTGCTATAGGGTACATGTGCTTGCTGGAGAGACAGAGAGATACAGAGAGACAGAAAGCAGGAAGTCACCCCCTGGGGCGGGGGGGGGGATGGCTGTATCACAGTCCCTTCTCCATTCTCCTCTTGGGATTTTGGGCATGTGTGCACACGCCTGGTGTGAGGCTTAAGTCACCGGGTTCAGGACTCAAACCACTGTTGACTACAGGGAAGTCCAGCAACATAACCATTATGCCATCTGCTGGTTCCATCTGGGAACAATTTCTGAAAAAACAGAAGAGAGGGAGAGGAGGAACCGGGGCCCACTGAACATGCAAGCTTCTTCCCACTAAACCAGCACCCCCTTGCTGCCACCCTACAGCCCCATAAACTCAGTGCTGTCCCAATGCACATACAGGCCTGGGAGCCCAGGGCTCACCTGCTGTTGAGAGGAACAAGAGGGGACGGCCATGTGGACTGTTTCGGAGGCAAGCCTGACTTTGCCCACAACCACGAGCCTTAGGTGGGGCAAGACTCAGTCCAGATCTCATTGCCATGTTTGTTCTGTCCACGACCTTCCCACTAGAGCCGGCTGTCCTTTGCCTTAGCGTGTTCTCCAGGTGTCCGGCACCTCCTGGTTTATCCTGCAGACCAGAAACTTTGCCATTGAGGACCAGCCAGAACACATGAGGATCACATGCACACAGAGGTTCTGCACAGGTGGGGACAGTGAAGAAGGACTGCCAGTGTCACCTGGTCACTTCCTCAGTAACCTTGCCTCTGAGAGGGCGCCAGGACTAGCCCACGGCAGAGGCCCTGCCCACCGCAGAAATAGCCTCCAGAGAGGTAGTGTCTGTTCCAGACATCCAGCAGCCAGGCCTGGCTGTATTTGCAACCCTCAGCTTATCAGAATTAATATCTTCAGTCTATACCACTCCTTGAGGCCTGACATCTCTATATCACTATTATGGGTAACCACGAGGAAAATTAGTGTCATAGGCAGGGCCTGAGAACCAGCCCCAACACAAAATAACTTCAAGACACAATCCTCAGGGCCAGCAAGTGGCATAGTGGTTGAGGCACTGGACTCCACATGGTTGACTATGGTTTGAGTTCAGGACCCGGCAGCTTGAAACTCATGCTGGGCGACTGTGCGTACATGCCCAAAATCCCAAGAGGAGAATGGAAGAGAAGGGATTGTGATATGGCCATTCCCTACTGAGGCTGGGGGAGGGGGGCAGGGAGTGGTTCTCACTTTCTCTTTCTTTGTGTCTACAGTACACGTGCCCTATAGAAAAATCTCTCTCTCTCAAAAAGAAAGACATGAACCTCCACCCTGTTCCTATCCACGGCAGCCTCCAGACTGGTGAGGCAGGCCCCATCTGTTTGTTCTTCTCAGGGGTCCCCCCATCAGCACAGCCACTCACCATCTCCTCATTTGTGTCTATCTCTGCAGCAGCCCAGACCAGCAGGCAAGAATAATCACCACAGCCTGTGGAGGACACTGAGGCAGACCCACGACTTGAACCTGGTTGTCCACCGTCCACCAGCAGCACACTGCCCCTCCACTAAATGGCTCAAGAGACTGCAGCGGCATGTCTGTTCTTCCTTTGATTGATGTAATACCTTCCGAAGACTCCATGTCTGGTGGGGTGGGCACTGCTGGGAGGGAGACCTGAGCCTGGGTCTTCTAAACCAGGAAGGGAGACCCGAGCCTGGAAGTGTGAATGGGAGCGATAGGGAAGGACTGCAGACAGGAAAGCAGTCCTGAGACAGGAAACAGCAAATGGGAAGGAAGACAGTTGTATTTTCAAGGAACTGGAAAGCTTTTGAGGCAGGAGCGGCCAGGAAAGAGGACTTGGCTACATCCTAAAGGATGTGTTGACCTTCTTTCCCAGGGTTGGGGACCCAAGTGAGAAGCCAGTGGAGCGTACACTCTACTCTGTGGAAAAGCCCTTCCTGGGCCTGTGTATCTGTACCGTGGAGTCAGTGCTTGCTCCGGCTGTCCCTGGCTCTTGGAAGGAGAGGTGGCCTAAGTTCCCTGCTAACTCAAGTCCACCCCTGTGTTGTACAGAGGATGTGGCAGGAGGCCTCCACGCTCAGAGGATTCACTGTTAAGTTCCCAGTATCTGTCCTGGGAGCTCAGCCTGTTAGCAGCAGATGGTGGTTCAAAGATGGCTCCTGTCACTCGTACCAAATGACCAGGGCTAAACCACCCCAAGGCCCCTGAGAGGGTTGACTCTTCTGTAGCAACCATAGTCCGTCCGCACCTTTGGCCCCCATCGACCCTCCTTGAAGGGCCAGGACCAAGAGGCCCTCCCAGTGCCTGTGACCACAGCACTCACAGCCTACTCTGGGGTAAGAGAAATGCCTCAGGCTTTTCTTTAGGAAGGAGGCAAATCGGTTTCTTTTTTTTAAGGGGCCAAGATTCATTTATACTCATGATGTAATGTCTATCATCTGCTCTAGAGACTTCTGCGGCTGAGCTGCAGTGATGTACAGGTAGCACCAAGCTGTGGGAGGCTGGAAGGCTCTGGGGAGGCCTGAGTTCAGTTCCCAGGCCAATCCAAACATGCCGGGCATGTTTTTGCACACCTGGTAACCCTGGCTGATGGAGAGGCTGGGGCAGGAGAGTCATGAATCAGTGAGACCCAGTCAAAAATGCCTTTCTCCTTTTCCTTCTTTTCCTCTCTGTCTCTCATAAAGAAAAAGGAAAGAGACAGAGTCCCTTGACTCCTTGGTGCCTGCCGTTGTCAGCTTTTATCTGGTAAGCCCTATATAATCAAGGTGGGGCTAGCGCCTTCTTTTTTTAAATTTGCTGTAGAGTACTTGCCCTTGCTGGAGAGACAGAGAGAGAAAGTGAGAACGCACTCCCCAGGGAGATGGCCATTCTACAGTCCCCTCCTCCGCTCCCCTCTTGGGATTTCGGGCACACCCACAGATACATGCCCGGTATGTTTTTCAAACTGCCCGGTCTGGGAGTCAAAGCAGGACCCGTTTGTAGGGGATTATGTGGGATCCAGCTGCTTTAACTGCACTATCAGCTGACCCACTTTTGGTCAACTTTTTAAAAGTGAAATTGACATTCTTCAAAAGAGTACCCAAATGATAAAGATACTGCTCACTGAGTGTTCACAAACCAAACATATCACGTCACCAGCACCCAGAGCAGAGAAGAGCATTTCCACTCCCAGTGAGCCCGGGTGCCCCTCCTATACCCACCTCCCCATCAAGGGAACCACAGCGTGACCTCTGATGGGCTCTAAAAGCCTCACTCACCTTCCTCCTGTGTAGCCGACCAGGGCCCTTCTCACAAGGAGAAAACAAGAAAGCACAGAAAGGCAGGGCTTCAGGGGTCTCTGCGCAGGGGTCACCCAGTTCCTGCGGCTGAGGAGAAATCGTCACTCACAGGCTTTGAGGTGTTCAGGATCTCAGAGCCCCCAGAGCTGGAGGCCCTACCTCCCCTAAGGGAACCCAGAGCAAATCTACAAAAAAACAACCCAGCACAGCTCTCCAAGAAAAACAGTACTTTTTTTCTTTGCAGCAAATCATAAAAGTATGAAAATTTCAGTACCGTATGCTCCATTGGTGGACCGGAAAACAAGTAGTAAGAAGAAAGTTGTTTCCTTTTTTTCAGGAGGAACCTTCACAGGCCCGTGGTCCAGCAGGCCTGCATTACAGGGTGGCTTTGCAGTGCTCTCGCTGAGGGAGCGTGCCTGGCGCCTGCCGGGTGCTTGTGCTAGGTAATTGCAACCATCTGTCCAGAGTGGAGAATCCGTTTCTGGGCCCAGAGACCTCTGCTCTGCATCGGCGTCTTATAGGGCACCTAGGGTGAGTCCTCCCCTGCTGCCCACAAGCCCATCTCCTCTTGATGAAGGATACCTCAGTTCAGATCCCAGTTCTGCTGTGGCTCCCTTGGTCCCGTTCCCTCCTGCTCTGCACAGCAATGACAAGTTAGACTCCAGTACCCTCTCTGTGGGTATGTGAGACATGTGTGAGAGTCGCCACACTGCTATTAGAGTGGAGAGCTGTGAGACTCCTGGACAGAAGAGCTTTGAAATTTGGGAATGAAAATTCCCCGGCGTGAGCTCCAAGCCTCCTCTTCCAGGAAGTCTCCCATGGAGCCCTTTTCACAGCCCCTAGTACATTAGCCTCTGGCAGCTTGTTCTGTCCCTTCATTGAACAGTCGTTCCTTGGACTTTTACCCACAGGCACAGGGAGCCTCTGCCCTCCCAGAGCTGTGGTTTCAGTCGCTCGCCTGGCTGGCATCTCCCATTACTCTGGTTCGGGTGAGTATACAAGGGGATTTCAGTAAGTGTGTGGTGAGGCTGGACAGTGGCACAGAGGTAAAATGTGACACTCTGCAATGCCGATCCCCCCAGGGAAGTTCTGGGTTCACATCCAGAGACCTTCCCGAGCACTCCGGGCACATGCATGCCCATGGTCCAGGGCTGGATGTGGCTGGGGGTGGATTGTGGCATAAATTCGCACAGTGGCGAATGCCGTTCTCGTATTCTTTCTGACTCTCATTCATTGATGGACTAAATGAATAAATAAGTAAATAAATGACTTTTTCTATTTATCTTTTTTTGAGGTTTTCGCCTTAGGGCACATGCACTCACCAGAGAGAGAAAGAGAGACAAAGATAGTGAGTTTGAAAGTGAGAAATCATCCCCCAGGGGGAATAGCCATGGCGCAATCCCCTCTCCTCCAATCTCTTCCATGGATCTTGGACATGCATGCACAAGTGCCCAGAGTGATTTTCAAGCCACCAAGTCTAGAACTCGAACTGTGGTTGGCCATGGGGAGGTCAGCAACATAACCACTACACTGTCTGCTGGTCCCACCAAGTGACATTTTTTTAAAAAGTTTGCGGGAGGGCCAGCAGGTGGCATGGTAGTTAAGGCCCTGGTCTTCCACATGGTCTACTGTAGTTTGAGTTCCTGACCTGGCATCTTGCTTTCTCATTTTCTCTCTCTCTTTCTCTGGTGAGCACACATGCCCAGCAAATGTTAAAATAATAATAAATAAAATTAAAATGAATAATTTTAAAAAGTTTAAAGGAAAAATGAAATTAAAGTATGAGTTTATTTTGTTGCTGAAATATGTTTAAACCCATGCATACTTTTTCCATAATATGCATTTTATATAAACTTTTTAGACCCTTCCCCACCCCCACCTGTATACAGGGTAGTAGGCAGGGGGTGTATCTTGTACTTCTCTATATTTCTGTGAAGAAATTTTTGGTTGCCAGAACAGATACCCTCTTGACTTGGCTGAAGCCAAAACAAATTTAGGTGAGCACCAGAGATGTCTACAGGAAGCCAGGCCTGGTTACCGGAGTCTAACTTGTCACTGCTGTACAGACTCCATTTCCATCTCTGCTGGGCCAGAGTCAAGACCCCAGTTGCAGTTATGGCTCTGTCAGGCCTCACCAAGTTTCTAGGGACAAGCCCTGCCTCGCTAGGCCTGGACCCCAATCTCAGGATGAAGGATGAGACTGACTGCTGAAAGCTCTTACAGCTCTAACCTTTCTTGACTCTCAGGATGTCTTCTCACCCAGAGCGCAGGAAACCAAGAGCAGGAAAAAACAAGCTGGGCTTCCTCAGAAAACAACGTTAGACACATATCTCTCCTGCACCCGGCAATTCCATCTCTTGGTGTTTTCCTAAGAGAACAAAACCCATTCATTCACAATCCAGACTTCTATAAGAACGTTCGTACCAGTCTGCTTCCTCATAGCCATAGCTGGAAACAACCCCAATGCTCAGCAAGTAGTGAATGATTATCTAACTGTGGAACAGCCATGAAGTGGACTACTACCCAGCC
Organism: Tupaia belangeri chinensis; assembly: GCF_000334495.1. NCBI lineage: Eukaryota > Metazoa > Chordata > Mammalia > Scandentia > Tupaiidae > Tupaia > Tupaia belangeri. The sequence goes on along the minus strand of NW_006159927.1, from coordinate 156,583 downwards.
GATACTCAGACTGGTGTATATCATATCTTCAGCTTATACACAAAGATGTAACACCATAGATGAATCTCACAGGTATATGTTGGACCTACAAAGCCAGACTCAGGGGCCAGCAGATGGTGTGGTGGTTAAGGCTCCCATATGGCCAACTGTGGTTTGAGTCCCAGACCCTGTGGCTTCAAAGTCCGGCCGAGTGCATAAACATGCATGCTCAAAATCCCAGGAAGAGAATGGAGGAGAAGGGATTGTGGCATGATCATCCCCCCGGGACGTGAGTTCTCACTTTCCTTCTCACTGTCTTGCTCTCTCTCTGGCAAGTATATGAGTCCTATGGCAAAAACCTTAAAAAAACAAAACAAAACAAAAAAACCCTGAAGAATCACATGCTGTGTGTGGGACCAGAGGTTAGCGGAATGGCTATGTCGCTGGACTCCCATGTAGTTGACCGCAGTTCGAGTCCCGGCTTAAAATCACACTGGGCTCATGTGCGTGCATGTCCAAGATCCCGAGAGGAGACTAGAGGGGAAGAGACTGAGGCGTGGCCATCCCTGCTGGGGGGAGGGAGGGGTGATTTCTCACTTTCTGTCTTTCTGTTTCTGTCTTTTTGGCAAGCACACGTGCCCTATAGCAAAAACCTCTCCAAAAAAAAAAAAATAAATAAATAAAAAAGAATCACATGCTGTATGATTCCATTTATGAGAAATTCTAGAAAAGACAAAATTACTCCATGGAAATAATAATCAATAAGTGGTGGGAGGGTAGGAGAAATGAGGAACTTTCTAGGACAATGCAAATGTCCTATACTTGTGTGGTGGTTACACAAGAGTCATTCAAAAAGTTCGTGGGAAAGGACTTGAACTACAATTTTATTTTGATGAAAAAACAAATTGAAATCTTGGGACCAGCAGTTGGCATAATGGCTATGTCACTGGACTCCCATGTAGTTGACTGCAGCTCAAGTCCCGGACCCGGTGACTTAAACTCACACTGGGCATGTGTGCATGCGTGCTCAAGATCCCGAAAGGAGAGTGGAGGAGAAGGGATTGTGGGGGTGATTTCTTGCTTTCTGTCTCTTTGTCTCTCTCTGTCTTAATGGCAAGCACACACACCCTATAGCTAAATCCTCTAAAAAAAAAAATGAAATCTATGCATGTTTTTTCATAACATTCAGCTTAATGAACTTTTTGAAGACACCCCTCCTATTCCTCATATGGCTATATATAATTGTCAAACACTGAGCAATTAGCATGTGTGCATTTTAACGTATGGAAGTAATGCTTTATTTTTTAAGAATTATTTTATGTTATTTTATGTTTACTTTATTTATTGTTATTATTCCATTTGACCAGAGAGAGACAGAGAGAAAGAGAGAGGGAGAGTGAAAAGGCAAGCCACCAAGTCCAGGACTCAAACCATGGTCGGCCATGTTGGGGTCCAGCACCTTTAACCACCACACCACCTGCTGGCCCCAGTAATGCTTTAATTTCAAGAAGTATTTAAAACTGAAAAGAAAAGCCAAACCTCTCAGTACAAGGCAAAACGGCTGTATTCTGGGCTTTTAACCATAGTCTGTCCCAGTCTTTGAGGAGCTTGTTTTGGGGCCAGCAGGTGGTGTAGTGGTTAAGCCATTTGATTTCCACATGATCAACCACAGTTCGAGTCTTGGACCCCATGACTTAAAAGTTAACTTGGCAAGTGTGTATATGTGTCCAAAATCCCAAGAGAAGAATAGAAGAGAAAGGATTGCAATGTGGCCATCCCCCCCGGGGGTGATTTCTCATTTTCTGTCCCTTTCTGTGTCTCTCCAATAAGCGCTTGCACCCTATAGCAAAAATCTCTTAAAAAAAAAAAAAAAAGAAGAAGACTACGAAGCAGCTTGTTTGTTCTGTTAGAAGTCAGTGGATTCCAGACCAGGGTTATTTGGCCTTTTTCATGAATACACCGATAAGCAAGAAGACCAGGGGGAGTAGGTGTGGAGGATGGAAGAAGGAGCTGCTTAGAGGTTCATCTGTAACTCAGGAAGGGGCTCATTTGTCCTCTAACATTTATTGAACAGTTAGTACTTGCAGACACTGTGGTAGGCCCTGGAGATAGGCAGTGACTGAGAGACTTGATGCCTCGCCTCCTGATCTCACTGGAAGGAGACACATCAAAGAACTTATCACGCCAACACAAGCCTCACTGTGGCCTGCAGTGAGAAGGAAACACACGGGGAGCTCTGAGAGCACAAGGATGGAGACCTCACCTCGCTTGGGTCTAAGAAGGCTTCCGGAGGGGCCAACAGATGGTGTAGTGGTTAAGGCGCTGAACTCCCACTTGGTAGACTGCAGTTTGAGTCTCAGATTAAGAGGCTTGAAACTCATGCTGGGCATGTGTGTGTGCATGCCCAAAATCCCGAGAGGAGAATGGAGAAGGGATTGCAGCGTGGCCACTCCTGAGAGGGGATGGTTTCTTGCTTTCTGTCTCTCTGTCTCTCTGTCTCTCTCTCTCTGGTAATGTGTGTGCCCTAACACACACACAAAGTAAAATCTCTGAAAATAAGCAAACAAAATAGAAAAAAAGGAAGCTTCTCAGGGCCTTGAGTTCTGAATGATGAGACGACGCTAGCCAGAGAGAGAATGAGAGAGAACGTTCTTGTCCCATTCATCAGTGCAGAGAACCTAACGTAGGAGCCACAAAGTCCAGTGCCTGAGAAGGCCAGGCAAGCCACAGGAAATGCGAAGTGACCAGATGTACAGGAGTCCTTGTGAAGGGTGATCGGGTGCATTGAGCATTAGCCCATCAGCAGGGGGAGGAAGAGGGCTGGTGCTTGTCCTGTAGGAGTGAAGGCCTGGTGTTGCCCCACCTTCACATTTCCCCAAACCTAGAAATCTGGAGTTTTTTTAAATGCAAACTTAGGGCCAGCTGGTGGCATGGTGGTTAAGGCAGCTGGATCCCACATGGCTGACCATGAGGTTTGAATCCCAGATCCAACAGTTTGAAAAACACACTAGGTACATGTGCATGCATACCTCAAATCCCAAGACAAGAATGGAGAAGGGATTGTGGTGTGGGCATCCCCTTGACAGGGGTGCTTTCTCACTCTCTCTCTCTCTATCTCTCTAGGGTGAGTGCATGCGCCCTATAGCAAATATAAAAATGAAAATAAAACAAATGAAATAAAACGCAAAGTCAAATCAGTTTTAAATCTTGACTCAAATTTTAAAATCATGTCTGTAAATTCAAAGCAATCCTAATCAAAATTCTAGCAGGATTTATTTATTTATTTATTTATTTATACCTTATTTACATCATAAACTAGAGAACACTGGGATGAAGAGTGAAAGAATGTTATAAATCTATAATTGAGACCAGCAGTTAGCGTAATGGCTATGTCCCAATCATCAGTGCTGGACTCCCATGTAGTCTACTGCAGTTTGAGTCCCGGACCCGGTAGCTTAAACTCACTCTGAGCACGTGTGCGTGCGTGCCCAAGATCCTGAGAGGAGAATGGAGGAGAAGGGATGGTGACGTGACCATCCCCCCTGGGAGGTGATTTCTCGCTTTCTGTCTCTCTGTCTCTCTCTGTCTTTCTGGTGAGCACACACACCCTATAGCAAAAACCTCTCCAAAAAAAAAGAAAAGAAAAAAGAAATCTATAATCTTTTTCAGCATCACACTTTGTTTACTGTAAACAAAAACACACCTTTTTGACAATAACCCTGGCAGGTGTGGGTTGTAAGCAAAGTCTCAGGTTATGCCTCACTCAGACCTTTACATTGTTTCATTTGTTTGTTTTAGTTTTTTTTTTTAGAGAGGTTTTTGCCTTAGGGTATGTGTGCTCACCAGAGAGACCAAGAGAGAAAGAGTAAGAGACAGAGACAGAGGGAAAGTGAGAAATCACCCACCAGGGAGGATGGCCATGCTACAATCCCTTTTCCTTGATTCTCCTCCCAGGATGTTGGATGCACACACACACAGAGTGAATTTTCAAGCCACCGGGTCCGGGACTCAAACTGCATTCGATCATGTGGGAATCCAGTGACGTAACCATTACACCATCTGCTGGCCCCCAGACCTTTACATTTTAAATGAGCCTTGCACTCCACAGACTGCTCTGACCTGCTTTTCTTTCTAACTGCTTCCATTTGATGGATATATTTCTTTCTGAAAACATTTATGTTCAATATTTAATTCTGATTCTGTCTCTTGTCACTGGGAAGGCTTAGTCTCAGCTGTCCTGTCTTGCACCAGGAGGGAGGGAGGAATGAGTGGCATTATGAGTAAGAACTTAATGAGAGCCCTGGACAAACTGGCAATGCAGTGACAGAGGGATGGGACTTGGTTAGGCCACCGACATATAAAGGGCTGTAGCAATTTACATTATCTGTAAACACTGAGGTACCATAATTCCATAATTTAAACATCTAGAGACATAGAGTGTAATTGACTTAAATGCAATGAAGAGAACTAAAATGCCTGTAAGTATTAGAACAATATATAGTAGGGGGAGAAAAAACAAACCCTAGGCCTGAAGGTAGTCAACTAAATAGGTCATGTAGGAAAACTTCCATTTCTATATCTTATAATCATTTGACATTTTGGATAATCCTTTCTAGCCAAGATCCTATTCCCCAGAGGCATTGATGTAGGGGCGGCAGGTGATGTGAACGACTGTGCATAATACCCTGTCCTTGTTTTGCTAGTAAGTAGCAATTTTATCATCTCATAGCCTATGAGTGGGTTAAAGTAGTAAGTCTCAGGACCAACAGATGGCATGCTGGTTACATGGTTGGACTCCCATGTAGTCGACCACGGTTTGAGTCCCCAACCTGGTGGCTTAAAACTCACACTGGGTATATGTGCATGTGTGCCCAAGATCCTGAGAGGAGAATGGAGGCCATCCCCCCTTGGGGGTGATTTCTGTCTCTGTCTCTCCAGTGAGCACATGCACCCTATAGGAAAAATCTCTCTCTAAAAAAAAGTAGGAAGTGTTACTAATTATAAAACGAATTAGTAGAAGTTACTAATTATAAAACTTTAACTACAAAATTATCCTACCAAGAGATAGAAGTAAACATAAGCAAAGAAAAATTAAAAGGGGTAATAAGAGTCTTATTACAGTAGAAGTCTTGGTTCAACATCTTGGGAAAACGGTCCACATTGTGAAATAAACAACTCATTCTGTTTGTAGTTTGAATGTCTCTGGCTGTGGCAGTAGGTAGCCTGGCGAACTTTCCATGTGGTCCACATTCCAAGCATATAACTTTCCCTTGAAACTTACCTCCAGTTGTCTAGTTTCAATTTATAGGGTGTCAGGAACTGAACTTTTTTTTTTCTTAGCTGGACAATGTAATCTGATATTAGGAGAATTTAGAAAAAACTCCACTGCAGCCTAATAATATGTATGATAGTTGGATTTTTCTCTATACAGCCACCTTCATTTCTGTTGAAGACAATCATAGCCAGCAGGATTTGTGGTAAAAAAAATGTTCAAGCTAGGGACCAGAAGGTGGCATAGTGGCGAAGGCGCTGAACTCCCACATGGTTGACCATGGTTTGAGTCCCAAACCTGGTAGCTTGAAACACGCTGTGTGTGTGTGGGGGGGGGCGGGGGTGGTGCATGCCCAAAATCCTGAGAAGAGAATGGTGGAGAAGGGATTGAGGTGTGGTCATCCCTCTGGGGGGTGATTTCTCACTTTCTCTTTGTCTCTCTGGTGAGTACATGCACCCTATAGCAAAAAACTCTCAAAAAATTTTTTCAAGCTGATTCTATAACGTATATGGAACAGGAAAGGACTTTGAATATCCTAAAACAGTTTTTAAAAAGAACAACTAGGCTAAATGACTCCCACTATCTGATTTGCAGAGTTAATATAAAGCTGCAGCTATCAGGACATTTGGACATTTTATTATAGACCAAAAAAAAAAAAAAAAAAGAGCTACATATATGACTAGACTAGAAGGAAACATCCAGAAGCAAACTTATGAAGACATGGTCCATTGATTTTATTTATTTATTTATTTATTTATTTATTTTTAGGGAAAATTTTGCTATAGGGTGCATGCGCTAACCAGAGTGACAGAGGGAGAGAGAGACAGAAAGTAAGAAATCACCCCCTTCCCCAGAGGTGGTGGCCATGCCACAATTCCTTCATTCTCCTCTTGGGATTTTGGGCATGCATGCACATGCACCTGGCATGAGTTTCAAGTCATTGGGCCTGGGGCTTGAACTGCAGTTGCCCATGTGGGAGTCAAGCACCTTAACTGCTATACCATCTGCTGGCCCTAGTTCATTGATTTTTTTTTTTTTACAACAATGTAAAGACAATTCAATAGGAAAAGGGTAGCCTTTTCAGTAAATGGTATGTCCATGGTAGGCAGAGTCTTAAATGACCTCCCATAACCCTTGCTGCCTGCATTCACCCCTTTGTGGAGCCCCCTACTCTTGAGTGTGGAAGAGACTCGCGACCTGCTTCTAATCAATGGAATGTGGCTGGTGAGGGGGTGTCTTCCCATGATTAGGTTACTTTATGTAAGATTCTGTCTTGCCAGCTGCACCAGACACTCCTTGTTGGTTTTATGAAAGAAGTGGGGGCCAGTAGATGGTACAGTGGTTAAGGCACTGGACTCTCACATGGCCAACCACAATTCGAGTCCCAGACCTGGCGGCTTGAAACATGCTGGGCTCATGTGCGTGCATGCCCAAAATTCTGAGAAGAGAATAGAAGAGAAGTAATAGTTTCACCTCAGGAGGATGATTTCTCAGTTTCTGTCTCTTTGTCTCTCTAGCAAGCAAGCGCATGTGCCCTATAGAAAAATCTCTCTAAAAAAGAAGAGGGGCCGGCAGGTGGCATGGTGGTTAAGGGCACTAGACTCCCACAAGGCCAACCACAGTTTGAGTCCTGGACCTGGCGGCTTGCTTTCTCAGTTTCTCTTTCTCTCCATGCCCTACCATCAAATTAAAATACATAAATAAATAAAGTTTAAAATAAAGAGAGAGAGAGAGAAGTGACCATGATTGGAAAGCTCCCATGACAAGGAGTTACAGGAGACCTCTGGGAGCTGAGGGTGGCCAGCAAGAAGCTGGGTCCCTCAGTCCTGCAGCTGTAAGGAAACTCCACCCACAATCTGCAGGAGCTTGGAGGTGGATTCTTCCCAGTTGAACCTCCCAGGGAAGAACACAACCCAGCCACACCCTAACTGTCGCTGGTGAGACCCTGAAAAGAGAACGCAGCTAAGTTGTGTGAAGACTCCTGACCCATGAGAACTGTGAGGTAATAAATGTGCGTTGTGTTAAACTGATACGTCTGTGGTCATTTATTATGCAGCATAGAAAACTAGCATAAAGTATGAGGCAAAAGATGAACCTCTACCCACATACAGAAATAAAATGGATCAGAGATTTTAAAGTAAAACTATAAGACTTATAGAAAAAAACAAAAACACAAACACTGAGCACAGTTATATTTTGGTAGGCAGTGGTCAGGACAGGAGCCATGGTGTATGCATATGAGTGTGTGTGTGTGTGTGTGTGTGTGTGTGTTGGGGGTTGGGTGATGGAGGAGAGCCCTGTTGTGGTCCACCAGAACTCAGGATCCGTAGTTGCCTAAGGTAGTGTGGGAGACAGCAGTAGCCTTGGCTTCCGGATCTCTCTGGTGGCATCTCTGGAGTCCTGTGGTCTCTTCTTTTTTTTTTTTTTCTTTTTTTTTTTTTTTTTCTTTAGGGAGTCTGCGCTCGC
>NW_006159927.1:130636-147600 GCF_000334495.1 Tupaia belangeri chinensis | reverse complement strand
CAATCCCTTCTCTTCCATTCTCCTCTCAGGATCTTGGGCACACACGCATATGCGCCTGGCGTGAGTTTCAGCCACCGGGTCCAGGACTTGAACCGCAGTCGACTACATGGGAATCTCGTGACATAGCCATTACACTAACTGCTGGCCCCCTGTGGTCTCTTCTTGCTCTCAACTGCCCAGCCCCTACATAGCAGAGTGCAGTCTACGATAGTTGGCTTACTTAATGCCGCCACATAGATCAGAGTCCTTTGCTCCAAGCCCTTCACAGTTGGCTGACCAGCCCACACCTGTTCTAATGAGTTTCTAGCCTTACCCACAGCCAGCCAATCACCACCTCCTGGTAAGGACCACAGGAGGGCCATTGGACAAGAGAGGTGTGGTGACAGACACAGCAACCTCCTCTGCTGCCCAGGCAGGGGCTGAGTCCCTTCTGTGTTCACAGTCTGAGGTTCCCTAGAGTCAGACTTAGGCCAGGGATCCTGTGGCCTGCCCGTGCCTCAATGCCATCCTGCTGCCATCAGCCCTCACCAGACTATTGGAGCTGCAATCTTTGGTTAGCTTCAGCTGCCAGGAAGCCCTGTCTGAGACAGCTGGAAAGCAACTCTGTGAAGGTGTCAGAGGCAGCACCGGGGGAAGAGAGAGTGGGAGAGAGATCCGGGAAGTGACAGGGCCCACCCCTTTCTAAGAAGAGCCTCTTGCAAATAGGCAGCTCAGCCCTAAGTCACCCTGATCACCAGAGCCTAGGAGCTTCCAAGTGGAGTCCATTTGCAAGTCCTTGTGTATCAGGGAGTTGAAGGGACCTGGGAGATGAGGTGCTCTCAAGTAAATGAAGGGATGGCAACTGTGACCCAAGCAGATGTCGGCGGGGGCCTCACACACCTGTAGAGGGAAGTGCAAAGAGGCCCTGCCAAAGCACAGCTAAACGAAGGGTACTGAGCACCCAGACACTGACCCTAGTCACCCCTCACCTGTATTTTTCCAGAGCCACCTGGGACCTGCCCTCCCTCGGTTCTTAGAATACGTTGCCATCCTCGCCCCTATTTGGTGTGCAGGGTTTCAGCACGTCTGCGTAAGCACAGCCTTGGACGACCACAGTGGGCCTAGCTACCCTCCCAACAGCTGGTGGGTGGAGGGTGTGACTCCCGGAATGCCCAAAGGACATGGGAAGCATTTCAAGAATTGCAAAATGTAAATCTCAGTTCAGGTTGTTCTGTGGACCTATAAACATGCTAACAATCGCATCAAGCTAGGAAATTGGAATAAAAAAACAGACTATGAAGGAGGAAAGGGACATAGGGCTCTTCCTTACCCCAAATAAAGTACTTTGTGTAGGCATCCATCCACTGGATGCTGGATATAGGGGAGGACCCACCCGGACTTCAGAGAAAACCTTACCAACGAGAAGAGCAGGGTATTTATTGAGTGGAAACCGCCCAGGGCCGATGGCGGCAAAGGCATTTTTTGCCTCTTGTGCCTCCTAAAATGCTTGCAGTGCTCACCATCAGACGTAGGCTGCTGCGCGGAGCACAGCGGAGGGTCCACTTGGGAGGGAATTACAGAAATGTTCCAGGGAAGGAGTTCGGAGTGGGAGTTATTCACTTGTTTTGTCTTTTATACCATGACCTTCTGTGAGTTTACATTCACTTGAGGTGACCTGAGGTGGTCACACTGCCTGCCCCTCTAGTCCTGATGGGAACTCAGTGGCAGGCAGAGGAGGCACAGCCATAGGAGCCAAGAGGTGCCTGAGTCCTAATGACACAGGTGACAAGAGGGACTGAAGACATAAAGAGCCTCATCCCGGGGGCTTCCTGGAGGAGAAACACGAAGGAGTGGGTATGAAAGAAGGCAAGACAGTCAACCAAAGGAGTGTGCAGAGGGGCAGAGCCCTCCTGCGTCCTCTAGGTGGTGTGCTGAATCATGGTTGGGGTTAGGGTGGGGATGGAGGTGGGGATGAGGGATTAACAAGGTGTGTCCAGAAGGATGGGAAGAGACCAAAGGATCATCAACCAGGAGGAAGGGCTGCCCAGGTGACCAGAGTCGGCCAGGGCCCAGAGTCTGAAACACAGCTGCACTCTGCTTTGACGGCTGTTGAAACCCACTCTTGGCTGCCCCCTGTCCACCCCCATCTCACTCACTGGCACTTGCAGGCACCTAGCTACACACAGACCAAGGGTACTTGCACCAGTAGGAGCAAACAGGAGGCTCCCGGAGTACTCTATGTCCTCCTCAGGTCTCCTTGACTGCTCCTTGAGATCACCAGGGCAGGCTCCTGCCTCTTGCCAGCTTCACTCATTCACTCCAGACTCATGTTTTGAACAAAGAGCCAGACCCTGTGCTCACTGCTAGGACCAAAACAGTAAGCAGAGCAGACAAGGGTCCCGCCGTCTTGGAGCCTGTGTCCTAGTGGGGATGAGACGTGAGACACGGGGCGTGGTTTTCAGGCTGCCGTGTCTGTCTTCGTTCATCCACTGAATAAACATACAAATAGGTACGGTGCTCGTGGGGGTAAATGCAAAGAAGAAACTTACAGGGTGCTGTGATCCTGCAAGGCTGGGCAGGCAGGAGTGAAGCTGGTCAGTGCACGACTGCTATGTAACAACTTATTCCCAAAGGCAGTGGCTCACGGAACAGTGACTGCTCATTATGCTCACGTTTCTGTGGGTCAGAAATGTAGAAAGGACACAGTAGGGATGGCCTGTCTCTACACAATGTCTGGGTGCTGGGCTCATTCGCCCCAAGGTGGGTCTCAATTGGACTGCCAGGAGCTGGACACAGCCAGGAGCGTCAGTCTGAGAACCACATCCCCGGAAGAGAGAACTGAGCACATTGGAGGGTGTGAGGAAGGCTCTAAAGAGGGCCAGGTGGGATTAGCAGGGCGTTACCAGGTACAGAGAGGAAGGCATCCAGGAAGGGGCGCCAGCCAATGTGAGCAAAGGCCCCACCATGAGAAATCACTTAACCTGTTGAAAAAACATGCAAAATATCTATAACAGGTACTGCAAATCTACCCGAGCCACTCGAGGTAAAAGAAATCTCATGTTCTTGGCACATCTAAATCACATTTCTCGGTCTTTCTAAATCTGGTAAATCGGTTTAGAACCCCTGTTTGCTAAAGTAGCAGAGACCCAGTGCCCGCTCTACATGGGGTAATGTGAGAACTCCAGGACTTGACCCTCTAGGGCCCTCCAGAGCAGGTCCCCAATTCCCAGCTGGTATGCTCGGCTGTTGGGGCCCGGACTAAGCTGGAGAGGCCCTTTGACAGCAGGTGTCTCTGGGCCCATGCCTGCCACAGAGGCATTGTTGAGGCTGCTACAGACCAGATAGCCCCACACCACTGCCACTCACGGACCAGCCCCTCCAGGTGCTGGGTGTCGGGGGTCCCAGGTCTCCACCATGGGGAAAGCCACTACCTTCCTGGAGTTCCACTCCTTGCGTGGGCCCACCCTCTGCCAGTGCAGTCCTTCCAGCGGGCTTCCATTTTCACAAGGCAAAGCCTCTCTGAAGAGTTCTGCCAAGAAACACGTAAGCCGCTCATCCCCTCCCCTAGGCTTGAGGGTCACAGGCCTGACCTGCACATCCTGGAGCCTCGAGGAGTCCCTGCATTGTGGACAGCTGCAGAAAGCAGTCCCAGTCCAAGTAAGTCCCACACCCTTAAGTGACAGTGGGTGTGGCCACTGTCCCAACAGGAAAGGAAGGTCGGCCCAGCTGATCTTGCAGGGCTTTTCCAGCAAGGCTTTCTGATTCCCTGTGAATGGAGCTAACTGCAGCAGCCACTGCCATTGTACAGAAAAAGGGAGCCCCTGCCCCCATGCCTGTTGCGCAGGGCCTGACATACAGTCCTGCCAGCTGCTCCCAAAAAGGCAGACAGCCAGGGTTTAGTGGGAGTGCCTCCCCAGCTGGGGTCAGCCTCCCAAACAAAGCCTTTTCTTGTCTTCCCACACGCTTCCAAAACAAAGCCCAGCATGCTTATCCCAGCTGCCTGGTTGCCTCTGCAAGAAGCCCCTGTGGATGCCAGACGAGGCATGTTCCCTGGAGACCTTAGGGATGGTGGCAGGCCTGACCTCAGACAGGAGCCAAGGGCTGCTCTGGAGCATAGAGGTGGCCTTGAAGCAGACCTCCATTTTGAACTCCTCCCTGTTTTGGAAACTTGCTTTCTCCGTTTGCCTAGAGTAAACAGCGTGTTAACACTCCTACTGTCTTTGCTAAGTAATCTGAAACTCCCTACCCTAAGGTGTTCCTCGGTGACTTAATCATCAGTCAGACCCCTTCCCTTGAGCCATGAAGACCATTAAGATTTCATTGTGTTTAAGCAAGGTTCTAGAGATTATTAACCTGTTTGATCTTGCTTCTGTAACCTTCAACTCCCCCTCCTCAATAACTACTGCTCCTGCCCTGTCAACCCAAATTTGGCTTTTGCCTTTAGAAGTCCCATCTCCCTACACTCGGGGCTGAGGGGTTTTGATAGACATGAGCCACCCCCCCCCTTCTCACACACCCCCCTCTCCCCCGTATTCTGCCTACTTAATCAACAAACTCCAGTAAATTGGGCTATGTCTGGGTGTCCTCTTATTTCTCATTGGTTAGGCTCTGAGCTGGTAGGCGTTAGTCTGACAGATGGCTTCACAAAGCTGGGTGAGCTTCAGTGGCAGGGGCCATGTCCCCGCTTCCCCTGGCTAAGACAGGGGCAGCTCAGACTCAAGCCAGGACTCGGAAGCTACCCAATCCCTGGGAAGAGCCTGTCATTAGTGCTCTGGGCCCTAGCCCAGCCTCCTTGGTAGGTAGGACTCACTTCATGGGGCTTGGAACCTGCCCCAGCCTCTACATTGAGAGCCCGAGCCTTCTCTCCTCCTGACTTGCCAGCCTTCCTTGACACTCCCTGTCTAGTGGATCGCTGGCTCCTTTATCTGTCGGCCATGCTATCCTCAACGAGTAGTCGTGTCTTCATAGTGCTGTTGCCTGGACTGGTGTCTTTCCCCTGGGGACTCCAGAGAGACTGTGATCTCTGGAGAAGACACTCCTCAGATTGTCTTGATACCAAATAACGGCTTCCTATGTTTCAGAGCCTACCAGTGTTTGATGATGAACAAGGAGACAGCTGCATACGTCTCATGAATGCCCGTTTTGCCAAGGAGTAAGCCCAGTGAAGGCAGGCTCTGTGCACTCATTTCCCCTTCCGTCTCTGCCTGTCTCAGACCCAGCTGCTGACCTGACCGGGCCTCATGAACATCTCGTGGAGCTGGGTTATGGCCGGCGTCATTCCAGAGGTATGTGTACCCCTCCCACATTAGCAGCTCAAGATTAGGGTCACCAAACCCTGAACATACTCTGCTGATTCTGTTCACTGAGCGGCTCACCTATTTTGCAACCTTTAAGCAATGTATGAACAAACCAGACCCCTGTCTTAGCAACAAGGAATCGCATTGATCCCTAACTGATTTATAAATGCTTTGTTTTCATCATATAAAACCTGGGCTTGTGCTCATGATGGCATGGACCATTCTCCACTGGCTGTCAGTGGAGGGTCTTTCCCTATAGAAGTGAATGTGTCTTCCCCTGCTGGACCTTCGTGTGTGTTCTTTGGAATCAGTACACATTGTGGGCAAGACCTCTCTGATTTGGAGCTCCCCCCAGAACATCCAGGCTGGGGGGCTTAAGAGTTTCCCCTTGTAGGGACCAGCAATTGGCGTAATGGCTACATGGCTGGAATCCCATGTAGTTGACCGCGGTTTGAGTCCCGAACCCGGTGACTTAAACTTACGCCGGGCACGTGTGCATGCATGCCCAAGATCCCGAGAGGAGAATGGAGGAGAAGGGATTGTGGCATGGCCATCCCCCCTGAGGGGTGATTTCTCTCTTTCTGCTTCTTTGTCTCTCTTTCTGGCAAGCACAGGCGCTGTATAGCAAAAACCTCTCAAAAAAACAAAAACAAACAAAAAAAAAACCAACAACAACAACAAAAAAACAAGAGTTTCTCCTTGTACCATCAGGAGTCAACTCAGGTCAGCCTGACCCTAAAGCCCATGACTCTGTCTACTGCATGCCCTGTCCTAGCATCGTCCCCAGTCCCAGCTGATTCATACCCATCTCTGTCCCCACTTGGGCTATTTTGATTGCTAGGTGCCTGTTTGGGAGAACACAGTGCACCCTGTGGGTTAGGACAGGCCTGCCTGGAAGAGCTCCCTCAGCCAGACAAACCTGGCCTGGGGGTTTCCAGGTGACTTCCCCCCCTCTGAATGCTGGGCCCTTCCCACCTGCCCCTGGGTAGAGCTGGTGGTGGGAAATAGCCATCACGTTACTCCCTGCAGATCGAAATACTCCCACCAAACCTTGCTTCTGACTTCTGTTCTCCAGATCTGGAAGCCGGGGCCTTCTCTAGGTGCGTCTTCCGCTCAGGCCCCCAGACAACTACCAGTTCCAGGGAAAGAACGGGAAGAAAGGGACACCTCAATGTCATCTTCTCCAGTAGGTCCCTTCTCCCCTTTCCTCTGGGACACTCCTGGGCATCATATTGACTTCAGAAGCAAGTGACATCAGCCAAGAAATGTTTACAGAACACCTACTTTATGCCAAAGACACAGATGGTCATACCCTCAGCTCTTCCATTAGGTTTAGAAACAAGTAATAAATGAAAGAACAAACTGGTCTCAAAGCTTTACTCCCAGCCCTGTCAAGTCACTCTCCAAAGTGCTGGCTAAGTCCTCTGCCTTCTCTGCCTGAGCCCTTCAGTGTTTTACTTTAGGTAGAGGCCAAATTCCTTAGCATGGACTCCTGGGCTTATTTTCCCACTGTTTTCCCACTGGGCTTATTTCCCACTGTTTTCCCACTGCTGAGATGCCTCCCCACCCACCTGCTTGGCCTGAGATATTCTGTCTCCTTTAGCCCACTTCCCCCAGAATGGCTTCTCCCAGGCCACATTATGCCTCACAGTGTGGTTGCCTCCAAGACGTTCCATGGGTTGTCTGCATGTCCACCGCTCTGCCGCTCTGCAGTCTTTCTCAGCCTGTGTTGCACACCTGCATCGTCCAGAAACCGTAAGAATAACTAATGCTTCAGTCCTTCCTAGAGAGTCTGATTCAGGTGTCTGCAGTGTGGCCTGGACATGGACACTTGGGAAACTTCTCAAGTGACTGAAGTACTCCCAAACCAAGAACTGCTACATTAGGCTGCGAGCCACGGAGGACGCTGAACCTTCTGATCACTTCCCAGGTCTCCCTCAGTGGTGATGGATGTACAAGGTGACCCCAGATAGTCCAGGGAGCTGGGGTGATTGTTGAGTGCAGGAGAGAAAACTACCTGGCCTTCCTCTGGCTTATTTATATTTAGTGATTTTTTTTTCCTTAGAGAGATTTTTGTTATAGGGCACATGTGCTCACCAGAAAGACAGAGAGACAGAAAGTGAGACATCAACCCCGAGGGGGTTGCTAGTTCTCTATGTGAAATAGATACAGCCAATTATTCTTACCAAACAACTTTTCTTGTCCTTCTCTTTGTTACCTAAACAGCTTTCTCGGTTGCCGTTTTGATGAGCACATATCTAGGTAACCGGAGTGGTTACCCGGATGACTTTGTCTTAAACCCTGGTTTAAATAAACCACTTTTATTTCATTCATTATACCTCAGCCTTCTTTTCTAGGTTAACAGTAGCAAACAGTAGTTTCGCTAATCTAAAAATCCTCTATGTTTTGCCTAGTCATTCCTCCTTTCCCATCAACCCTGCCAACCACTACTCTTTTTCATCTTTACTGACCCAAAGTTTTGCCTTTTGCAGAATGTATTTGGAATCATAAACTATGTAGCCTTTTCAGGTTTGCTTCTTTGACTTAGTAATACGCCTTTAAGTCTGGTCAATGTCTCTTCATGGCTTGATAGCTTGCTTCCTTATTGTTAAGTTTTAAGAATTCTTTGTGTATTTTTGGAGAAAAGTCCCTTATCAGATGTGTCCTTTGCAAATATGCTCTCTCAGTCTGTGCTTTGTCTTCTCTTTCTTCTCTTGAAAATGTCTTTAGCAAAGCATATATTTTGAATGTTAATAAAATATAGTTTATTGGGGTTCGCCCCACAGCTCAGGACTTACATGCTGTATAGAAGAAGCGAAATCTCACATGGCCAATCAGGGTTTCAGTCCCAGCACCAGTGGCTTGAAAAATACACTGAGCATTCATGCATGTCTCCAGGACCCTGAGAGGATAGAGAATTAGAGGAAAAACTACCTCAACTTGACCAGGACCTGTTGGGAGGTGCTTTCTCTCTCTATTTCTCACTTGTTTTAAGTGTGCATACATGCCCTCTGTTATAAAAAAATTAATAAAGACATGATTTATCTATTCTTTCTTTCATGGACAACGCATTTGGTGTTGATTTCTACTCTTTTCTTTTTATAAATAACCCTGACTGTGCTCTGAGTGAATGCTCCATGTAAGCTTGAGAAGAATGTGTAATCTGCTACAGTTGGGTAAAGTAGTCTGTAGATCAATATACCTAGTTGATTAATGGTGCTGTTGAATTCAGCTGTGTCCTTACTGCTTTTTTGCTTGTGGAGTCTATCCCCTCCTGATAGAACGGTACTAAAAATCTCCTGCTATAATCATGGTTCTTCTATTTCTCCTTGTAGTTTTATCAGTTTTTGCCTCATATACATTGATACTCTATTGTTAGGTGTGAACATGTTAAGAGTTGCTGTCTTCCTGGAGAACTGAGTCTTTGTGTGTGTGTGTGTGTGTGTGTGTGTGTGTGTGTGTGTGCTGTTTTGTTTTTGTTTTATTTCAAGTTCTTTTATACATTCGATCACGTTATTTAGCTTACAAAGTGAATATTCCAACATATGTATATTTCTCACCAGTCCAGTTAATAATACTATAAAATTATCTTCAATAGATAATACCCCATTTCTTTGTTCTGTTAATGCTTTTCTTCTCCATTTTTCTCCTTAATGTGCTTCCTCAGACTCTACTCCTTCGCCCACCCTCTTCCCACACTGTATCTGGTATTCACAACCATTTACTGTGTTTCTATATCATAGAGTGCGGACACTCAGTATATATGAAGTGGAGACATACAATGTCTCTCCTTCAAAGCCTGGCTTGCTTCACTTTTATCATCCTATAATGCCCTCTTAATTCCTGATAACTTTCCTTGCTCTGAAGTCTGCTCTGTCTGAAGTTAAAATAGTTATCCCTTCTCTCTTTTGACTGGTATTAGCAGGGTATATCTTTCTTCATCTTTTCACTTTTAATCTGTATGTCTACAGATTATATTATTTATGTAATATAATTTGTGTTTATTCATTTATTTTTATTGTCAGAGGGTGTGTGTGCTTGCCAGAGAGACAAAGAGAGATAGAGAGAGAGAAAGAGAAAGCACTCTTCAACAGGGCATGACCACACCACAGTCCTCTTTCCTCCATCTGTCCTTCTTATCAGTTTTTTTGGGCACACATGCACATAAGTCCAGTGGGTTTTGCAAGCCCCTGGGGATGGGATTTAACTTTGATTGACCATGTGGGATCTGGCTCCTTAGTCGCTGATCCATGCAGCCAGCACAATCTAATTTATATTTAAAGTGGGTTACTTATAAACAAAATATGGTTGGGTCTTATTTCTTTTTTCTTTTTAAAAGTTCATTCTATTGGGATTAGCAGTTGATGTAATGGCTATGTTGCTGGACTCCTATGTAGTTGACCACAGTTCGAGTCCCAGATCCGGTGGCTTAAAATCACAACAGGCACATGTTCATGTATGTCCAAGATCCCAAGAGGAGAATGGAGGAGAAGGGACTGCCATGTGACCATTCCCCCTGGGGGATGATTTCTCACTTTCTGTCTCTCTGTCTCTCTCTGTCTTTCTGGTGAGCACACATGCCCTATAGCAAAAACCTCCCTAAAAAAAAAGTTCATTTTATTTATTTCTTCCATAAGTGAGAAAGACAGAGAGAGACAGAGAGACAGGGTCTCCAAACCACAACCCACCCCTAGCCTCAGTCAGCCCCAGATTCAGGTATACACATGCCCTTCATGTTCAGGAAGATCTCTGTACAAAAACCTGGAACCTTCCTACATGGTCCAGCCATGCAGAGGATTGTGTTACCACTACAACATTGTTTGGCCACCTAGGGGTCTTGTTTCTTTTTTCTTTTCTTTTTTCTTAAGAATTATTTTATTTAACTTTATTTACTTTTTATTTGACCTGATAGAGAGAGAGAGAGGTAATGTGAGAAAACAAGCTGCCAGGTCCGGAACTCAAACCATGGTCAGTCAAGTGGGAGTCCAGTGCCCTTAACCACCACACCACCTGCTGCCCCTAGAGTCTTATTTCTTAAACCACTGTGACAATCTCTGTCCTTTAATTTGTATACTTAGACCATTGACTTTCAATGACATTATTGATATAGTAATAATATCCACCATATTTGTTACTGTCTTTGATTTGTGCCTTTGTTCTTCATTTCTATTTTTGTATTTTATTTTTTTTTCTGCCTTTTCTGGTTTAATTGTGCATTTTATATGATACATTGTCTCCTTTGCCAGTATATCAGTTAGACTTCTTTTTTGTTTGTTTGTTTGAGAGTTTTTTTCTATAGGGCGTGTGTGCTCACCAGAAAGACAGAGAAAGAGACAGAAAGCAAGAAATCAATCACCAGGGGAGATGGCCACATCACAATTCCTTCTCCTTCATTCTCCTCTTGGGATCTTGGACATGCATGCACACACGCCCAGCATGAGTTTAAGCCACCAGGTCAGGGACTCAAACCATGGTCAACTACATGGGAGTCCAGCAACACAGCCATTACGCCAACTGCTAGTCCCAGTTAGAGTTCTTTTTGTACTTTTTATAGTGGTTGTATTAGAGTTTGCAGTTACAATTATATCAAGTCTTTTTTTTTTTTTAGATTTTTGCTATAGGGCACGTACGCTCACCAGAAAGACAGAGGGACAGAAAGTGAGAAATCACCCACAGGAGGGATGGCCATACCACAGTCTCTTCTCCTCCATTTTCCTCTCTAGATCTTGGGCACACACGTATGCACACCTGGCATGAGTTTAAGCCACTGGGTCCAGAACTCGAACCATAGTCAACTGCATGGCAGTCCATGTAGTCCAATGGTGTAGCCATTATGCCATCTGCTAGTCCCCAGCAAGTCCATTTTTAAATAACACTGCACCATTTCAAGGGTAATATGAGTACTTTATAATAACAAAATAGTCCTAATTTCTCTCTTCTATTCCTTCTATTATTGTTGCCATTTTTTTCACTTATGTATCAGTCAAGCATCATATAACAATGTTTCCGTCAATTATGGACAGCATGAGTGACAGTTGTCCCATTATTGCTTCAAACATTGCTTCTGTTCCTTTTTCTTTTCCTCCTTCTGGTATCCCCATTGCACATATGTATATATTGGTAGTTGTCCCATAGTTCTTGGATTTGTTCTGTTTTTTTTTTTTTTTCATTTTCTCTTAGCCTTTTTCTCTTTGGTTTTTAGTTTTAGAAATTTCAACTCTCATATTCTTTTTTTATTTTTTAGCTTGCCATAGGACACGTGCTCACAACATATATAGAGAGAGACAGATAGAAGAAAACTGAGAAACATTCCCCAGGGGAGATAGCCATGCCACAACCCCTTCTCCTCCATTCTCCTCTCAGGAGTTTGGGCATGCACACACACATGCCTGGTGTAACTTTCAAGATGCTGGGTCTGAGACTTGAACTATACAGCTAGCCATGTAGGATCCAGGACCTTAACCTCAATACTATCTGCTGGCCCAACTACTGTCATATTCTCCAGCTCAGGGAGTCTTTCCTCAGTCCTGTTATTTTACTAAGGAGCCCATCAAAGACATCCTTCAGTTCTGTTACATTGTTCTTGATCGCTAGCCCAAACTCTTGAGAGTTATTTGTTAGAATTTCCATCTTTCTGCTTATGTTCCACGTCTGTTTGCTGTATGACACACTTAGTATATTAGTCATGTATGTGCTCCCAACATATGAATCCTTGTTTTCAATTATGGTCTGATTGTTCTGATTGATTCCTGCCATTCCCCAGTCTAGTTCTGGCGTTTACTCTGTCTTTACAAACGGTGTTTTTTGTATTTTTACGAAGTCTTGTCATTTGCATTGAAAGGTGGGTGACAGAGTACAGTCTGAGGAAGGACATTAAGGAGAAGAATAGAGAGGCAAAGCATTTATGGGACAAAGTAATGGGTTATTATCTGTTGAAGATAACTTTATAGTGTTATCGACTGGACTGATGAGAAATACACACATGTTGGAATATTCACTTTGCAAACTAAATAACGTGATGGAATGTATAAAAGAAATTGAAATTAAAAAAAAATGAAACCCCCCAAAATTCCTTTGTATATGTTTTATATAATAAATTTTATAAAATGAAAAAAGTAAAGAAAGGTAGACATGGTACAGTAGGAGGAGCTACTGGGAATGGGCTTCTAGTGACGAGGTGGTGAGGGCGGGCTCCAGTATATGTCTTACAGGTCTATAAGGTCTCAGTCCTTTTTTTTTGGCGGTCACGGAGGGCTGAGATTGGGAGTTCCCCCAGGTTGCTTAGGCACTAATAAAACCCCAGCAGGTTTAACTTTGGTAAAATAGTTTCTCCTGAGGACAGATTTTGCTAAGAAGCACATGAGACTTGGTGTATTTCAACATGGTTTCTTTTCCTCATTCCCCACTGGAAGCATGAGGGGACTTTTTCTCCTCCATTTACTGTGAAGCCCTGGTGGGGCTTCTGGAGATAAAATTCACAGAAATGGGAGGAACTTATGACCAGGGTCCCAGGAATTTTTCTCTCGAGCTTGTGCACACAGAGCCTCCAGGAAGTCATCAGTTCCACTTCAGGTTTTTCCATACCTGCATTGATTCTCACAGAAGCTGCTACTCATAGGTTTCTGCTCCAGGAAATCGTCATTCTCTGTATTCGCCTGTCTCTCCGATTAGGCGGACAGCAGTTTGCCCTGTGACCTTAGCTCTGTGATGTATCGAAGAACTGTTGATGTTTTCATTGGTTCAGCGGTTTAGGTATTGTTAGGACGATGTGCCCTCTTCGAAACTCCTCACATAGTGGACTGGAAACTGGAAGTCTCTTCCTCTGCCTTCTAATGCCTGCCCTGTGGTGACCCCACCCGTGCAGGTGACACTCTGAGGCACCAAGGCAGGAGGTGGGGAATATACACTGAGGAGGTTAGACTTGACCAGTGAGATGGTCTTGAAAGTGGCACCGTCTTTTGGCCCACTCCCCTCCTTGAGGATGAACCAACTAAGCCAGAGCCACACAGGCCCTCCATCAGCCTAAGGCTCTTCCCTCCAGCCATCCTCTCCAGGCTCTCTCCTCAGCTTTCCTAGTTAACTCTGCTCCTCCTCCAGAGTCACTCAGGCAGCCTCACTCCAAGCTGGGATGCGATTTTCTTTTTTCAAATTTTAATTTTTTTTGGAGAGGTTTTTGCTATAGGGCCCATGTGCTCACCAGAAAGACAGCGAAAGACAGAGAGACAGAAAGCGAGAAATCTCCCCCAGGGGGGATGGCCACGCCACCATCCCTTCTCCTCCATTCTCCTCTCGGGAGCTCAGGCATGCATGCACATGCACCTGGCGTGAGTTTAAGCCGCCAGGTCTGGGACTCAAACTGTGGTCGACTACATGGGAGTCCAGCAACATAGCCATTACGCCAACTTCTGGTCCCTAAAATTTTAATTTTTAAAATATTTTTTCTGGGGGGGGAGGTGGGAGGATTTGTCCAGGTTTTAGGCGAAAGGTCAGGGTCTGCTTTACTATTTTGAAGACCAGATCAGTTGTGGCAATTCTATTTTTTCTTTCTTCTTTCTTTCTTTCAACTTTTTGCCAGAGGGCATGTGAGCTCACCAGACAGAGAGAGAGAGAAAGTAAAGTATTCCCCATGAGGGATGGTCATGCTGCAAACGCCTTCTCCCATTTCTCCCTCCTTTCAGTATTTTGGGCATATATGCATACACAGCCATCAGGTTTCTCAAGCCACTGGAAGCAGGATTCAAACCACCCAGCTGGCCATGTGAGATCCAGTCACCTTAACCACTGTAATACCATTGGTGGCCCACATTTTTCTCTCTCTCTCTCTCTCTTTTTTTAAATTTCCTTGAATGAGAGAGATAGAAAGCAAAACAGATACAGCATTCTCAATGGAGTCTCAACACTATAATTTACCATTTCAGCCAGCCTGGTTCATGGACACACCTATGTTCAACCTGCTTGGGGAGGTCTCCCGATGTGAACTAGCAACCTTCCCATGAGCGTTCTACTGCTGTGCCACTGTCCGACTCTTAGGCTGGGTTGTTCTGATACTTTGCCAATGGAACAGAGCCTGGCAATCGAGGTCTTCAATAAATCTTTGTGGCATAAATGAACACATAAAACTACACTCCATACTTCTAGTGCATGCGGTCTCCACTGTAATCAAATATTCACTGAGATGATTATACATACTGCCCATCTCTCCCTTCAAGCCATAGGGGCTTAGTTTTTCATAACCGTATTCCCTACATTTAACACAATGTGGCATATAGTAGATGCGCAATCATTGTTTCGTGATTAGATGAATGGATGATAAGAGGTGAATTGAATCTCTCACCCAGCAGAGGGTATTAAACAGGCTGAGGAGCCTGTGTCATTCATCAGAACATCTGTATTCCAGGAGAATGAACCTTGCAGGTGTTCCAGGGAAACAGACAGCAAAACATCTTACACCAGAGGCCAAATTCCTTGTGAATTATGCAAAGGTGTGGAGTTTCTTTGGTGGGTGCATTGGGGTGACAGGGAAGGCAGGTGTTTCACCCTGGTCTACAGCTCATGTCCAAGGCAGACAAGGAAGCAATAGGCAGGCCCAGGGTGGCAAGAGAGCTTGTTGGAACCAGACACCCAAAAACTAGTCAGCATCCCCATCAGTGCCTGACTCATGCACAGTGTCTGGGCAGTGGGCAGTCCCACGTGTCCTCATGGCCCACAGTCACAGCCTGAGATGGCTCCTCCAACCCAGGGCCTGGGAGGCAGACTGGAGAAAGCTAAGCAAGATAATGGAGGCCCCTGGAGGCCTCGGGTAAGGTGAGGTCAGGGATCCTACCAGGGAAAGCTGAGGTCAGCAGCAGGTCCTCCATGGTGGTCACAGCCCTCAGGAGGACGGAGGTAGCCTTGGACTTCCACCATGCCCTCTATGGAACCCCATGCTGAGAATTAGAAGGGTGTGGCTCTTCTAAGCAGGGGACCCTCAGACTTGCCATAGGAATCCAGCAGGTCAGAGCTGAGAGGACCCACAGGCTTACATGTGGGAAATGGGCCAGTAGTAAGGAAGACAATGTCCAGGCTGCCAACGGAAGCAGAAACTGATCCAACTCTGGGGACCAGATGTCCCAAGGCTCTAGGGCAGCCCATTTACTATCTTTGGCAGATTGCTTTAACCTCTCTAAGCCTCAGTGTACTCAACTATAAAATGGGAATGACGCCTAATTCAGAGAGTTGTTGTGAGGAGTCAATAAATATTTACTGAGGCCCGTGGCAGAGGCTGCTACACTCCCCTTCTTAGGAATAAAGCCCCAACTTTTAGATGGGAACATAGTTACCTGAAACAGATTACACTTCTCTCATTTCCTTGGCATATGTGGTCATGAGACTTGGGAATATAAGTGAAAGTGTTACAGGGCTGGCCCCATAGCCTAGGGGTTAAAGGAGCTAGATTTCACATGGCTGACCACAATTTGAGTCCAGGCCTCAGTGGCTTGGAAAACACACCAGGTGTGTGCTTGGGTGCCCCACATCCCAGTAGGATAGAAAACTGGAGCAGAGGAGATTGTAGCATGATCATGTCCCATTGGGGGGTGCTTTCTCTTTGTGTCTCTGTCACTCTCTCTCTTTCTGTGTCACACATATGCACCCTCTGAGAATTAAAAAAAAAAAATACTGCAGAAGTGATATTTGTAACTTCTGGAAAGTATCCCTCAAACGGAGAAGCGTGATTCTCATTTCCTCCTCCTCGCTGGCTGGAATTTGGAAGTGATGCCTTAAGCAAACATCACAAACCATGATATTGAAGCCAAGGGTAGAAGATGGTAAGACAACTATGTAAAGCAAACCTGGGTTCACAGCACTCATGGGGTCACCATGCCACAGTCATGGGGTCAGTGGTTGGACTTCTTACCTCCAGACTTTGCTTCCATGAGACAAAAACAAATGTGTATTCCTTTAAGTCACCCTTACTTGAGGCTTTCTGTCACTCACCACTACATCAATACCAGTCAACACGACAGCCATATATAATATATGCCAGGCCTTGGACTTTGTACTGGGAATGACATGGAAAGCAGGGCCAGCCACGGCAGTGCAGGAGGTCGGGGCACTGCTGTACGAGCTAGATACCATGTCGAAAGGCTTTGGGTTTATGTCCCAGGTCTACTTGAACACACCAGGTGAGCCTCTGGGTACATCCATGATCCTGGCTGCAGGGCTGGGAGCAGGATTGCAGCAAAAAGACCTTGTTTAGGGTGCTTCTTTCTCTCTCTCTTCACATGCAGCAGATAAATAGACTTTTTAAAAATTGGAGAACAGAATTGGGTGCAGCAGCTTCCCTCCCAAAGTTTCTAGTCTAGTAGAAGTGGGAAACTATTGGAACAGCAAACACAGGAGCAAAAAATTACTGTCATATGTGCTATAAGGGTGAATAATACTGGGACTTGACCTTATTCAGGGCATGGGAGGATCCTGGGGAAATTGCACTTAAACCGGAATTTGAAGGGTGACAGGATTTAACAAGAGGAGAGGAGAGCCATTCTCTGGTAAGGACTTGCTCTGCAGCAGGAGGGATGATGTCACAAAGGAAAATCAGAAGGCCAGGATGGCTGGGCAGAGGCGGGACAGCAAGGTGGAAGGCAAGGCAGGGCTCAGGCCATGCAGGCCATGGCAAGTTCAGCCTTTCTCCTGAAAGCCGCACTGACA